>NW_027361669.1:20257500-20662500 GCF_039654945.1 Dendrobates tinctorius
AACCCACTAGAGCGAGAACACGATTTAGACCGGGAGCATGTCCCACAGGACTGCACAAAATTCCTGACATCACGAGACAAGGAGGGCCACCAAAAAAACCGACTCACCAGATCTCTAGTACCAAAAATACCCGGATGACCAGCCAAAGCAGAGCAATGAACTTCAGACATCACTCTCTTCTTCCACTGGTCAGGAACATACAACTTTCCACTGGGACAACGCTCAGGTTTGTCCTCCTGGAACTCTTCCAGAGCACGTCTCAAATCGGGCGAGATGGCAGAAAGAACTACCCCTTCGCCTAAGATGGTAGCAGGCTTGGTCACCACAGGAGAATCAGCAAGGAAGCTCCTAGAGAGGGCGTCTGCCTTGACATTCTTTGTTCCAGGAAGAAAAGAAACCACAAAATCAAAACGTGTAAAAAACAAGGCCCACCTAGCCTGTCTAGGGTTCAAGCGCTTAGCCGACTCTAGGTAAATCAAATTCTTGTGGTCAGTGAGGACCATGACTTGATGCTTAGCTCCCTCCAACCAATGTCTCCACTCCTCAAATGCCCATTTCATGGCCAACAGTTCCCTATTCCCCACATCATAGTTACGTTCAGATGGAGAGAACTTTCGGGAAAAGAAAGCACAGGGATTCATTTTAGATGTTACAGGATCCTTTTGGGACAAAACAGCTCCTGCACCAATCTCAGAAGCATCCACCTCTACCTGGAATGGAAGTGAGACATCAGGTTGCCGCAAAACCGGGGCGGAGGTGAATTTTCGCTTCAACTCCTGAAAGGAATTTAACACATCAGCACCTTTTTTAGTCAAATCAGTCAATGGCTTGGCAATACTAGAAAATTTTGCTATAAATTTCCGATAAAAATTAGCAAAACCCAAAAACTTCTGGAGGGCCTTCAAAGAAGTGGGCTGAACCCAATCGTGAATGGCCTGTACCTTGGCCGGGTCCATTTCAATAGTTGACGGGGACAAAATAAATCCCAAAAAAGAAATCCTCTGTACTCCAAAAAGGCATTTAGATCCCTTGACATACAGGGAATTCTCCCTCAAGATCCGGAACACAGTCCGAATATGTTCCACATGAGAATCCCAATCCTTGGAGAAGATCAAAATATCATCCAGATAGATAATCAAAAATTTATCGACAAAATCTCGGAAAATATCGTTCATGAAGCACTGGAAGACAGAAGGGGCATTAGTGAGCCCAAAAGGCATCACCAGGTACTCAAAATGTCCCTCCGGAGTATTAAACGCCGTCTTCCATTCATCCCCATGCTTAATGCGAATAAGATTATACGCCCCCCTGAGGTCAAGCTTGGTAAACCAGCAAGCACCTTTAACTCTGGAGAATAGATCAGAAATCAGGGGTAACGGATACTGATATTTAACAGTAATTTTGTTGAGGGCACGATAATCAATACAAGGTCTTAATGATCCATCCTTTTTGGCTACAAAAAAAAAACCGGCACCCAAGGGTGACGAGGATGGTCTAATATGACCCTTCTCCAATGCCTCCTTAATATAGGATCGCATAGCCTCGTGCTCGGGTACAGATAAATTGAAGAGCCGACCCTTGGGAAATTTACACCCCGGGCTCAGTTCAATTGCACAGTCATAACTCCTATGAGGAGGCAGAGACGCAGACTGATTCTCACTAAATACATCATAAAAGTCCGCCAAATAATCAGGAACATCATGCGACTGAGGAGAGGTGGAAAACACCGGAGCCTCACTAAAGGCACACCGACAACCCCAACTCACCACAGACACAGATTTCCAATCCAAAACTGGATTATGAATCTGTAACCAGGGAAACCCCAGAACAACAGTATCATGCAGATTATGCAACACCAGAAATCTGCAATTTTCTTGATGGTCTGGGG
This sequence comes from Dendrobates tinctorius, assembly GCF_039654945.1. Taxonomy (NCBI): domain Eukaryota; kingdom Metazoa; phylum Chordata; class Amphibia; order Anura; family Dendrobatidae; genus Dendrobates; species Dendrobates tinctorius. Next base: position 20,259,389 of record NW_027361669.1, read on the forward strand.
CGACCCGCATTACCACCTGGGTCCAAAACTGGGGTTTATTTTTAGCCAAAGGAGTAGCATCAATTCCCCTCAAAGGGATAGGCGTCTGCAGAGGTGTCATCGGAAATCCACAACGTTTAGCAAAATCCAAGTCCATTAGGTTTAGGGCTGCTCCCGAATCCACAAACGCCTTGGAGGAAAATGTGGACAGGGAGCAGATCAGAGTAATAGCCAGAAGAAACTTAGGTTGAACACCCCCAACAGAAAACGTGTGTGCAAAGCGTTTCTCTCGTTTGGGACAGACAGAAATAATATGCGAGGCATCTCCACAGAAAAAACACAACTTATTACGCCTTCTGAACTCCTGACGCTGCTCTCTGGAAAAAACTCTATCACATTGCATAGGTTCAGACATTTGTTCAACAGGTGGCAACACCTCTCGTGCAGCTTTGCGTTCGCGCAAACACCGATCAACCTGAATGGCTAATGACATAGAATCGTCAAGACCAGAGGGAACAGGAAATCCCACCATAGTATCTTTTACGGCTTCTGACAACCCCTTCCGAAAGAGAGCAATAAAGGCATTATCATTCCAGGTAGTAAGTACTGCCCACTTTCGAAATTTTTGACAGTACAATTCTGCAGAATCACGACCCTGGCTCAATGCCAGCAGGGTCTTTTCAGCCTGATCAATGGCATTAGGTTCGTCATACAACAACCCCAAAGCTTGAAAGAATGCGTTCACATTAGTCAGAATAGGATCATCTGGTTTCAAAGAAAACGCCCAATCCTGGGGATCGCCACGCAGCAAAGAGATGACAATTTTAACTTGCCGCGCGGAGCTCCCTGATGAGTTAGGCTTCAAGGCAAAAAATAATTTACAATTATTATTGAAATTCAAAAATTTAGACCGATCCCCAAAAAATACATCAGGTGTAGGAATCTTTGGTTCAGCAGCATGTGAATGAGCAAGGTAGGCGGAAATTCCCCGCACTTCCGCAGCGAGCTGCTCCACACGATCAGACAATTGCTTTATCTCCATTGAGAGAAAAAAAAATTCCCCCTACGGCCTCAGAGATATAGAGGAAAAAATATACACACTTTTTTTTTTTTTTTTTTACAATTCTTTCCTGCTATTGAGTACCCTAGAATCTGCGGTATGGCGGGTGATTCTGTTATGAATGAGTCACCGTAGGAGGCAAAAGCAGAAATACAAGCTAAGTCCAGAAAACCAGAGAAGTTGGCAACTAACAGATTGCAGACCCCTGAACCTATCAACACAACTAGCAGTAGCCGTGGGGGGTTCCTACGATGCCCTAGACCCCTCGATCACAGCCGGAGAAATACATAGGCCTAAAGAAAGAAAGGGGAAATCTAAACTGCCCGACAGCAGACCCCAAAGCAATAGGCAGCCCCCAACATATAATGACGGTGAAGCAAGATGAAAATACTAACACAGACAGAAAGATAGACTGAGCAAAGACGGGGCCCCAAAACTACCTAGATAGGAAAGGACAGGAAGGCTGCTGTCTGCAATCTGCCAAAACCCTATCAAAGACATTAGCCAACCAGCTGATATGAAAAAGGCTCTGAAGCAGCTAGGCTTCAAAAACTGAATCAGCACTCAGGTATTTTCAGAAGACAGAGCTAAATGAATTCAGCACACCCCAGCAGGGAATGGCAGAAATCCAGAAAAACAAAGCAAAAACAAATTCAAAGCACAAAAGCAAAAGGCCGAGCAGCAAGCTTAGCTTTGGAGGAGCAGGAATTCAGACTGGTCTCCAAGGATCCCACAGAGAAATCACCCGCAGGGCAGAAGGGCGTCGCAGCATTATATCCAGTCTGTAACTCCACTCAGCCAGTCACAATCATCAGCCTCAGGTGTTTGACAATCAGGCTCACTACCTTTCTTTACCAGAAGAGGGAGTTCCTCGGGCCTCAGTAATGAAGGGGAAAATGAACTCACAACAATGGCCCTACAAAATCCTGAACTAGACTTTGCACACTTTAAGGATAGAGCCATCAGAGTGCTGCGTGAACCGAACCCTAGCAACACAGAGCCCTCTAAGCATCCTGCAATTACATACCAGCAGGAGACAGCATCCTTTCAAAAGACCTCTATTGAGACTGACAAGCCGTCCCAAGATGATGATTCTGCGACAGACTTAAGTCTCCAAGTCAAGGAACTAACTAAAAGTGTGGCTACACTCACAAAAACTGTGCAGTCCCTGCAAGTGATTCCAAAGAAGAAGATCCAGCTGGCCTCCAGTCCAGATGACGTCCCGTGGCGACAGCAGAAGAGGATCCCACCGACCAGAGGGAGAGACAGCAATCGTTACGACGAGGACAGACAGCCCATCTGTCGCCGCTGTAACAAGGCAGGACACCTAGCAAGATACTGTCATTTAAACAAGCAACCCCTGGGGCAAAGGGCCCACTGTTATGAATGGGTCACCGAGGAGAAAAAAGCAAAACAAGCTAAGTCACAGAAAACCAGAGAGGTTGGTAACTATGCAGATTGCAGATCCCTGATCTTACCACACAACTAGCAGTAGCCGTGGAGCGTGCCTACGATGAACCTAGACGCCTCATCACAGCCGGAGGACTAGATAAGCCTAAAGCAAGAAAAGGGAAGACTAACTGCCCCAGAGCAGACCCCAAAGGAATAGATAGCCCCCACACATGTATTGACGGTGAAACAAGATGAATGCACAAACACAGGCAGGAAAATAGGCTGAGCAAATGATGGGGCCCAAATTAACTAGACAGGAAAGGAAAGACACTGTCTGCAACCTGCAAAAAACCTTACAAAAATAATGTCCAACACTTCTGATAGCAAAATTAACCCTGAAGTCACTAGACTTCTCCCACTATATCAGCACTCTGAAATATTCTGAGACAGAGCAAAAAGAGACCGAACTAGTAAGGGACAAAAAGCCATTTGGCAAAATACTGAAACATAAGAGTGGAAATTCAGCACAGCCCCCAGCCGGGGCTGGCTGACCACACAAAAAACTGAATAGACCAACAAAATCAAGTGTGAACATTAGCAAAAAAACTTAGCTTTAGATGACTGGAACAGAGCTGAAAACCAAGAGCTGACAAGCCAGAAGGAATCACCAGCAACTGAATAGGGCGTCGGCTGTCTTAAATCCAATCTGAGAATCCTGAGGTCCAATCGTCATCCTCATTCTCAGGTGGCAGATCTCCACCGATCAAATCAGTCTCACCACCTCCCGTCACCACCAGAGGGGGTCTGGAAGGGGAACTCACAACTGGTGAACCAGAGAATGAACTCACAACAGCCAACCCTCAGGAGTAAGACGACCAGGCCCACCAAATTGGCGAGACAAGTACGTAGGAGGATGACCAGTCTTGCCTGTTGTGATTGACGGTTTTCCGATGAACACTGTACTGGACACCGGTTCCCAGGTGACAACGATACCATATGTTCTTTTTAAGCAGTACTGGGCAGATTCAGACATTACTCATAGCACAGATAAAGACCTTATCATTTTTGCCTGCAATGGTCAGCCCTTGCCTCAGATGGGGTATAAAGAGGTGACCATCAAGATTGGCCGAGTAGAATTGCAATCGCAAGGTTTGATAATAGTAGATATTGACAAACGAGAATGCCATCCTATGATCACTTTAGGCACTAATGTAATTGAAAATTGTCTTGGAGAAATTATTGCTTTGCTACAACAGGTAGCCGAGACCGCCAGCTCTAGTCAGCAACGGGTCCTGCAAAAGGAGATCAGAGCCCTGATGCAGAGACAACATGTAGAGCTGTCTGGTGGAGAAGTCGTCAGTGTCAGAGTAAGTGATCCTTTCTCCATTGCAGTACCTCCCAGGAGCGAAATGTTAATTTGGTGTCGGGCAGCAGTAGGCCTAAGGGGTCAAGATTACCAAGAACTGGTAGAACCCATGTACTCTGATAGTAGGCCCACTATCCTGACAGCCAGAGGGGTAGTTGATGTCCGCAAGGGGAGAGTACAAATACGCATCTTAAATTGTGGGGAGAGAGAGGTCCAGTTACCATGGTATGCCACCCTTGCTAAATTGTTCACCGTCAGTAACAATGCAATCGAGACACTAAAACCCTTGCTTCCATCTGACAAGGTGGAAGAGAATGGCTCTGAAGGGCAAGAGGAGGATTGGTGTCAGCAGCTACACGTAGGCAGTGACTCCACCCCTTCACAGCACAAGCATGGGGCTTACCGGGTCTCTCGAGAATTTGAACAGGTCTTCAGCAAGCATCCTCTAGATTTTGGGCAGGCAAAAGGGGTTCAACATCATATCCCCACCCGAGATCATCCACCCATTAAAGAGAGACACCGGCCTGTACCCCCAGCACACTACCAATGTGCCAAGAGTATGTTACGAGAGATGAAGGAGGCTGGGGTAATCAGAGATAGTTGTAGCCCCTGGGCAGTTCTATTAGTCCTCGTTAAGAAGAAAGATGGCACTATGAGAATGTGTGTAGACTACAGGCGGATTAACAGCATTACACATAAAGACGCGTACCCATTGCCTAGAATTGAGGAATCACTAGCTGCACTGAGAACTGCTAATTATTTCTCTGCCTTAGATCTCACCAGTGGGTATTGGCAGGTTACAACACAGCGTTTACAACACCAATGGGCCTCTGCGATTTTAACTACATGCCGTTTGGGCTCAGCAATGCACCAGGAACATTTCAGCGGTTAATGGAATGCTGCCTTGGACATAAAAACTTTGAAACCGTTCTGCTGTACCTGGATGACATCATCTTCTTCTCCAAAACCTACGAAGACCATTTGAAGCACCTAGCCGAGGTATTCGAAGCCCTGTCAAACTTTGGCCTGAAAATAAAACCGTCCAAATGTCACCTTTTGAAACCCAAGGTGCAGTACCTAGGCCATGTGGTGAGTGCGGAAAGTGTGGCACCCGATCCTGACAAAGTCACCGTTATCCGGGACTGGCAAAGACCCAGCACTATCCATGAAGTGAGGCAATTTCTTGGGTTAGTAGGCTACTACCGAAGATTTCTCAAGAACTTCACCAAGATAGCAGCACTGCTGCAAGATCTTCTAGTGGGCCAATCCACGAAGGCCAAGAACAAAAATCTTCCATTCGAGTAGAACAAAAGGATAGAAGAGTCCTTCACCAAGTTGAAATTGGCCCTCACGGGAGATGAGGTCCTGGCCTACCCTGACTATGACCAACCATTTGTACTTTACACTGACGCCAGCAACGTGGGATTGGGAGCAGTGCTGTCACAAGTGCAGAAAGGCAGAGAGAGAGTGATTGCCTACGCCATCAGGAAGCTTCGTCCCACTGAGAGGAACCCCGACAACTACAGTTCCTTTAAGCTGGAGTTCCTCACCATAGTCTGGGCGGTAACAGAGCGCTTTAAGCACTACTTGGCTTCCGCAAAGTTCACCATTACACTGACAATAATCCGCTAACCCACCTTAAAATGGCAAAGCTTGGGGCACTTGAGCAGCGATGGATGGCCCGGCTGTCCAACTACGAGTTCACCATCAAGTACCGAGCAGGACATAAGAATGCTAATGCGGATGCGCTGTCCAGGATGCCCAATTCACCTGACAGGGGAGAAGATACAAAAGAACTTGAAGAAATCGAGTTACCAGCCTTCCACCATCCAATTGCAGCCCAGCGCTCTCAAGGAGTGAAGAATAAGCGCTTTGTCGTACGAGAGGTAACGTTGAACCCATTACCCCATCATGAGTGGGCAGAGACACAAGATAGTGACCCAGCTGTTCGCCTAGTAAAGGAGTGCCTGGCACAAGCTGATGCACACCCTGGTCCAGATGACCCACAGGAAGCACAGCAGTTATGGAAGGAGAGAGACAAGCTGTTCATCTACGAGGGTAAACTGTTTCGGTGGAACATCAACTCGCGCACACACGAACTGGTCTGGCAGGTGGTAGTCCCGAAGAGGGATGCGCCAATGGTCTTAGAGGCGTACCACAATGGAGCAGGACACTTCCGTTGGAAGAAGTTGGAAATTCTACTTCGTGAAAGGTTCTACTGGGTTGGCATGAGGACAGCCATTGAGAAGTGGTGCCGAGAATGTGGCCCATGCAACCTGCGCAGAAAAGACCGAAACAGCCAGCGAGCCCCATTACAGCCGATCATCACAAAACAGCCGCTTGAACTGGTAGCCTTGGATTATGTGAAGTTAACTCCAAGTAGGAATGGCTACACCTATGCTTTGACCATCGTGGACCATTACTCAAGGTTCTTGGTAGTCGTACCTGTTAAACACCAAACAGCGAAGTCAGCAGCCAAGGCATTTCAGCAACACTTTTGTCGACCGCACGGATACCCTGAACAAGTGCTCACCGACCAAGGTCCAGCCTTTGAGGCAGAAGTGTTACAGGAGTTCTGTAACATGTACGGTTGCAAGAAAATCAGAACGACGCTGTACCATCCACAGAGAAATGGCATGTGTGAGAAGATGAACCAAGTGGTCACTGACTTATTGAAAACCTTACCTCTGGAAGAACGAAACCAGTGGCCAGAGAAGTTGTCAGATCTGGTAGATCTATATAATCATATACCGGTAAACTCCACCAATTACACTCCGGCCTACTTGATGAGAGCAAGACCTGGCAAGTTACCCATTGATTTAGACATGGGAGTCTTAACACCTGAGACAACATCACCAGATGCAGACTGGAATACAGAGCAGCAGCAACAATACCGCAAGGTACAAGAATGTGTGGAGAAAAGTTTGTCCCAAGCAAGACAGAGACAGGAAAGAAATTACAACCAACACGCCCCTGCAGTTCCCTTGACACCAGGAGAACAAGGACTTAAAAGAAAGAGATGTGTTCACAAACTAGATGACCAGTGGAAAGCAGAGCCATACACTGTGATACCTTCAGACTTTAATAACACCAAAGTATGTATATGGGGCAGCACGGTGGCTCAGTGGTTAGCGTTGCAGCGCTGGGGTCCTGGGTTCGAATCCCACCAAGGACAACATCTGCAAGGAGTTTGTATGTTCTCCCCGTGTTTGCGTGGGTTTCCTCCGGGCACTCCGGTTTCCTCCCACACTCCAAAGACATACTGATAGGGAATTTTAGATTGTGAGCTCCATCGGGGACAGTGATGAAAATGTGTGCAAACTGTAAAGCGCTGCGGAATATGTTAGCGCTATATAAAAATAAAGATTATTATTATCATCAGCAAAGATGGAGGAGAAACCTTCGAAGCAGTCTCAAGAGATCATCTAAAGATGTGCCCTGATCAATTGAAGGACAAGAAAGTAGTAGAGGTGGAAGAAAAGATTCAAACCATACTTGGAGAATTTCCTCAGACATGGACACAAGTAAATCAGGCAATAGTAGTACCAGTCCTAACCTTTCATCAGCCTACTGCACCAGATGAAGTAGAGACTCGAAATGAAATGCGGAAATCTGTCCCCTGCTAACAGCGAATCTGACAATCTCATGGTGAGTTTAGGAGTAGAGAGAAGGCAGTCTAGAATACCTATCTTACACAAAATATGATTGTGGTATACATAGTATATGTGAAACCAGACAACTTAATTAGTTACATGGCAGAATAATTCACCTAGGTCACATATACATATTGGACTGTAATCCGGACAACTGCAAGCTTAATAGAGAAACAACAGAAAAGGAAGCACACAGTCAAAAAGTCCCATAAAAATCAATATTTTATTAATAATTTATGTAACAAACAGACATTAGGTACATGGAAAGGGGAGAGAAATGAACAGGCGTGTACAATGGCAAAAAATTAGGCCAAGTATGCCGCCTACACAATCCAGGAAGTATACCGTTATATATTTGTGTCAGACACCCCACATTACACCACACAGTTGTATAAAGCCAGTGCATATTATCATAAGCAGGGACCAACAGGATTCACTATTATCCCGGAGTCACACTAGCGATTAATTCGGACGAATGCAATGCGATAAAAAATCGCATTGCATTCGTCCCAATGTTATTCTATGGAGCTGCTCCCATCATGCGTTTTTTTATCGGATCCGTTCCTCGGACCGAGACAATCGCAGCATGCGATCGGATTCGCCAATGCAAGTCTATGGATGCGATTGAAAATCGCATTGAAAACGCACCACACGTGTGACTTGCGATTAAATCGCAAGACTTCTCCAGGTCAACAGGAAAGAGCATCAGGCATTGGCATTAGATGTCAATTTGATGCTTAGATGCGAATAAAATCGGTTCCTCGCCAGAAAATGGGATGACAGACGGATCCCAGGACAAGAATTCTTTGTGCGATTTCGTACCGTTAAAATCGGACCGATTTTTTATTCGTTGTGTGTGACTCCAGCCTTAGGTAAATAATCAGGGAACAAGTGTTCATAACAAATCCAACATATAAAGGATCTACATCAGTACCTGGAATCAGTGAAGTCAGCGCACAGCGGCCTGACCCCGACGCGCGTTTTGGAGCGTGCAGCTCCTTCCTCAGAGAGCGTGGCCTAAGGCGCAACCAAAGGGCATTTAAATCGCGCTGGCCAGAAGATTATTGGGCGCGCAAACCGCCCATCATACCCAAGGCGGTACCTCCCCCATGACTAGCCAGAAACACACGGGCCCCATGTGATCCGACACATCTGAAAGAGGAAACAGCCATCGGGCCGACAGAGCGGTGCGCTTGCGCATGACAGGAAGTACACTATCCACCATCTTAGAATGGGGGAAATTAAAGGGAAACATACCAATACTAAAAAATGAAGGATCATGGTGTTATAAAATACTAATCAAATGCGTCTCATATTCGGAAGTATGCAGAAAACGACCAATAACCCCTTCATACAAATAAATGCATATAGACACAAGATAGCATATGGCCATATGGAAAACAATAATGATAGCGCCGGAAATGGATCCAAAAAAATGGAGCCAATAATGGCATTAGTATAAGGACCAATAATGATGACATACCAAATCAAGATTATTGCACCAAAGATTGCTATATCAAAATTGATATACACCATATTCAGTAGTCATGTGTCCATACATGCCGTCAGCACCAAAAAGGCATCATATGCACATAATTAAACATACATACCAATGCACCCATACCAAAATGGAATCTATCAAATAAATGTAGAATCCAATTAACGTATGTATACAGCCGCACATGCACCCAAAAATATGCACCACAAAAGAGTACAAATTCTCCACTGCACGAACATGCGTGCAATATGCATGACCATACATAGAACAATTACAAAATTGCTAATGTCCTGGCCATATAATAATCGACACTAATGGGTGCAACAGTCCATTATGACAAAATCAAAGAAAAATAGGCAAGAACAGCATGGATGCAAAAATCTCAGATATCTTGGCCTTTAAAAGATAGACGCTGTTGATACACAGGTCGTTGGAATGGCTTCACTTATTCTTCTTCCAGCGATCTCAGAAAAGAGTCCATATGGCAGTATCCACAAATCATGCAAAAAAATACTACAAAGAAGAATAAAAGTAGAAATTAATACAATAATATAAAACCAACCTATATAGGCCATAGAAATCACGCCAAAGCTTAACAGGCGGGGACTACGAAAATGGAGCATAGGAAATATTCTCGTTTAACCCATCCTACTTTTTTTTAGCAACCGCCCAAACTTGACGGACGCCACGTTGACGTACACTTTGGTGTAAATTCCTTCTTCCTGGATGAAGCCATAGCCCGGTTGGTGTCGGTGTATACCAACCATCCGCTGGTATGCCGCCCGCCAGAGCGCCCCCGCCAGGCCGCCGCAGCAGCTCCATTCAAACCTCCCTCTCCCTCTGCTTTTTATCATGGAACACTCCTTCTACCCAGATGGCCTGCCTGGGAGTGGGGAAGGGACCCTCTGCTGCCGGGTTGCAGTGTGTGGCCCCCAGAGCTGTAGTTGAATGGGAGATCGGTCGAACCTCTGACGGTTGGGGCGAGAAGACTGGATCCCCCATGTAAACACGAGTGTAGACAATGGCGTCGGGGACGGAATTTTGTGGGGAGGGCCTTCCCTCAGGGGTCGGAGATGAGGGCATACTCACCCGCTCCAATGGGGCCAAGGTGGTCGTAGCACTCCCCGGAATGCTGGCTCTCTCTGCGGGGACGCCAGCACGCTTGGCGGATGAATGGAGTGCCGGCTTGCTCTTGACATCCGGCAGCAGTTCCTACCAGGCAGTCGCCAGTTCCGGTTCCCACTGATCAAATAATTGGGGCTTCGGTTCACACGATCCTCGGGTCTGACCCTGCACTGCTGGTTCCGCACGTGAAGAATCCCGCCTCTGAAAAGGTGGTAACTTCATCAGCTGGATACTCCGTGGCCAAGGCAACTCCACAGGCGGACAGATGGAGACCTCCGCCGATTCCTTGCTGGTCTCAAGAGGCTGTGCTCTCGCTCTCTCTTGCCGCCACCTCCACTAGATGTGGCTCACACCTTGGCAGCTATGGGTGCATCGTGGCCGGTTCAAGTTCACAAAATGGCGCTATACAGCTTCTTCCGGGATTTTCTTCTGAGCCCCACCCATTATCAGATGAGACCGCCTCCAGCTGCTCCTCCCATCCGTTGTTGGTCAGTGGAAGGGGGCAATGTTTTCTCCTCGTCATCTGCACCCACCTGGGGCGGACCAGGGTATACTGACAGGCAGGTTTTGGTGCCAGAAGTCCACGGCAATGCCCACGAAGGACGCAGTTCTCGTTGTTTGCCTTTTCTCCGCCATCATCTGCCAATCTCACTGCCGCAATCTTGGCCTCAGTAGAGATGTTAGATTTTCTTTTCCAATCGATCAAGTGCAATTCAGTAGTCAAGTCCGGTGTTGTCACAAAATCGGTAGTAGACAAATCCAGTGTTTCATTCACAAATTCTTCTTCACATACAGCAACTACCTGCTCTTTCTCCCGGTCATCTTCCAGGGGCACAGCAGTCGCACACACATCTTCATCATAAGTTCTTTCTGCGGGTTCTCCGCACTGCGAGGTAGTCGCATCCTGCCAACTACGCCAAATGTAAGGGGAGGTCAGGACTGTAGTCGTGACCAGAGATTCAGAAGATCTGTGTCCCGATCTTCCCCTACAGAAAACTGTAATCTTATCACCGTACCTGCATCGTAAAGTTCAGGTTCCCCAGGGCACTTCCCAAGTGACGATAGTCCCTCTTTCAGGTGATCCCCAGTAATGGAGACACAGTCCAGAATAACTTGAACATTCTCTTTACTTAATACCTAACACCTTACAGCCACAGTTGGCACATCATGGAATCCACTTGTTTATCTTTCCCTGCTTTGCTGTCACTTCTGAGCAGCACACGCCCGGACCGGACCATCCTAGACTGCTCCCCAGTTCCTTACTGGCCTAACCTCGCCATGATGACAATTCCTTCTGCCTGTTTCGCCCCAGACTCAAAATCATCAGTCACCAGGTTTGGTTGCCCCTGGTAAAGCATCTGGCCCGTCTGTACCGTTCTCTTCAAAGCTCCAACTTCCTTCATCTCCTCAGTCCAACTGACTCCTGCCCTAAAGGCGTCTGCCCAGGCGATGAGTCACTACATCTTTCCTTCCCTGTTCTGGCCCACTGCTATGAGGCACAGAGGCCATTGATAACGTGGACTGCAGCGATTTAACGTTACGTGGCTGCCAAGCTGTCCGGGCCTATAGTCCATGTGGACACTTCCACTTCAGGCACCCTGGCCCCATCTGACCTATCTTCCTAGAAACTCATGTCTTACCACCCGGCAGCCCTCCTACACTTAACCCCTTATAACCATACTATAAACTAAACCTACAGTGCACACTAGTATGCCCCCACCTAGTGGCCCACAAAGGCACTACAGCTACCCTTATCTATAAGAACTATAGTACTAAGGTGCTCTCCTCTAATGTCCCAAAAGGATGCACTTTACTTTCCCTAAACTGTACATGAGCATTAGTACACATCATCACATTATATTATATACAGTATTACACTAAAGGAACACATCATATAATATAGTTCTGCAGAGAATGGTAACACATGTATGAATGTGGCAGTACCATAAATGTGAGCGATAATACATATTACTATGTAGCCGTTCCGCAAATATTAATCACAGACATTACCATTAGCATATGTAAACATCAACAAAACCAACACATGGAAACAATTAGAAGAAGGGAAGTAAGGAGGTAATTCTATCTCACCCTCTTACACCTACATGCAATTGAAAATCTATAGGATGACCTTGAGAGAGCACTGTTCACAGTAGATGTCCTCGCAATCTGACAGCTACTGTAAGGAAGAGCGAGCCAAGACTGCCAATTTTAGATGTGCGATGCTGATAGACTTTTACCCAAAATGACTGAATGCGGTCATAAATTAAAAGGGTACTTCAACAAAGTATTAGCTTAAACATTTGCAAATTTATGCAACTTCATTATTTTAGTTCTTTTTCTTTTTCCACCTTAAAAGATTTCATTTTTGTTTTTCAATTAAATTTTGCAGATAATAGGTGACATTAAAGGGAACTTGTTACCAGGTTTTCACATTTTAAACTAAAACCATCACTCTTTACGGCTTTATTACCACTGTCCAGCGACTTAAATTTAAGCTCCCAACTCCTCTTGTATATGCCCAAAAATACCTTTCATAATTCTGCCATACAAAGCGGTCCGGTCCAATGGGCATCTTTTTTCTTTTTTTTGTGCCTTGTTAATTTCTGCAGCTGCCATCCTCCTAGCTTAATTGATGTGGATGACACGACATACGTCATCCACAGATCACTGTGAATCTTGAATCTGTAGAAACGAAGCACAGACCTTCGCAGGCACCCTATTCTGTGACCTTCTAAGGGTAGAGCAAAGACCTACAAAGCGGAAGCATCACCTATTAAACCAGGAGTGAAGTCAGTGCTTCAACTGCGCAGACGCAAGGTTCGTGGCGCAAGATTCATAGGATGGAATATTAACTTCTAAACATGATATGAAACTCTCTGGGTGTATATTCTTAACATGCTCAAGGTGGACAAAAGTATTGGAACATAACTCGTAACCCTTTCCTGACATTTGATGTCACCTAGTGTCAGTGCACCAAACCCTAACATGAATTTCTCCCGGAACTCTGTGTTGCGGTTTAGGTTCGGCAGCCCAAACAAACTTTGTTGAAAGGCTTCAGCACAGCCAATCACAAGCTTTTCATGTGTGGGCACTTCCAGCCCCATTAGAGCCATGTCAAGTATTAGGCAAAATGATGTGCAGTCCCTTCTATTTGTGATAACAAGTGCAGGTAAAGCCGACAGCTGTGGGCTTCAGCCCTCAGCTGTCAGCTTTATCTTGACTTGTCATCAAAAATAGAGAGCAACCCCACACCATTTTAAATAAATAAATAAATAATTTAAAAAATGGCTTAGGGTCCCCCCATTTTTGCTAACAAGCCCAACGAAAACAAACAGCTGGGGGCAGGTATTCTCAGACTGGGAAGGCCCAAGGATATGTAGGTGGTGTGTTGGAGGCCATTTTGGGCCCTGCATCCCTGTGCGTACCTTCCTTATGAAACTGGGTACATTTTACATGTAATGTGTCATGAAGTATAACTGACTTACTGTACAGTTATGTGTTAAACTATGTACTGATGTTCATGCATTGTGCATTAGGGATAGATAGGGAAATTTAGTAGTTGCGTAAGGTTTAGTGTTAGCAAGAGGTAAAAATAGGATTTAGAACAGTGGGGGCACTGTAGATTAGATTAAATTGAGTTAAGATAGGAATAATTAAGCCACTAGAAAGATAGCTAGTGGGAGGAGCTAGCAAAGGGTGAGGAGAATTTGTTCTAAAAAAGCTGGGCAGAACCAGTGTTGTGACAGGGAAAGTGCCTTCCTGAGGTAAATCAGTTAGTGAAGAGTTGCAGCACTGACAGGTTATGACAGAGGCTCATCAGTGCAGGCCCTATGGGTGGTTAGACATTCGAGCACAAGCAGATCTGGGCAGCATGAGAGAAACAGCGGCTAGGCTTATGGGATACTTCCATGACGTCCAAGACCTACGGTCTGAGAAGGATTGTCAGTGGCGTCCTTTACTTTCGCCCAGGATGGGGAAAATGGACGGGGAGCACCAGGAACAAACTAATCCAGCTACTCATGAAGTTGTGGTACCAGAGGATACGGTACAGGAACACATGTTGTCAGGAAGGACCATGGACAGCTAAGGGAAAGGAGTGTCCTTAACATGTGAAGATTGCTGTGAGGTGTCTGTATCTAAACTGGATGAGCTAAGTAAAGTTGTTGTGTTGAAAATGAATCTGGACTTTGAGAATCTTTGTGTGTTGCTGAAGGAACATGGGACTCTGCAGCATGAGGAGAACTCTAATCCACAGGTGGGTGAAATGCACAACACACACAGCACACTTCAGAAAGGACTTTGTCTTAATGCAGCAGGGCACCAGGGTGTGTTGAACAGCAGCCCCTCGCCATGACTACCACCTTGGCCCCCGTTACAGCTATTTGGCCCTCAGCAGCCTAAAAATAGCAGCCTGCAGTCGCCCCACAAATAACGCGTCCATTAGATGCGCCAATTCTAGCTCTTTGCCAGGCTCTTCCCCCTTGCCCTGGTGCAATAGCAAGTGGAGGAACATTTTGGGGTTGAGGTCAGCTCTATCAGACACCCCATTATTAACCCAGTAAGTAAAAAGTAAGAAAAACACACATATAAAAATTCCTTTAATTGAACAAAACACTCCCCCGACAATTGCCCTGTTTTTCCCATTTATTAACATACAAATCAAAAATCAAAGTAATCTTCACCTGTCCGCCGTTAATCCATAATGATGATGTCCCATGATGAATCCCAACTGTGCTACATCTTATTGCATTTCTGAGCGGTGACATCAGTAATGTGACTGGTCATCTCGGCAACCATCTCACACTGAGCTTAGTGTGAGAATGCGGATGCATGTGAATGGCGGTAACCTTAATGACGTCACTGCCGGTGACACGCTCAGCTCAGTGTGATCTGTCTACCAGACAGAGCGGTCACATTAGTGATCAGTGATTAGTAGTATTGGCACGCCTAAAACAACTTGATCTATTCAACTGTCTCACTGTTTAACCCCTACAGTGAATACTGAAAAAAAAATCATATGTAAATATAAATATCACTAAAAACTGATTTTTTTAATACTGTGTACTTTAGAAAAAAATGCAAGTAACCTATTTTACTTTAATGTGTGCAGAAATGGTGCAGAAAATCTGCAACATGAAAAACTCACCAAAAGCTCATGATGGGAATGCAGCCTAATGGGGAAAATCTGCATGTAAAACTGAGGGTACTAGCAAATGAAATTAACACGTTGCAGAATTGAAGCATGCACCACAGGTCAGTTTACACTTATTAAAATAAAAGCACAGTGGGTATGAGATTTTTATAAATCTCATTCACGTCGCTGCAACTGTTTCGTTCCCATAATGAGCTTTTGGTGCCTTTTTGATGCTGCATATTTTTGCTGCGTCAAAAGCCCAGCGTCTTACAGTTCCAGGAAAGTAGATGGGATTAAAGAAATCTCATGCCCACTGTGCTTTTATTTTACTTAGTGTAAGGCTGGAGTCACACACGACGTATAAAAAGACGGTCCGTTTTTCACGGACCAGAATCGCACAAATGTTTCATGAACAGTGATCCGTGTGTCATCTGATTGTAATGCGAGGATGCGATTTTCTCGCATCTAAGCATCTGTGTGACATCTGTATGGCATCTGTATGACAAAATTTTCTCGCCGGCTTGCAAAATGGACATATCATGGATTCCAATGACTAGAAATGAGTGACTTTGCCTTTTTTAGGGTCGAGTCGGGATTCATGAAACCCGACTTTCTCAAAAGTCGAGTCGAACGAAATCGGCTGACTATAGGGAAAAGTCGGGAAACATGAAACCCAATGCAAGTCAATGGGGAGAAAAGTCGGCAGTGAGTGGAGGACTGTAAACACACCTGGCATGAATTTTAACCCTAGAGGCGGCGAAATCTCTCTCTCTTCTCTCTTTCTCTCTCCCGTATTATATGTGCTGCGATTTTCTCAGCACATATAATACGGCCGATAAAAAAATCGGCTGATGGGAGCTGCACCATAGAGTAACATTGAGACGAGTGCAATGCGATTTTTTTCTCACATAGCACTCATCCGTATTTCTCGCTAGTGTAACTCCGGCCTAAACTGACCTGTGGTGCATGTTTCACATCTGTAAAATGGCAATTTCTCTTGCGGGCGTTTTCTAAGCGGATTTTCACCATAGGGCTCATAACTTTTGCTATGAAAAAAGGTCTGATTGCATGACAAGTTTCATGCAAGTGTCATGCGATTTTCATGCAAGTACAATCCAAATGTAAATGTGATCCGATTGCAATGCGATTTTAACATGAGCTTTTAGATAGAGCAATTCTCTATGCCATTTACATAGTTTTGCAAGGAAATATTTTTCAAAATAGATACTTTATATAGAGAGATATATTAGATAGATATACAGATACATACAAAAAGATATATATAACTATGTGAGAGAGATATATATAATTAGTGCTTTGTGTAGTTTACAGTCATGGCCAAAAGTTTTGAGAATGACACAAATATTATATTTTCACATGATCTGCTGCCCTCTGGTTTTTATGTGTGTTTGTCAGATGTTTTTATCACATACAGAAATATAATTGCAATCATATTATGAGTAACAAAAGGTTATATTGACAGTTAGAATGAGTTAATGCAGCAAGTCAATATTTGCAGTGTTGACCCTTCTTCTTCAGGACCTCAGCAATTCTCCCTGGCATGCTCTCGATCAACTTCTGGATCAAATCCTGACTGATAGCAGTCCATTCTTGCAAAATCAATGCTTTTATTTTGTCTGAATTTGAAGGTTTTTGTTTGTCCACCCGTGTCTTGATGATTGACCACAAGTTCTCAATGGGATTAAGATCTGGGGAGTTTCCAGGCCATGGTCCCAAAATCTCTATGTTTTGTTCCCTGAGCCATTTAGTTATCACCTTTGCTTTATGGCAAGGTGCTCCATCATGTTGAAAAAGGCATTGTTGATCGCCAAACTGCTCTTGGACGGTTGGGAGAAGTTGCTCTTGGAGGACATTCTGGTACCATTCTTTATTCATGGCTGTGTTTTTAGGCAAGACTGAGAAAGAGCCGATTCCCTTGGCAGAGAAGCCACTCCACACATGAATGGTTTCAGGATGCTTGACAGTTGGCATGAGACAAGACTGGTGGTAGCGCTCACCTGGTCTTCTCCGAATAAGCCATTTTCCAGATGTCCCAAACAATCGAAAAGGGGATTCATCAGAGAAAATGACTTTACCCCAGTCCTCAGCAGTCCACTCCCTGTACCTCTTGCAGAATATCAGTCTGTCCATGATGTTTTTTCCGTAGAGAAGTGGCTTCTTTGCTGCCCTCCTTGAGACCAGGCCTTGCTCCAAGAGTCTCCGCCTCACAGTGCATGCAGATGCACTCACACCTGTCTGCTGCCATTCCTGAGCAAGCTCTACACTGCTGGTAGCCCGATCCCGCAGCTGAAACACTTTTAAGAGACGGTCCTGGCGCTTGCTGGTCTTTCTTGGCCGCCCTGGAGCCTTTTTGGCAACAAGGGAACCTCTCTCCTTGAAGTTCTTGATGATGCGATAGATTGTTGACTGAGGTGCAATCTTTCTTGCTGCGATACTCTTCCCTGTTAGGCCATTTTTGTGCAGTGCAATGATGACTGCACCTGTTTCTTTAGAGATAACCATGGTTAACAGAAGAGAAACAATGATGCCAAGCACCAGCCTCCTTTTAAAGTGTCCAGTGGTGTCATTCTTACTTAATCATGACAGATTGATCTCCAGCCCTGTCCTCATCAACACCCACACCTGTGTTAATGGAGCAATCACTGAAACGATGTTAGCTGGTCCTTTTAAGGCAGGGCTGCAATGATGTTGAAATGTGTTTTGGGGGATAAAGTTAATTTTCTAGGCAAATATTTACTTTGCAAGTAATTGCTGTTAAGCTGATCACTCTTTATAACATTCTGGAGTATATGCAAATTGCCATTAGAAAAAATGAAGCAGTAGACTTTGTAAAAATTAATATTTGTGTCATTCTCTAAACTTTTGGCCATGACTGTACTATACATGTCTTTTTTAGTAAATTAAATCTTTTCAGAAAAAAAGGGAGTGGGATCCCCTGACATTACTAACCACCAGAGGGAAAACGGACAGCTGTGGGCAGATGTTTAAAGGGTAATATCCATGGTGCTTCCCGGGCTACTAATAGCTCACAACTGTATACTTAGCCTTTCCTGGTTTTTAAAATGGGGACCCCCCAAAAAATGATACATGGTCCTCATATTATTAATAACCAGCTTAGGCTAGGCAGACAGCTGCGGACTGATATTAATAGCCTAGGAAGGGGCCATGGATATTGACCTCCATCCTAGAATAAAAACATCATCTGTCAGCCACCCCAGAAAAGTAAAATCCATAAGATGTGCTAATTCTGGCATTTAGCTTTGCCCTGGTGCAGCGGCAAGTGGGGTGATAGATGAGGGGGTTGTTTGTATTCTCAGGTGACATCAAGCCCAGAAGTTAGTAATGGAGTGGTGTATACTAACCCCATAGTGTATAAAAAACACACACCCAGAATAAAGTCCTTTATTTTAAATTGTGACACAGACTCCTTTAACCCCTTTATCCCCGAAGGTGGTTTGCACGTTAATGACCAGGAGTCATGGAAAAGAGGGCCTTTGGCTGGCATACGGTTATTATATGTGCAGGGGGGCTTCTCTTAGTTATCCCACCGATGACAACAATGTGATGAAAACAGCAAACAAGGCTATTGACCTATCAATTTACCACAGGGGCTTATTTTAGTTATCCCACTGCTCTTAACAATACGTCATGAACTGCAGGTATTTATGTATATCCCACTTTCTAGTTCCGCGTTGGAACTTGCAGCTCTCCGGTGCCCCCTTACCCTCAGGTCAGTCAGGGAACTGCACCTAGGATATTTGGTTGCCGGATGGGCTGCTTCACTGGGGACTGGTTATCAGGCACGCTGCAGCGAGGGAATTATAAATGCTCTGGCCGCAGCCAAACAATAGCTTATAAAACCCTGTTGTGAATTCACTTTCTGGCCTACCTCTGGTTACTAGTGAAGGTAGTGAAGCTGGTTATATTGATAGAGGGGTTGTGAGTTCTCTTCCCGGGCTCCCTCTGGTGGTTACTGGAGGTAATGGAGCTGATCTAATTAACAGAGGCCTGCCACCTGATAATGAGGAGGATGACTGGAGATCTGGAGTTTCTGACTGGATTTAAGACTGAATTTAAGACAGCCGACTCCCTCTCCCTGCTGGTGATTTTTTCCTGCCTCCTGAGGTCTTAGTTTCCAGCTCAGTCCCTGCATGCTCAAGCTAAGTGTTCTTTTGCTATTGTTCACATTTGATTTGGTTTTGTCTATTTCAGTTTTGTGTGATCAGCCAGCCCCGGCTGGGGCTATGCTGAATTTCCATCCTTATGTTACGGTTTGTGCCAGTTTGCTTTTGTCCCTTATTAGACTGGCCTCTTTTTGCTCTGCTTTCAGAATATACCAGTGTGCTGTTGTAGTGGGCGAAGTCTAGTGACTTCAGTGTTTTTTCTATCGGACGTGTTGGGCATTTTTTGCAGGGTTTTTTGCGTGATTGCAGACAGAGTCTTTCCTTTCCTGTCCTGTCTAGTTAGTGTGGGCCCCATCATTTGCTCAGTCTATTCTCCTACCTGTGTTTGTGTTTTCATCTTGTCTCACCGACAATATATGTTTGGGGGCTATCTATTCCTTTGGGGTCTGCTCTGGGGCAGTTTAGATTTCCCCTTTCTTGCTTTAGGCATATTTAGTTCTCTGGCTGTGTCGAGGCATCTAGGATCATCGTAGGTACACTCCACAGCTACTGCTAGTTGTGTGGATAGGATCAGGGGTCTGCAATCCACTTAGTTACCAACCTCTCTGGTTTTCTGTGGCTTAGCTTGGTCTTGCTTTCCTCCTCTGAGACCCAATCATAACGAAACCCTTTCCGTCACTGCCAGTGTTACCCAACTAGCCTAGATCACACTTCACTGCCACCAGCTCTGATTACTCTATTAATATTTAAATTAATAAAGGGGGTCCAAAGTCAACCCAAATTAGTAGCATAATTAACTTCAGGCACATATAAATTCGTGATAGAGCACGGAGAAAATCAAACTAGTAATTTTATATTTTACTCCAAAAATGTAGGCAATGTTTAAGTATCATAAGATACGATTTTGCAGAACATTCTAGAATGTCCCATTGCCTATCCACTGATGAGAAAATCAGCCTGTCACAGCTACAGATGTGATCCTCCTTCCCCCCTACCTAGCAGCTGTGTGTATGTGTCCCCTCTGCCCGCTGGTAATAGGACAGCGGCCATTTCCTGTCCATTCTCTGGACAGCTATGGAATGTGGATTAGCTACGTGAAAAGGATTTCTTTTGTTCTCTAGAAATGTGCTTGGATCAGTATGAGTAATGCTAAAAGCTCTATCGCAAGAACCATACACCACAGAGATATAACCACATCTCTGCGTAGGGCACAAACCCAGTATTCTGATCCCTAATTTTCACGGTTCTAACACACCCAGTAACTGAGATATGGATTACTCCCAAACGGAGTGTTCTAATTACTGCATATTTGGTCTTGCGTTATTTTATTCGATAAACGGGGAAAAATTATACCATCTGCGTGTTTATATGAGCTTTCCTCATCGAGATATAGTTAGTATAAGTTTTTAGTTAAAGTGCAACTTAGAGAGTAAGCGGGGCAGACCCTCTCCGGCCGGCCCCTTCTGTCATGTCACACAGCAGAGACCATAAGGTTTACCAGTGTTCAACCCAGGTAGTTGAGCTGCAGATTCCATGTTGAAAGGATCACCAGATGTCTGGGGATGTA
The DNA here is from genome assembly GCF_039654945.1 of Dendrobates tinctorius. Lineage (NCBI taxonomy): Eukaryota > Metazoa > Chordata > Amphibia > Anura > Dendrobatidae > Dendrobates > Dendrobates tinctorius. Next base: position 20,280,311 of record NW_027361669.1, read on the forward strand.
TGGCTGCTGCCCATGCCCCCTGCCACATGGTTTGCCTAATATCAACTAAGCACATGTAAGTGTTAATCTGTTTTTTTAATCCTTGTTATTTTATATTTGCAATGTACATGTTTAATGTCTCAACCTTGTAACAACTTTTATCTATGTAATCACTGCCCTGTTGTGAGCTCATTTTCGGGTTTGCCTCTGGCTTCTGGTGAGGGTTATGGAGCTGGCTGTGCTGACAGAGGAGTAGTGAGTTCTCTATCTGGACTCCCTCTGTTGGTGAAGGGAGGTAATGAAGCTGATATAAATGGCAGAGACCGGCCACCTGAGGAAGAGGACTGCGATTGGACATCAGGAGTTTCTGATTGGATTTAAGGCAGCCGACTCCCTAGTTTCTTGCTGGTGATTTTTCCTGACTGTAGCTTCTGGTTTCCAGTTTGGTTCCTGCCTTCCTAAAGCTAAGTTTTCTCTGCTATTGTTCATATGAGTTTTGTCTGGTTTACTTAGTTTTTGAGTTCAGCCAGCCCTGGCTGGGACTGGGCTGAATCCCCGTTTTGTCTCTGATCAGTTGATCTCTTTTGCTCTGTCTTCAGAATATACCTGAGTGCTGATATAGTGATTTGAAGTCTAGCAACTTCAGGGCCTTTTTCTCTTAGACGTGTTGGACATTTTTTTGGTAGGGTTTTTTGCGTGATTGCAGACAGCAGCTTTTCTTTCCTGTCCTTTCTAGTTAGTGAGGGCCCCATCGTTTGCTCAGCCTATCTTTCTATCTGTGTCTGTGTTTTCATCTTGTTTCACCAACAATACATGTTGTGTTGGGGGCTGTCTATTGCTTTGGGGTCTGCTCTGGGGCAGTTTAGATTTTCCCTTTCTTTCTTTAGGCTTATTTAGTTGTCCGGCCGTGACGAGACATCTAGGACCACCGTAGGCACGCTCCACGGCTACTGCTAGTTGTTGATAGGATCAGGGGTCTGCAATCCGCTAGTTACCAACCTCTCCGGTTTTCTGGGCTTAGCTTGCTTTTTGTTTTTTCCTCCTCGGTCACTCATTCATAACAGAATCGCCATCCATACCGCAGATTCTAGGGTACTCAAAAGCAGGAGAGAATTGTAAAAAAAAAAAAAAAAACAAAAGCGTCAGAATTTTTTTTTGTATGTATGTTTTCTCCTCTTTTTTTTTCTGGGGCTGTAGGAGGATTCTTTTTTTTTTTTCTTTTTCTCCTTGATGTAGATTAAGCAATTGTCTGATCGTGTGGAGCAGCTCGCTGCTGAAGTGCGGGGAATTTCCGCCTATCTCACTCATTCACATGCTTTTGAACCAAGGATCCCTGCTCCTGATGTGTTTTCTGGGGATCGGTCTAAATTTTTGACTTTTAAGAATAATTGTAAATTATTTCTTGCCTTGAAGCCTAACTCATCGGGGAGCTCTGCGCAGCAGATTAAAATTGTCATCTCCTTGCTGCGCGGCGATCCCCAGGATTGGGCGTTTTCTTTGAAAGCTGAAGATCCTGTTTTGACTAATGTGGATGCATTTTTTCAAGCCTTGGGGTTGTTATATGATGAACCTAATGCTATTGATCAAGCTGAGAGAGCCCTATTGGCACTGAACCAGGGTCAGGATCCTGCAGAGTTATACTGTCCGAAATTCCGAAAGTGGGCGGTCCTTACTACATGGAATGCGCATTGGCAGCTCTCTTTCGGAAGGGTTTGTCTGAGACTTTAAAAGACACTATGGTGGGATTTCCTGTTCCCTCTGGTCTTGATGATTCTATGTCATTAGCCATTCAAGTTGATCAGCGTTTACGTGAACGCAAGACTACACGGGAGGCGCTGCCACATTTTGAACAAATGTCTGAACCTATGCAATGTGATGGAGTTTTGTCTAGGGCGCAACGTCAGGAGTTTAGAAGGCGTAATAAGCTGTGTTTTTTCTGTGGAGATGCCTCTCATGTTATTTCTGTCTGCCCTAAACGAGAGAAACGTTTTGCACACACATTTGCTGTGGGTGGTTTACAACCTAAGTTTCTTTTGGCAATTACTCTGATCTGCTCCTTATCCACATTTTCCGCGAAGGCTTTTGTGGATTCAGGAGCGGCCTTGAATCTAATGGACTTGGATTTTGCTAAACATTGTGGTTTTCCTATGACACCTCTGTGAACGCCTATTCCTTTGAGGGGTATTGATGCTACTCCTTTGGTGAAGAATAAACCTCAGTTTTGGACCCAGGTGATAATGCGGATCGCCCCAGACCACCAAGAAAATTGCAGATTTTTGGTGTTGCATAATTTACATGATACCATTGTTCTGGGTTTTCCCTGGTTGCAAATCCATAATCCGGTTTTGGATTGGAAATCTGTGTCTGTGGTGAGTTGGGGTTGTCGGTGTGCTCTTGGCGACACTCCTGTTTTCTCCACCTCTCCCCAGTCACATGATGTTCCTGACTATTTGGCTGATTTTTATGATGTATTTAGAGAGAGCAAGTCTGCGTCTTTGCCTCCTCATAGGAGTTATGACTGTGCAATTGAGTTGAGACCTGGGTGTAAATTTCCCAAGGGTCGACTTTTCAATTTATCTGTACCCGAACACGAGGCTATGCGATCTTATATTAAGGAGTCGTTGGAGAAGGGTCATATTAGACCATCCTCTTCGCCCTTAGGTGCTGGGTTTTTTTTCATGGCCAAGAAAGATGGTTCATTAAGGCCTTGTATTGACTATTGTTCCCTCAACAAAATTACGGTTAAATTTCAGTATCCGTTACCCCTGATTTCTGATTTATTCTCCAGAGTTAAAAGGTGCTTGCTGGTTTACTAAGCTTGACCTCAGGGGGACGTATAATCTAATTCGCATCAAGCATGGGGATGAATGGAAGACGGCGTTTAATACTCCAGAGGGACATTTTGAGTACCTGGTGATGCCTTTTGGGTTCACTAATGCTCCTTCTGTCTTCCAATCCTTCATGAATGATATTTTCTGGGACTTTGTGGATAAGTTTTTGATCATCTATCTGGATGATACCACACCTGCAGAAACGCGGTGGAAACGCTAAACAAACGGAACGTGGGCACACAAACTAATAATTACATGCCGGCACAAACAGCCGCTGAGATAAGGTGATCAATACACTGGTTTAAACCTTCCTCTGCCTGCCAGGGAGGATGCGCTGCTTTCTCTGCACAGGTCAGTGACTGCAGCCATCTGTGTGACCTCTAGTTTGCACTTCTCCTGGTTTTCTCTCAGTCCCAAAGTGCAGTAAATTCACAGGCCAAGACAATGCATCGCCATATAGCGCATCAGTGACCGCTGCAAAGTGCCTGGAAACTACGTAACACGTAAGGAGAGCATCATGCAATGAACATTACACCCCAATAGCAGTAAGTTGTATGTATATATCCAAAGCAACAGATTAGACATATCAAATAGTAAATGACATGTGCTAAGATACTCATCAGTCCACATGCTGTATGCAGTGTGTCCACTGGTCCTGGCTGCTGCTCCTCGGCTGTCAGGCTTCTCCCTGGGCAGGCAGAAGCAGACGAGTGCAGATGCAGACAGTGAGCCAAGCTCACAGGCAGATGCAGAGCCCTGCTGCATCCAGGCTGCTGGAGCTGATGACTTCTCTGCAGCAGGGAGCTTTCAAGGAGAGCGCGCTCAGCCAGGATTGGGTGAGTGGCCTCCCTTCCCCCTCTCCTCCACAGACTGCAGAAGAGCGGTCACATGACTCACTCCCTGCACTCTGATTGGAGGCCTGTCATTCCTTCTGTTAACTCCCTCTGATCAGGTTTTGTATCGTGCATGTTACTTGGATACATGCGCAGTACAAACGCAGGGGAAATAAAAGATGATCATTGACTGGAGGTGCTCTGAGTGGGCCCCCTCAGAGCGCAGGGCCCAGGGCGACTGCCCCCTCTGCCCCTCTGGTAGCTACGCTACTGCCCACTGACTCTCAACGACAAAGTTTGACTCAAGTCCTGTTGCTGATGTTGCGACAATGGGAGAGATTGGTTATCAGAAAGGGACTATTGTACCGTAAAATAACATCGCAAACAACCTCAATGACGGCTTGGCAGGTGGTTACGCCAGGAGCCCAACTTCACATACTGGCTCGGGAGGCTCACGAAAAAGGGGCCCACTTCGGAACAAAAAAGACTTTGCAATGGCTGCAACAGAAAGCTTACCACCCGCGCTTGCCAGCTATTGTGGACGAAATTTGCCGGACCTGCCGCTTATGCGAATTGGCCAAACCACCCGCTCAGCGAGCCGCAACACAGACTATTGTGACCTCAGCGCCCCTTGAACTCCTGACGGTGGATTATCTGACCATTGGGCCTGCATTTCAGGGATACGAACATTGCCTCGTTATGGTAGATCATTTCACCAAGTTCGCTGTGGTCACCCCCACTCGGGATCAGACCGCAGAGTCAGCTGCCTCCGCAATTTGTAGAAACTTTATACAAGTATATGGCTGTCCTCAACGGATACATTCTGATCAGGGAGCATGTTTTTTGGGAAAAGTTATGGAAGAACTACATCACCTCTATGGAATTGACAAATCCCGGACCACACCGTATCACCCGCAAGGAAATGGGGCTTGTGAACGATTTAATCGGACATTGATTCAAATGTTGCGTACTCTGGAGAGTGACAAGAAGGCCCGTTGGCCCGAATATGTTTCTGAATTAGTATGGGTCTATAACAATCGGGTACATGGAGTTACTGGCTATACCCCCTACTCCCTGTTGTTTGGACGAGAGGGTAAAGGGATCACGGAGGTGGAGTTGGACCCCGAAGAACCTCAGCCCTGGACCGGAGTGTCGTCTTGGGTCCGAAATCATCGCCATCGGCTGCAGACTCTTCACCGAATTGTACACACCAAGCTCCGAGACTGGGAGCACCCAGGGAAAAATGCAACCCCACCTCCTCACCTCCAAAGCGGGGACCGTGTGCTTGTACTAGATCAACGCCCCCCAAACAAGCTAGAGCCGCGTTGGGAAGAGAGTCCATATCGGGACTTACGTCGTATCCACCCGGAAGGACCTGTGTATGAAATACAACCCGAGGAGGATGAAACACTGCCCACTCGTATTGTGCATCGTAATATGTTACGCCCATGTACTTCCACCGACCAGAAGCAACTAGAGCCTGCCCCGTCGACATCTGAACCATCATCTAAATGTTGGGACCCGGACGACGACGATTTTCCCCCAGAACCCAGAGGCCCTCCACTCAGTAATGAACCAGCTGACACAATTAGCCCACCTGCACCAATCAGCCCACCAATCTCCACCACCCCAGAAGACTCCACCCCAGTTGAACTGAGACGCTCCGAGCGGTCAACAGCCGGCAAACCCCCTGAACGATATGAGCAAGATCAGTTCATATGGCAACGAACATTGAAACCCCTACAGACCGATCTCAATACACTAAGTTCCTCACCTGAGGACTGGTGAGCTTACAGGGTGGAGGAATGTGGGGAGGAGGACTCCCAGACAGTGATTGGGCCGGAACCCAGGGGACAGCCATCAGGGTTCCTGAAGGAACAACACTGGGGGGACAACAAAGGGAGACACACGACTGAAGGTGTCAGGGCAACAGGTGGCGGGGCGAGGACAAAGAGAGGAGGGAGCGCACTCAGATGGCAGTTGGGAGAGAGTGTGACAGGAGGAGAGAAGCCGAGTGACTTAGAGACGGGGTGACGAGCGGTGTGTGTAAGGGACACCGTCAGGAGTCTGTGAGGAGAAAGCTATGCACTCAACGACAAGAGAAACGTGAGAGACTTTTACTGGAGGCCGCTCCGCACCCAAGGTCGCACACAGCCACGTCTGCGGGCCCCTGCCTTTTTGAGATTGGTCTGTTACCTCAAGTCGCCGCTGCGACGACACGAAAAACGGCTGCAGAGGCCTGGACACTGCCCCCGTTTCCTTCCACAGCTGTGGCCCTGCCATCACCGGCCCCAGTGGACGCCACCTCACCATAGGCGGCAATAGAGGCCAACGTCCCGTCTACAAGGGGACCCTGAGCAGAGGCCGGCCGAACGTCATTTGGGGAACTGCGTCATCACTGCACTGTGAGACGAGAGCTGGTAAAAGACATCCTGAAAGCCCCACCAGCACAGAGTCTTCAGGGCCTGTTGTGCCCCACCAGCACAGATTCTTCAGGGCCTGTTGTGCCCCACCAGCACAGATTCTTCAGGGCCTGTTGTGCCCCACCACTACAGAGTATTCAGGGCCTGTTGTGCCCCACCACCACAGAGTCTTCAGGGCCTGTTGTGCCCCACCAGCACAGAGTCTTCAGGGCCTGTTGTGCCCCATCAGCACAGATCCTTCAGGGCCTGTCAAGCTCAAATCATCCCGGGACAATGAGGCATCAAGGCAGCCGCATTCAGCGACCTCAGTGGCCTCACCTGTGAACCCGAGCGACGTCTGGAAGGATAAGTGAACTATAGGAAATAAGGACCCATAGTTTGTGCCATATGTGGCCTTAGACGCACGGACTAGTCGGGTTAGTCACATTGAATATAAGAAAAGTATTGTTTATTTTGTTGAGTCCCTGCGAGGACAGATTGTTACCCCTGTTACTTGTTCAGCATAGCCCCAGCGGCTCCAAGTTATAAAAGTTGATTTCACAAGTCATACCGTGTCTCGTCACTGCATCCTGAGAACCTGCTCAACCCTACAGTGTGACTACACTACACATTATATACATCAGGGTCACAGTGTGACTAGACTACACATTATATACATCAGCAGATCGCCGACAACTTTGAAGCCGACAGGAAGCCGGAGACGCGGAGGGCAGTCACCACCAGCTGGAGAGGGGGTAAGCCTGCAACCAACCCCAGTGCCCCAGCTATCCATCTCTCCGGAGGCCCTGGCCCTGTTGCCAACGCCAGGCCTATTACTGACAGTCGCAAGTGTAACAACTGCGATCGGACTGGTCACCTCCGTTTCACCTGTCCGGAAAAGCCGAAGAACCCTCCAGCCAAGGCCTCTGGGCCCAACGCCTCTGTTCTGTTGATGGAAGGTGTGGTTGGGAGGATTGACGACAATGTTCAACCCATCCAGGTGGGGGCCCGTCTTGCTACAGGCATCAAGGACTCCGGGGCTGAGCGAACCCTCATCTGTCCTGGACTGGCGGCCCCTGAAGAGTTTAAGGGGAAAACCCTGACTGTCACCGGGATCGGGGGTACCCGCTGTCCCTTACCAGTGGCCCGGGTATTCTTTGATTGGGGTGCTGGGAGCGGGGTGAGGGAAGTGGGAGTGTCTGAAAACCTGCCCACTGATGTTTTATTGGGGACTGACTTGGGGAGGATGGTTGCATACTATGTCCCTGACACCTCTCCCCAATCTGATAATAAGGGTAACGTTGACCCTGATGATGATGTTGTATCTGTGCCGACTGAACCTGTTAACCATTTCTTTGAAACGGTAGATGTGTCCACAGGTACCGAAGTGCTCAGCCCCGTCACTCTACGGAGTGAGATGGCTGAGGAACCCCTGGCAGAAGCAAGCAACGGTGCTCAAGGAAATGGGGAGGTGCATGGGAACCATAAGGAAGGTAATGCCATGCAACTGACCAGTGCCACCGAGGAAGGTAACTGGCCCATAAGTAACACTGCTCCTGAAGTGTTAGGGGTGGATGGGGAGGTAGAGCCCATAGCAGCACCGACTGGTGGGTCTGTAGAAACCCCAGGGAGACAGTATACGTAGAAGCTGTCACACACAGTCAGAGTGCCCAGATCGCAGGTAGCGCCCTGTCTTCTGGACCCTCTTCTGCTACTGGAGAGACTGAACCAGAGGTGAACCCAGAGCAGGTTCCAGAGGGTCCCAGTGAGGAAGGGACCTTGATGTCACTTCTGGCTGCCTCCAGCAAGGAGTTCCAGGCTGCTCTGCATTTAGATGTGAGCCTGGAGAAACAGAGATCTTGCCGAGACGCCCACCTCCAAGTCTGATAAGGAGAGGGTGTTCTGGGAACGAGGAAGGTTGTACCGGGAGACAGTACCTGGAGATTCCCAAAAGGAGTGGTTGAGGGAAAGACAGCTGGTCATCCCCCTCCAGTTCAGAATGGAGTTGTTGCGGATTGCCTATGAGATTCCACTTGCTGGACACTTGGGGATCAGCAAAACAAAGGCACGGCTGTCTCAACACTTCTATTGGCCCAAGATGGGGACAGATGTAACACAATACTGCCGCTCCTGTAACACCTGTCAAAAAGTGGGTAAGGTGGGGCCTGCTCTTAAGGCTCCCCTTATCCCCTTATTCCTTTGCCGGTGATAGAGAAGCCATTCCAGAGAATCGCGGTGGACATTGTAGGCCCGCTGGCCGTCCCCAGCAGCTCTGGAAAGCGATACATTCTCATTGTGGTAGACTACGCTACCCGGTACCCAGAGGCAGTAGCTCTGTCTTCAACCAGGGCAGATAAGGTGGCTGATGCACTGGTGACCATCATTTCAAGGGTAGGATTTCCCAGGGAGATGCTTACCGATCAAGGGACCCAATTAATGTCTCGCCTAATGGAGGCTCTCTGTGAGAAAATTCAGGTGAAGCACCTGGTATCGAGTGCGTATCATCCACAGACTAATGGTTTGTGTGAATGCTTCAACGGTACCCTCAAACAGATGCTCTGCATGCTGGTTGAGACCCAAGGGCGCGACTTGGAGCGGTACCTCCCACACCTGTTGTTCGCTTACAGAGAAGTTCCGCAGGCCTCGAGGGGGTTCTCCCCCTTCGAGCTCCTGAATGGCAGGCGACTCCGGGGACCCCTTGGGTAGATAAGAGAATCCTGGGAAGATGAGCCAAACCCCACAGAAGTTTCCGTCGTGGATTATGTCATGCGCTTCCGTGACAAGATGCAGACCTTGATGCAGGTGGTGCATGACAACATGATGCAGGCTCACGCTGACCAGAAGCACTGGTACAACCAGAACGCCCGGGAGCGGACCTACTGGGTGGGTCAAAAGGTGTGGGTGCTGGTCCCCGTACCAACGGATAAGCTTCAGGCAGCCTGGGAAGGCCCATACGTCATCCACCAACAGCTCAACCCGGTCACCTACGTGGTCACGCTTGACCATGCTCGGGGTAGGCGCAAGGCCTTTCACGTCAACATGCTGAAGGCGCATTACGAACGTGAAGCCTGCGTCCTACAGGTCTGCTACCTGCCTGAGGATGGGGAGGAAGATCCCCTCCTGGACATGCTGGCCCAAGCCAAGGCCAATGGGTCCATTGAGGACATGGAGATAAGTGGTTTGCTAACCGTATCCCAGCGGTCGCAGTTGGTGGAAACCCCGGAACCCTTCCGGGTCGTGTTCACCAACCAACCTGGGAGAAAAGAGTTAGCGGTTCATGAGGCGGACATCGGGAATCACGCCCCACTATGGCGAACACCTTATCGGATCTCTGAGGAGGTGCAACAGGTCATGCGCCAAGAGATCGATGAGATGTTAAGGCTGGGGGTGATTCGACAGTCAAAAAGCGCGTGGGCCTCACCCGTACTCCTCGTGCCTAAAAAGGATCGAACCACCCAGTTCTGCGTGGACTACAGCGGGCTCAATGCCATCACAACCTCTGATGCCCACCCAATGCCGCGCATTGGAGATCTGCTAGAGCGGTTGGCGAAAGCAAGGTACATATCCATCATGGATTTGAGTCGGGGATACTGGCAGATCCCCCTGAGCCCTGAGGCACAGGAGAAATCTGCCTTTATCACCCCCTTTGAGCTGTACGAGTCCACAGTCATGCCCTTCGGCATGAAAAATGCCCATGCCACTTTCCAGCGGATGGTCAACCACCTGCTCTGGGGACTGGAGGAGTATGTGGTGGCGTACTTGGACGACATCGCCATCTTCAGTTCCACCTGGGAGGAACACCTTCAGCATCTCCAGGAGGTGCTGAAGCGTCTTCACCAGGCAGGCCTGACTATCAAGCCGGGAAAGTGCCAGATGGGCATGAGAGAGGTCCACTACCTGGGGCACCGGGTAGGCGGGGGTTCCATGAGTCCAGAGCCAGAAAAGGTGGACGCAATTGTGTCCTGGCCCACCCCCAGGACCAAGAAACAGATGAAGTCCTTCTTGAGCACTGCAGGGTACTATAGGCGGTTCGTACAGGACTATAGCGCCCTTGCAAAACCCTTGACTGACCTCACCAAGCAGAGGCTACCCCAAACAGTCAACTGGACAGATGACTGTGAGGCAGCCTTCCAAGCTTTGAAAACAGCCCTGTGCGACTCACCCGTGTTGAAAGCAGTCGACAGCAGTCGCCCGTTTCTGGTAGAGACCGACGCCAGCGAGTTTGGCCTCGGAGCTGTGCTCAGCCAGGTCGACTCGGGGAACCAGGAGCATTCCGTGTTGTACCTGAGCCAGAAACTTTTGCCGAGGGAAGTGGCATACTCCACCATCGAGAAGGACTGTCTGGCCATGGTGTGGGCACTGCAACGTTTGCAGCCCTACCGGTACGGGCGCACCTTCATGGTGGTAACCGACCACAACCCTCTGAGCTGGTTGCACACAGTGTCCGGAACCAACGGAAGGTTGCTCCACTGGAGCCTTGCCCTTCAACAGTACGACTTTACTGTACAACAGAAAAAGGGCAGTGAACATGGTAATGCCGATGGATTGTCCCACCGGGGCGAACCCGCTGAGGTGCGCATGGCCGATTACAGTCAGGTAATGCCTCCGTAGCGCCCTATAAAAGGGGAAGGTGTAATGTAAAATGTCTATAAAGTATGATGTTTCTAGAATCTTCTAGAAATCTCCCACTTCACTCTGATGAGAAATTCAGCCTGTCAGCTCCTACAGCTTCCCTCCTTCCCCCTCCTTAACAGCCTGTGTACGCACTGGTAATAGGACACTTCACCTATAGCATTTGGCCCACCTCCATAGAAAGGAATGTTAATTAGTTAAGCTAAAGAAAGTCCTTTGTTTTCTGGGACATGTGACTGAAATAAAACTGTTGTGAGTTCATTCTCGGATTCACCAGTTGTGAGTTCCCCTTCTGGACTCCCTCTGGTGGTGACGAGAGGTGGTGCGGCTGGTTTGATCGGTGGAGATCTGCCACCTGAGAATGAGGAGGATTGGATCTCAGGATTCTCAGATTGGATTTAAGACAGCCGACGCCCTATTCAGTTGCTGGTGATTCCTTCTGGCTTGTCAGCTCTTGGTTTTCAGCTCTGTTCCAGTCATCTAAAGTGAAGATTTTCTGCTAATGTTCACACTTGATTTTGTTGGTCTATTCAGTTTTTTGTGTGGTCTGCCAGCCCTGGCTGGGGGCTGAGCTGAATTTCCACTCTTATTTATCAGTATTTTGCCAATTGGCTTTTTGTCCCTTACTAGTTCGGTCTCTTTTTGCTCTGTCTCAGAATATTTCAGAGTGCTGATATAGTGGGAGAAGTCTAGTGACTTCAGGGTTAATTTTGCTATCAGAAGTGTTGGACATTATTTTTTTAGGGTTTTTTGCAGGTTGCAGACAGTGTCTTTCCTTTTCTTTCCTGTCTAGTTAGTTTGGGCCCCATCATTTGCTCAGCCTATTTTCCTGCCTGTGTTTGTGCCTTCATCTTGTTTCACTGTCAATACATGTGTGGGGGCTATCTATTCCTTTGGGGTCTGCTCTGGGGCAGTTAGTTTTCCCTTTTCTTGCTTTTGGCTTATGTAGTCCTCCGGCCGTGATGAGGCGTCTAGGTTCATCGTAGGCACGCTCCACGGCTACTGCTAGTTGTGTGGTAAGATCAGGGATCTGCAATCTGCATAGTTACCAACCACTCTGGTTTTCTGTGGCTTAGGTTGTTTTGCTTTTTTCTCCTCGGTGACCCATTCATAACAGAATCACCAGTCATATCGCAGATTCTAGGGTACTCAAAAGCAGGAAAGAATTGTAGAAAAAAAAAAAAAAAAGCGTCAGAATTTTTTTTTTTATATGTATATTTTTTCCTCTTTTTCTTTGGGGCCGTAGGAGGATTTTATTTTTTTTATGGAGATAAAGCAATTGTCTGATCGTGTGGAGCAGCTCACTGCTGAAGTGTGGGGAATTTCCGCCTACTCCTGATGTGTTTTTTGGGGATCGGTCTAAATTTTTGAATTTTAAGAATAATTGTAAATTATTTCTTGCCTTGAAGCCTAATTCATCAGGGAGCTCTGCGCAGCAGGTTAAAATTGTCATCTCTTTGCTGCGCGGCGATCCCCAGGATTGGGCGTTTTCTTTGACACCTGAAGATCCTATTTTGACTAATGTGGATGCATTTTTTCAAGCCTTGGGGTTGTTGTATGATGAACCTAATGCTATTGATCAAGCTGAGAAAGCCCTATTGGCATTGAACCAGGGTCAGGATTCTGCAGAGTTATACTGTCAAAAATTACAAAAGTGGGCGGTCCTTACTACCTAGAATGATGGTGCCTTGGCAGTTCTCTTTCGGAAGGGTTTGTCAGAAACCGTAAAAGATACTATGGTGGGATTTCCTGTTCCCTCTGGTCTTGACGATTCTATGTCATTAGCCACTCAAATTGATCGGCGTTTACGTGAACGCAAAACTACACGAGTCGCCACCTTTTGAACAAATGTCTGAACCTATGCAATGTGATGGAGTTTTGTCTAGGGCGCAACGTCAGGAGTTTAGAAGGCGTAATAAGCTGTGTTTTTTCTGTGGAGACGTCTCTCATATTTCTGTCTGCCCAAAACGAGAGAAACGTGTTGCATACACATTTGCTGTGCGCAGTATACAACCTAAGTTTCTTTTGGCAATTACTCTGATCTGCTCCTTACCCACATTTTCCACAAAGGCTTTTGTGGATTCAGGAGCAGAGTTGAATCTGATGGATTTGGACTTTGCTAAACGTTGTGGTTTTTCCATGACGCCTCTGCGGACGCCTATTCCTTTGAGGGGTATTGATGCTTCTCCTTTGACGGAGAATAAACCTCAGTTTTGGCCCAGGTGACGATGCGGGTTGCCCTAGACCACCAAGAAAATTGTAAATTTTTGGTGCTGCATAATTTGCATGATACTATTGTTCTGGGATTTCCTTGGTTGCAAACTCATAATCCGGTTTTGGATTGGAGATCTGGGTCTGTGGCGAGTTGGGGTTGTCAGTGTGTTCTTAGGGACGCTCATGTTTTCTCCACCTCTCCTCAGTCTCATGATATTCCTGATTATCTAGCCGATTTTTCTGATGTATTTAGTGAGAGCAAGTCTGTGTCTTTGCCTCCTCATAGGAGTTATGACTGTGCAATTGAGTTGATGCCTGGGTGTAAATTTCCCAAGGGTCGGCTTTTCAACTTATCAGTACCCGAACATGATGCTATGCGATCCTATATTAAGGAGTCATTGGAGAAGGGTCATATTAGCCCATCCTCATCACCTTTAGGTGCTGGGGGTTTTTTTGTGGCCAAGAACGAGGGTTCATTAAGACCGTGTATTGATTATCGTTCCCTTAACAAGATGACGGTTAAATATCAGTACCCATTACCTCTGATGTCTGATTTATTCTCCAGAGTTAAGAGTGCCTGCTGGTTTACTAAGCTTGACCTCAGGGGGGCGTATAATCTTATTCGCATCAAGCACGGGGATGAATGGAAGACGGCGTTTAATACTCCAGAAGGACATTTTGAGTACCTGGTGATGCCTTTTGGGCTCACTAATGCCCCTTCTGTCTTCCAGTCCTTTATGAATGATATTTTCTGTGACTTTGTGGATAAGTTTTTGATCATCTATCTGGATGATATTTTGATCTTTTCTAGTGATTGGGATTCTCATGTGGAACACGTCCAGACTGTGTTCTGGATTTTTCGGGAGAATTCCCTGTTTGCTAAGGGATCGAAATGCCTCTTCGGTGTACAGAGGATTTCGTTTTTGGGATTTATCTTATCTCCATCGACTATTGAAATGGACCCGGCCAAGGTTCAGGCCATTTATGATTGGGTTCAGCCTACTTCTTTGAAGGCCCTCCAGAAGTTTTTGGGTTTTGCTAATTTCTTTCGTAAATTTATAGGTAATTTTTCTGGTATTGTCAAACCACTGACTGATCTGACCAAGAAGGGCGCTGATGTGCTGAATTGGTCTTCTGAGGCTATCTCAGCATTTCAGGAGCTTAAGCAGAGATTAACTTCAGCTCCAGTTTTATGGCAACCTGATGTCTCATTTGCATTTCAGGTGGAGGTAGATGCTTCTGAGATTGGTGCAGGAGCTGTTTTGTCCCAAAAAGACCCTGTGACTTCTAAGATGAATCCCTGTGCCTTCTTTTCTCGAAAGTTCTCCCCATCTGAACGCAACTATGACGTGGGGAATCGTGAATTGTTGGCCATGAAGTGGGCATTTGAGGAGTGGAGACATTGGTTGGAGGGAGCTAGAAATCAAGTTGTGGTCCTCACCGATCACAAGAATTTGATTTATCTGGAGTCGGCCAAACGCTTGAATCCTAGACAGGCTAGATGGGCCTTGTTTTTCACGCGCTTTAATTTTGTGGTCTCTTTTCTTCCGGGCACTAAGAATGTTAAGGCAGACACCCTTTCTAAGAGTTTCTTTGCTGATTCTCTTTTTTTTTTTTTTTTTTAAACCAGTTATTTTTATTTAGGTTTCAAAAGATTTTAAACAAACAGTGGATATCAATATACATGTAACAATTCACATATCTTGTAGTAATACAATCAAACTTTGCTGACTCTCTTTGTGTGACTGAGCCTACTACCATCCTAGGTGAGGGGGTAGTTTTCTGCCATTTCACCCGATTTGAGACGCACCCTGGAGGAATTTCAGGAGGATAAACCTGAGCGTTGCCCTATGGGAAAATTGTATGTTCCTGACCAGTGGAGAAAGAGAGTCATGTCTGAAATTCATTGCTCCGCATTGGCTGGTCATCCAGGTATTTTTGGTACCAGAGATTTGGTGAGTTGGTCCTTTTGGTGGCCTGCCTTAGCTCGTGACGTCAGGAATTTTGTAAAGTCCTGTGGGACTTGTTCTCGGTCTAAACCCTGTTCTCGTTCTAGTGGGTTGCTGATGCCCTTGCCGGTGACCAAGAGGCCATGGACCCATATCTCAATGGATTTTATTTCTGATCTTCCTGTCTCTCAGAGAATGGCTGTTATCTGGGTGATTTGTGATAGATTTCGAAGATGGTCCATCTTGTACCACTCCCAAAGTTGCCATCTTCTGCTGAGTTGGTGCCCTTGTTTTTACAACAGGTGGTTCGGTTACATGGGATTCCTGAGAACATTTTGTCCGACAGAGGAGTCCAGTTTGTTTCCAGATTCTGGAAAGCCTTTTGTTCCAATCTGGGAATTCAGTTATCCTTCTCCTCCGCGTTTCATCCCCAGACCAATGGACAGACTGAGAGAACAAACCAGACCTTGGAGTCTTATTTGAGATGTTTTGTATCTGCTGATCAGGATGATTGGGTCTCATTTTTGCCCTTGGTCGAATTTGCACTGAACAATAGAGCCAGTTCTGCCACTTTGATGTCACCCTTTTTCTGTAATTTTAGGTTTCATCCTCGATTCTCTTCAGGGCAAGTGGAATCTTTGTCCTGCCCAGGTGTTGACACTGTGGTTAAGAGAATGCAGCAGATATGGGACCAAGTGGTAGATAAGTTGTCACTCTCAGGAAAAGGTCCAACGATTTTCCAACCGGCATAGGACCATTGGTCCCTGGTTTAAAGTGGGTGATATGGTTCGGTTGTCATCTAATAATATTCCTATGAAGGTTGCATCTCCTAAATTTAAGCCAAGATTTATTGGTCCCTATAAGATTTTGGAAATTCTTAATCCTGTTTCGTTTCGATTGGCTCTTCCAGTTACGTTCAAGATCCATAACGTATTTCACAAATCTCTGTTGAAGAGGTTTGTTGAGCCAGTGGTTCCTTTGGCAGCACCTCCTGACCCTGTGTTGGTCGAAGGCAATGTGGAATATGAGGTAGAGAAAATATTGGATTCTCGTTTGGTTAGACGGAGACTCCAGTATTTGGTCAAATGGAAGGGTTATGGTCAGGAGGATAATTCTTGGGTCTCTGCCTCCGATATTCATGCCAATAGATTGGTTTGTGCTTTTCACCGGGCCCATCTTGATCGGCCTGGTGGCGTGGATGAGGGTTCGGTGACCCCTCCTCAAGGGGAGGGGTACTGTTGTGAGTTCATTCTCGGGTTCACCAGTTGTGAGTTCCCCTTCTGGACTCCCTCTGGTGGTGACGGGAGGTGGTGCGGCTGGTTTGATCTGTGGAGATCTGCCACCTGAGAATGAGGATCTCAGGATTCTCAGATTGGATTTAAGACAGCCGACGCCCTATTCAGTTGCTGGTGATTCCTTCTGGCTTGTCAGCTCTTGGTTTTCAGCTCTGTTCCAGTCATCTAAGGCTAAGTTTTTCTGCAAATGTTCACACTTGATTTTGTTGGTCTATTCAGTTTTTTGTGTGGTCTGCCAGCCCTGGCTGGGGGCTGAGCTGAATTTCCACTCTAATTTATCAGTATTTTGCCAATTGGCTTTTTGTCCCTTACTAGTTCGGTCTCTTTTTGCTCTGTCTCAGAATATTTCAGAGTACTGATATAGTGGGAGAAGTCTAGTGACTTCAGGGTTAATTTTGCCATCAGAAGTGTTGGACATTATTTTTGTAGGGTTTTTTGCAGGTTGCAGACAGTGTCTTCCCTTTCCTGTCTAGTTAGTTTGGCCCCATCATTTGCTCAGCCTACTTTCCTGCCTGTGTTTGTGCCTTCATCTTGTTTCACCATCAATACATGTATGGGGGCTATCTATTCCTTTGGGGTCTGCTCTGGGGCAGTTAGTTTTCCCTTTTCTTGCTTTAGGCTTATGTAGTCCTCCGGCCGTGACGACGCGTCTAGGTTCATCGTAGGCACGCTCCACGGCTACTGCTAGTTGTGTGGCAAGATCAGGGATCTGCATAGTTACCAACCACTCTGGTTTGCTGTGGCTTAGCTTGTTTTGCTTTTTTGTCCTCGGTGACCCATTCATAACATAAAACTATGAGAGATATTAAAATAGGCTAGCATAGGCTCCGATCGGCGATCGCGACAGAAAAACGAAACGGACATTTCTGTGATCTGCGGGGACCCGGCTTCCCTACGGTAGCTCTTGCAAAGTTCTATCACCGCCAGAACCTGAGATATGGATTGCTCCCAAATGGAGGGTCTTAATTATGGCATGCTTGGTGTTTTCGGATTCTATTCGGTAAATCACAAACAATGATGCCCTATGTGTTTTAGTACGGGCTTTTCTCATTTAGATATAGTTATTCTAAGTGTTGTAGCCAAATCATAACTTGGAGAGAGGGAGGTTGGACCTCTCCAGACCGCCCATTTTGTGAGGTCACAGACCCTAGGCTATAGGTATTCCCTACCAAATTCCAGTCAGTTCAGCTGGAGTCCTCCTGCCAGAGAGACGTGCCGTTGAGTTTGGTTAAGCGCCCCTCCCCCAGCCACATGGTCTGTCTAATACCAACTATGCACATGTGAGTGTTACTTTCTGTTCTTTCATTCACTTTGTTTTATATTTGTACATATGTAATGTCTCAACTTTATAGCAACTTTTATCTATGTAATCACTGCCCACATTCTTTTGGGAATAAATGATAAAATCTATTAGCTCTGTCTCCATGCTCTAGGAAACGAAGTATGCGCCTTTTTTTAGATAATCGCTACTAATTTCAGGGGTTTGCCGTGGACCCTCTTAATTAACTTTTTGAATAAGTAAAGCGTGGCTGGTGGCAGCGCGGTGTGTGTGGCTGGCGAGGCTAGCTGGCAGTACAGAAGGGTCTTATTTTGCTGAATGAGTGGTTGAGGCCACAGCATTGATAATTCCCTTACTGCAGTAGTCTAGTTGCCCGTGCACAACAAGCAGCCCGTCCGGTGACTAATTATCCTAGGTGCAGTTCCCTGACGGACCTGAGGGTAAGGGGGGCGCCAGAGAGCTGCGAGTTCCAAAGTGGAACTGAGAAAGTGGGATATACTGTACATAAATCCCCGCAGTTCTTGAAAGGTTGTTAGCAGTGGTGGGGCATCCAAAATACCCCCCTGCGGTAAATTGTTAGAGCAAGATTAGCTTGCTGTATTTTTGTCACGTGGTGCCGGTGGTGGGATAACTAAGATAAGCCCCCACTGTGCTTGTGATAGCCGTGTGCCGGCAGTGCGTCGCATCCCTCCATCCGCTGACAAACCCATGTCGGTGGTGGGATCGTGACATATTGGTGGCACAGGGACCGCTGTCCATCGCAATTTGAGCGACAGCGGTCCGGCCGTTCGTCACAGGGTTCGATAAACTGGGAAACATGATACCCTTGGTGAGTTTATACGAGCTTCCCTCGTTAAGATATGTTTTTAGATTAATTGCAACTTAGAGTAGGGGGGGTTGAACCTCACCAGACCGCCCCTTTCGTGAGGTCACAGACCCAAAGGGATAAGGTACTCCCTCCCAAAATTCATTCAGTTGTAGCTGGATATTTGATGCTGACAAGACGTGCAGATGTCTTGGGATGTCTGGTTGCTGCCCATTCCCCAGCCACATGGTCTGCCTAATACCAACTAAGCACATGTAAGTGCTAATCTCTGTTTTCTTAATCCTTGTTGTTATTTTTTATATATTTGCATTGTACATATTTAATTTCTCAACTTTGTAACAACTTTTAGCTGTGTAATCACTGCCCGCATTTTGGGAATAAATGATAAAATTATCAGTCTGCCTTCATGCTCTAAGAAACGAACTAATAATAATAATAATAATAATTTTTATTTATATAGCGCCAACATATTCCGCAGCACTTTACAATTAAGCGGGGACATGTACAGACAATAAATTCAATACAAGTTAAGACAATTCAAACAGTGACATTAGGAGTGAGGTCCCTGCTCGCAAGCTTACAATCTACAAGGAAATGGGGGGACACAGTAGGTGAAAAATGCTTGTTAATTCAGGTCTGGCAATTATAATAGGGATTTTCATATAAAGCTGCATGATCCGGTCATCAGCCCGTGTGTTTAAGTGCAATAGACAAGTATCAAGTGCAGTTATCCTGTGCATGAAGGGTGTGGAGACAGATGAATAGTAGGGTGCAGATTCAGAATAATATTTGGAAGGAGGGAACAGGGCAAAGTTAGCTTGCTGGGTAGTTGATGTGGTAGGCTTGTTTGAAGAGATGGGTTTTCAAAGCGCGCTTGAATAGGTCAGGGCTAGGTATCAGTCTGATCGCCTGGGGAAGTGCATTCCAGAGAGCTGGAGCAGCACGAGAGAAGTCTTGGAGGCGGAGGTGCGAGGTTCGGATTACGGGGGATGTTAGTCTTAGGTCATTTGTAGAACGGAGGGCACGTGTAGGGCGATAGACAGAGATGAGAGAGGAGATATAAGGCGGTGCAGAACAGTGGAGAGCTTTGTGGGTGAGAGAGATGAGTTTATACTGGACCCTGTAGCGAATAGGTAGCCAGTGTAATGACTGGCACAAGATGGAGGCATCGGTGAAGCGGCTGGACAGAAATATGACCCTGGCTGCCGCATTCAAGATGGATTGGAGAGGAGAAAGTTTGGTAAGAGGGAGACCGATCAGAAGAGAGTTGCAGTAGTCCAGGCGAGAATGAATAAGAGCGACAGTAAGAGTCTTAGCAGTTTCAAAGGTGAGAAAAGGTCGGATTCTGGAGATGTTTTTAAGATGCAGGTGACAAGAGCGACTGAGTGATCGGATGTACGGAGTAAAGGAAAGTTCAGTGTCGAATATGACCCCAAGACAGCGTGCATGCTGCTTGGGAGTTATGGTTGAACCCTCCAGGGTTATTTCGATGTTAGGTAGAGTGAGGTTAGTAGAGGGGAGAAACACAAGAAGTTCAGTTTTAGAGAGATTTAGTTTCAGATAGAGGGAGGACATGATGCTAGAGACAGCAGACAGACAATCCTTGGTATTTTGAATTAGGGTAGGGGTGATGTCAGGGGAAGAAGTGTATAATTGGGTGTCATCAGCATAGAGATGATACTGGAACCCAAATCTGCTGATTGTTTGTCCAATAGGGGCAGTGTATAAAGAGAAGAGGAGGGGGCCTAGGACTGAGCCCTGCGGGACCCCGATAGTAAGGGGACGAGAAGAGGAAGAGGAGCCGGAAAAAGATACAGTGAAGGAGCGGTCAGAGAGGTAGGAGGAGAACCAGGAGAGGGCCGTGTCCTTGAGGCCTATAGAGCGGAGCATAGTGAGGAGGAGCTGGTGATCCACAGTGTCAAATGCGGCAGAGAGATCCAGGAGAATCAGCAGGGAGCAATGACCTTTCGATTTAGCTGTTATTAAATCATTAGAGACTTTAGTGAGGGCAGTTTCAGTAGAGTGTAAAGAGCGGAAACCAGATTGTAAGGGGTCGAGAAGAGAGTTATCCGAGAGATAGCGGATTAGACGGGAGTGGACCAGGCGTTCCAGGAGTTTAGAGATGAAGGGAAGGTTAGAGACAGGTCTGTAGTTAGCAGTGCAGTTCTGGTCCAGGTATGGCTTTTTAAGTAAAGGGGTTATGATGGCATGTTTAAATGAGGAGGGAAATATACCTGAAGAAAGAGAGAGGTTAAATATTTTAGTCAGGTGAGTGGTGACCACTGGTGAGAGAGACTGCAGGAGCTGTGAAGGAATAGGGTCACTGTTGCAGGTTGTAGGCCGAGCAGAAGCGAGGAGCTTGGAAACTTCTTCTTCTGAAACAGGCTCAAAGATGTCTGTGACGGGAGTATTCTCCAGAGCAAGGAGGGACAACAGGCCTGGGAATAATCCAACAGATTTATTGACCAAAAAACAGGAACAACACGAAGGTAATTTGCAGAGTCCCAAAATAAGTCCACAGGAAACTGATTCGGGGGCACCTCCCGACAATCCTTGTGCCAGATCACAAAACCATAGTCCTTTAAGAGTCCCAGAAATCCACCACGATCACACAGAGGCCGAAGCTTCCTCAGACAGCCTCATCCTTCTCTTTTAGCATCCAACTCACATCTGATCTTAAAGCAAGAATGTATTGTCAGGGCTCCTGGGATCAGTCCATCTGAAGGGGGGTAGGGGTCACACCTACTATTCAATGGTTTGGTCCATCAGAAGATTCTAGAAATGTAAGGGCTCCACTTAGTCTACAGGATGTGTATTGTAGGTTATCTTCTGCTTAGGAAAACAATAGCCAAAGTTCCACTAGCTGTTGACACAAGCCTAAATTAGATTATGGTCCAGGTACATCACAAGACATTGCAAAGTATTGGGGGAAGGAGACATGGTTAATTTACAGCAAATGAATCAGAGGAAAGTTAAATGACCTATTATACAAAATACAGGACAGGGCAAGACTACAAATCATGACAATCCCTTCCCCTCCTAATTTGTGTACGTACTAGGGACCTCTACAGGTCACTGGTTAAGTACACACAGGCATGGCGTAACTTACATGTGGCTTCATGCAGCCACGAATTGGCATCGTAGCTTTCCCACATCATTGCCCAGGAGAACAGCTGCAGGCAGACCACCCATCACCCCAACCAAACATCGCCTGACCCCAAAACCAAAGTTCAGATCCACAGTGGCTGTGGGAATAGTCCTCCATTGTCCACCAGCCAGTTCAATGACAATTCCAGGTCCTCTATGGATTGCCTCAGGCCGAACCACTCGGGGATCAGCCAGCGTGAGGAAAGCTCCTGAGTCACAAAATCCAACAAGTCTTTGTCCATCCAGCACGACCTCCTGCAAGTGCTTACCTCGATGAGCTGAAGTCGTCATAGCTGCGGGTCGCACACCATAAACTCCTAGTGGTGCAACATGGGTGGGTGAGGCACTAGGCCAGTCCTCACTTAGTGGTGACACGTCTTCCTCCATGGCACTTGGCTGTACATAATTAATAATATGATTGGGTACAGGATCAATCCTCATTTGAACAGCTGGGCAGGAGGCTTGCAGATGCCCAGGCTGCCCACATCGATAGCATCTGTGCTGTGTCTCACTCCATCCAATGCGTCCTCTTGGGCGAGGAGTAAGGGAACCTGCCGGTCGGCTCCCACCTGAAGGTGCTGTAGGGGTTTGAGGACGATTCCTCCATGAGCTGGCTGGACATGAGGCCTGCAGATGCCCCGGATGCCCACAACCATAACACCTGCGCTCTGCTACTTCCTCTCCTCGTCGTATTCCAGAAAACGCAGTGGAAGCAACAGGAGGCACATTAACACAGGTATCAACACGAGGTGGTGGCTCAGAGGAACGGGGAACAATGGGGACAGAAGAACTGGGGGCCACCGGTGTTGTGGAGCTAGTAGGCCTCTCTCCATCCTCCAACAGAACTCTCCACCGAGGCTTGATGGTGAGAGCCTCATCAGCGAGTGATGCAGCTTCTTCCACTGTAGCAGGTTTCCTCTCACGCACCCATTCCCTGATCTCAGCGGGGCACTGGGCAAAAAATTGTTCTTTTAGGATAACCTGGAGACAGGTGTTCCAGGTTAAGGCCTCCTCTGCCTCCAGCCAGCGATTACATATTTGTTTGAGTCTGTGGGCATACATCTTGAAAGACACTTCCTCATTACAGGCTAAAGTACGAAACTGGGTCCTGTAAGTGTCTGGGGTCACAGCATAATGTTCTAGAACAGTCCGTTTAATCTCTGCATACTCACAGTTCCACCGAGGGTCCATAGCTCTATAGGCTGCGGCAGCTCCACCCTCTAAGAGCCCCACAAGATGTCGGACGCGCTCCCTTTCCGGGACTTCCATTAATCGACACTGATGCTCAAAGTCCAGGAAGAAGCCCTCAATGTCACCGGAAGCCTCATTAAACGGCTTGAAGTCTTTGCGGGACACTCTGGGGAGTTCCCTCATGGGGGATGCTGTGGGTACAGTCTGTCTGGAGCTTCTCGCTGCCTCCAAAGCGATCTCCCTCTCCAGCATTGCCCTCTCCTCCATCCTGCGCTGCCTCTCCTTGGCTGTGCGCATGACCTCCCTCTTATCTTCTATGGTAGCCTCTTCTCCCAGTAAGGCCATCTCCTCCTCGTACCACACAACCCACTGACTTTTTTGGGTATTTACCTCCGACTGCCGCCTTTCCTCTCTTTGCTGTGAGGATCCTTCCTCAGCATCATCTTGCAGGCGAACTGCTTCCAAAGCTTCAATCAGCTGCTCCTTGGAGAGTCCCTTGCAGCTGACTCCCAGTTCACGGGCCTTTGTTTGTAGGTTCTTTGCAGTCCAGTTCTTGTACTCTGAGGCTCTGGTTCCAGAAGTTGATGGGCCGTTGTCCTCCATTTCTTCTGCTCTGATCCCACCGCTGCCAACCAGTTTGTGACGGGAGTATTCTCCAGAGCAAGGAGGGACAACAGGCCTGGGAATAATCCAACAGATTTATTGACCAAAAAACAGGAACAACACGAAGGTAATTTGCAGAGTCCCAAAATAAGTCCACAGGAAACTGATTCGGGGGCACCTCCCGACAATCCTTGTGCCAGATCACAAAACCATAGTCCTTTAAGAGTCCCAGAAATCCACCACGATCACACAGAGGCCGAAGCTTCCTCAGACAGCCTCATCCTTCTCTTTTAGCATCCAACTCACATCTGATCTTAAAGCAAGAATGTATTGTCAGGGCTCCTGGGATCAGTCCATCTGAAAGGGGGTAGGGGTCACACCTACTATTCAATGGTTTGGTCCATCAGAAGATTCTAGAAATGTAAGGGCTCCACTTAGTCTACAGGATGTGTATTGTAGGTTATCTTCTGCTTAGGAAAACAATAGCCAAAGTTCCACTAGCTGTTGACACAAGCCTAAATTAGATTATGGTCCAGGTACATCACAAGACATTGCAAAGTATTGGGGGAAGGAGACATGGTTAATTTACAGCAAATGAATCAGAGGAAAGTTAAATGACCTATTATACAAAATACAGGACAGGGCAAGACTACAAATCATGACAATGTCTAGTGAGCTTGAGGTGCGGCAGGGAAGGGGATCCAGGCACTGAGGAGATAGGGCTGAGATATCCTGATGGATGTGGTTGATTTTTTCTAGGAAATAAGTGGCCAGATCCTCACCGCTGAGGTTGGTGATGGGGGCCTGTACTTTAGGTTTCCGGAGGGAGTTTAAGGTTTCAAAAAGTCGTCTTGGGTTGTTGGATAGTGAGGTGATGAGGGTGGTGAAGTAGGATTGTTTGGCCAGATGAAGGGCAGAGTTATAGGTTTTGAGCATGAACTTATAGTGGATGAAGTCTTCTGCTAAGAGAGATTTTCTCCACTGCCGCTCTGCACACCTCGAGCAGCGCTGAAGAAAGCGTGTTTGCGTTGTGTGCCAGGGCTGCCGTTGTCTGTGTCGGGTCTTTCTGCGTATAGAAGGTGCTGCTTCATCTAGGGCATTCTTCAGTGTATTATTGAAGTGTGACAATGCTATGTCTGGACAGGAGAGGGTGGAGATGGGGGCTAAAGATGTGTGGAGATTGTCCCTAAGCTGTTGGGTATTAATGGTACGTGTATTCCGATAAGTGTGGTAAGTGGGGGTGTTCCGGGTGAGGAGACAATTTTTGACAGAGAAGGAAAGAAGGTTGTGGTCCGAGAGCGGGAGGGGTGAATTAGTAAAGTCGTGCAGCGAGCCGGGACGGGAGAAAACCAGGTCCAGAGTATTCCCGTCCTCATGTGTAGGAGAATTAGTAAACTGTGAGAGGCCGAATGAAGAAGTTAGAGAAAGAAGATGAGAGGCAGACTGGGAGAGCGGATCATTGATGGGGATGTTAAAGCCTCAAATGATGAGGGTGGGGATGTCACAGGATAGAAAGTGAGTAAGCCAGGTGGTGAATTGGTCTAGAAACTGGCGGGAGGAGCCTGGAGGGCGATAAACGACCGCCACTCGTAAGGAGAAGGGCTTAAAGAGTCTGACGGCGTGGACTTCAAAGGAAGGAAATGTAAGTGAGGGAACCGGGGGGATGACCTGGAAAGCACATTGTGATGAAAGGAGCAAACCAACACCTCCACCCTGTCTGTTCTCAGGTCTGGGGGTATGTGAAAATTTTAGCCCACCAAACGAGAGAGCGGCAGCAGCGGTGGTGTCAGAATGCTGGATCCAGGTTTCTGTAATAGCCAGAAGGTTAAGGGAATTAGAGAGAAAAAGATCGTGAATGTAAGTCAGTTTGTTACACACAGACCGTGCATTCCAGAGAGCACATTGGAAAGTGAGAGGAGAAGGCATGCACTGAATGTTAATAAGATTAGCAGGGTTTCTATATGCAGATGGAGGAGAGTAACGTATGCTGGTGGAGGGAGGCCCAGGGTTGGGGGAGATGTCACCTGCAACTATTAAAAGGAGAAAAAACAGAAAAAGCAGGTGGTGGGATGATTTGTATGAACGTTTTGAGTGCTGCATGGTGGTTTTGGATGGTTTGGTGTGGGTAAGAAATGTCAATAGAGCCTCAGAGTTATACTTGGGTGAGGGGAAAAGGGAGGGGTGGATATGCAGAGAGTGCACAGAATGTGTAAAAGGGCAGGCGAGTTGTTAGAAAGCAGAGGTGAAGACAAAAAAGCAGCAGTTTGATATGATCAATGCATATGTAGTACGAGTGACCAAGAAGCATGCGTGCATGAAAAACTTATGCACCTTACCTGTCTCCTGCCCTGTCCAACTGCATTGTCTAACTGCAAAACACTTGATCCCGTTGCACTTAATATCTGTTGCACGCGTGAGCCCGCACGCGTGCTATCCCAACCAGAGCTAAATATATATGAAATGAAATGTCTGCTAGCTTCAGCCACCAAAAGGCCACAATCAGTAATTAACCAATTAGCACAAGGCCAGAGCAGGCATTACTATGCAGGGTAAATAACTAACGCTGGACAAGGCCATCAAACAGAGAAAGGGAAAAAAAACCTTTCTACACTTCAAAGCAGAAACCAAATAGTTAAAAAAAAAAAAAATATTAAAGACCCACCACAGGAGTGATGGAATGAAATACCATAAAAATATCTGGCAATATATGATGCAGTTCACACTTGTCAGACAGCATACATGGATGATGGAATTAAATACCATAAAAATATCTGGCAATATATGATGCAGTTCACACTTGTCAGACAGCATACATGG
This sequence comes from Dendrobates tinctorius, assembly GCF_039654945.1. NCBI lineage: Eukaryota > Metazoa > Chordata > Amphibia > Anura > Dendrobatidae > Dendrobates > Dendrobates tinctorius. The sequence continues at coordinate 20,306,309 of NW_027361669.1, forward strand.
ATGATGGAATGAAATACCTGTGTGAAGAAGAGAAGAGAGGAACATCAGCTTCAATGCATTGTCTAACTGCAAAACACTTGATCCCGTTGCACTTAATATCTGTTGCACGCGTGAGCCCGAACTATGCGCCTTTTCTAGATAATCGCTACTAATTTGGGGTTTTGCCAAGGACCCTCTTAATTAACTCTTTGATTAAGTGAATCGTGGCTGGTGGCAGCGTGGTTGTTATGCCGCGCTCACCAGGAGGCGGGGCTTCGGCCCCGACGTCACTCCCTCCGGTATGGCAGTCCCTCGGGGGTCCCCGTCGGGTGCGCACGCGCAGCTCTCGTCCCCGGGTCTCCTCCATGTCACGTTTGCGCTTGCTGTATAGGGCTCGGTCCTCTCTATGGTAATGGAGGACCCGACCCAGAACCTGTAGTAGTCATGTGCTTTCTGGCTAGGTCCTGACCCGGAACCAGTAGTAGTCATGTGCTATATCAGACGACCTCCCCCTAGGGGAGGTGCCTGATTATTGTTGTGCTTCCTGGCTGGGTCAGCTGTGTCCCAGCCTGGCTGTGCGCTGTTCTCAGGTCCTCTGCTCTGTCTGCTATTCTGTGGTGCTCCTAGCACTTGCTCTGAACCCGTTGCTTCATGCTCAGTTGTGCCTCCTGGCACATCCTCTCGTATCCTGTCCCTTGTTTCTTGCTCAGTCGTGCCTCCTGGCATTCACTATATTTCTGTGTTCTGTTACACCTCCTTGCACGACTGCCGTCTCATTCTGTACCGTCGTGCTCCTTGCACGCGTCCTGCTTTGTTTACCTCCGGATGTGTTACTCGCTACACGCCTTATGTGCCCACGTGTACCCGTCTTGCACTATCCTGTATTCAGCGCACTCCCGTGTATTCTCCTGTGTTCCCTAGTATCCTGCACCCTCCGTCACACAGTCTCGTTATCTCCTGTGAGCCGGCCGCCTGGTGCCAGCAGTCGTGGTATCGTATCCCCTGGGGCTTGCTCCTGACACTCCCTGTATAGGGGGTGGTCCTCACTAGGCTAGCTCGCCCTGGGAGGGTTGGTGCCGTGACCCAGAGGGTCCACTCCAGGAGTCTCTAACACTCTAACAGTATAATCAGGCCATGGACCCCGCTGGTACTGCGGCTTCCGTCCAAAAGGAGCTGACGTTCCTCCGGGAAAACCAGATTAGGATTATGGCATTCTCAAGTCCATGGAGTTCTTTTTATCTGCCTCTCAGTCCTCTGAGCCTGGGAATGCTGCCCAGTTGGCTAGTCTCCAGCAGGAACTTGCGCAGCAACGCGACTCCCAGGCTCAGATTCTCAACTATATAGCGTCGGTAGATAATCGGCTCCTTTCCATACAATCTGCCCAGGCCATGCTTCCACACTCGCTTCCACGCCTATGCAAGCCACCCCGGTATAGTGGTGACCCTGTGTTGTGTCGCGGGTTCTTGAACCAGTGTCGTTTGCATTTTGAGTTTTTGCCGCGGCATTATCCCACCGATCGTGCTAAAATAGCATTTATAGTTTCTCACTTAGAGGGTAAGCCGCTTGCGTGGGTGAATCCCCTTTGGGAGCGTGATGACCCGCTCGTCGCTCAGCTTTCCATCTTTTTGGACACTTTCCGTAAGGTGTTCGACGAGCCGGGTCGCCTTGCTTCCACCACCGAGTCCCTCTTTAATCTTCGTCAAGGTTCTCTGTCGGATGGACAATACGCAATATGTTTTCGCACTTTGTCCTCTGAGCTAGGTTGGAATAATGATGCCCTTGTAGGGGCCTTTTGGCGTGGTCTGTCCGGTCGGATCAAAGACGAACTGGCGGGCCGAGATACCCCTACCAATTTGGAGGATCTTATCTCTCTCGCGACACGCATTGATTTGCGCTTCCAGGAGCGCACCCGCTAGTCAGCCACAGAGAGAGGGTCCTCTCGCCACTCTTCGTCCACTCGCAGTTTTTCTCAGCCGTTACCCGAGTTATTTTCGGCAGATCCGGTACCTGAGCCTATGCAGGTGGATCGCCTCCAGATAGCTCAACGACGTCGTGTGAAGAGGCAGGCACAAGGTCTCTGTTTCTATTGTGGGGATGCTTCCCATTTTCTACGTTCATGTCCCAAGAGACCGGAGAAGTGTCTCCGCCTGGGACTGTTAAGTGAGGTCTCCTCAAGTGTATGCGATTCCTCTCTACCCTTGACTGTGCCTGTTTCCCTGAATTTTGGTTTCGAGACTTTTACTGTGAAAGCTATTGTGGACTCTGGCGCAGTGGGTAACTTTATTAGTCTCGAGGCAGTTAAGAAGTTTCGTATTCCTGTCAGATCCCTGGAGTCTCCTAGGTCAGTAGTTCCAGTCGACGGTAAGCCCTTGCAGGACACCGTTAACCAGGTCACTGAGGAAGTTGAGTTGCAGATTGGCACATATCATCGGGAGCGGATCTCCTTCCACGTATTGCCGACTTTGCCTCATACCCTTCTTCTTGGCCTTCCTTGGTTACGTACTCATGGGCCGACCCTGGACTGGCAATCCGGTGACATACTCCGTTGGGGACTGTCCTGTCAAAAGAGTTGCCTGCTGTTCGTTCATCTGAAGAAACCTGCTTGCTCGTCTTCGATGGTTACAGGTCCGCCGTCCGCCATCCGGTCTGTGACTTGTGACTTTGTCGAGAAGGAGGCTGAGAGTCAGTCTCCACATCCATCAAGCAACCGGTCTGTGACTTGTGACATTATCAACAGGGGGGCTGAGAGTCAGTCTCCACCTCCATCAAGTGACCGGCCCAAGGTAATTACCGTGGCTTCCGTCAAGTTGACGCCCCAGCGCCCAGGGGAGACCTTTGTGTCTAAAGGTAACCGTAAAGGTGTGTTATCCTGGGGACATTCTTCTCCGGCTGCCGGCCATGTTGGTGCCAAGAGGACACTCTCCCGTTTATCCCACGATTACTGGTGGCCGTCTATTGCTCTGGACGTCAAAGACTTCGTGGCTGCTTGTCCATCGTGTGCCAAGAGACTTCCCAAGCAACCATCCTCCGACAGCTCGCCTCTTAAGGATGAATTGACTTCCAATGACTGCACCACCGCTTCGGTCTCCGAGCATGTCAATGTGCCTCTGCCGGTTCGACGTGTCTCGGGAATACCTGCCTCCGACTCTCTGTCCGTGGAGTTCTCCAGGGTATGGCAGGAGACCAAATTTTCTCGTATTGAGACTCTGGATCTGATTGGTCCTCATGCAGTTAGGAAGTGTCTGGATCCCGCTCCTAGTGTCAAAGTGCTATTTTCCAGTTCTAGAGAGAGGGGGCTTAAAGGAGGGGGTACCGTTATGCCGCGCTCACCAGGAGGCGGGGCTTCGGCCCCGACGTCACTCCCTCCGGTACGGCGGTCCCTTAGGGGTCCCCGTCGGGTGCGCACGCGCAGCTCTCGTCCCCGGGTCTCCTCCTCCATGTCACGTTTGCGCTTGCGCGCTCCTGTCAGTGCTGTATAGGGCTCGGTCCTCTCTATGGTAATGGAGGACCCGACCCGGAACCTGTAGTGGTCATGTGCTTTCTGGCTAGGTCCTGACCCGGAACCAGTAGTAGTTATGTGCTATATCAGACAACCTCCCCCTAGGGGAGGTGCCTGATTATTGTTGTGCTTCCTGGCTGGGTCAGCTGTGTCCCAGCCTGGCTGTGCGCTGTTCTCAGGTCCTCTGCTCTGTCTGCTATTCTGTGGTGCTCCTAGCACTTGCTCTGAACCCTTGTTGCTTCATGCTCAGTTGTGCCTCCTGGCACATCCTCTCGTATCCTGTCCCTTGTTTCTTGCTCAGTCGTGCCTCCTGGCATTCACTCTATTTCTGTGTTCTGTTGCACCTCCTTGCACGACTGCTGTCTCATTCTGTACCCTGTCGTGCTCCTTGCACGCGTCCTGCTTTGTTTACCTCTGGATGTGTTACTCGCTACACGCCTTATGTGCCCACGTGTACCCGTCTTGCACTATCCTGTGTTCAGCGCACTCCCGTGTATTCTCCTGTGTTCCCTAGTATCCTGCACCCTCCAGTCACACAGTCTCGTTATCTCCTGTGAGCCGGCCGCCTGGTGCCAGCAGTCGTGGTATCGTATCCCCTGGGGCTTGCTCCTGACACTCCCTGTATAGGGGGTGGTCCTCACTAGGCTAGCTCGCCCTGGGAGGGTTGGTGCCGCGACCCAGAGGGTCCACTCCAGGAGTCGCTAACACTCTAACAGTGGTGTGTGCGGTTGGTTAGGCTAGTTGGCAGTACGTAAGGGTCTTATATTGCTGATTGAGGGGCTGAGGCCCAAAGCATTGATAAAACCCTTACTGCAGTAGTCTAATTGCCCGTGCACAACAAGCAGCGCATCCGGTGACTAATTATCCTAGGTGCAGTTCCCTGACTGACCTGAGGGTAAGGGCGCGCCGGAGAGCTGCGAGTTCCAAAGTGGAACTGAGAAAGTGGGATATCCATAAATCCCCGCAGTTCTTGGAAGGTTGTTAGCAGTGGTGGGGCATCCAAAATAACCCCCCTGCGGTAAATTCTTAGAGCGAGATTAGCTTGCTGTATATTTCTGTCACATGGTACCAGTGGTGGGATAACTAAGATAAGCCCCCACTGTGCCTGTGATAGCCGTGTGCCGGCAGTGCGTCGCATCCCTCCGTCCGCTGACATACCCGTGTCAGTGGTGGTGTGACGCCCCTGAGGCTCAGTCGAAACAGAGGTCCTGCACCTTCCTCTCTCCTAAGGTGTGGTGCCCCACCATCCAGGTAAGTTGGAGGCTCCTGACCACGCTCCAACACTCGCATCCCACACAATAGAGTAGTTCAGCATAACCACATTGCGGCTCTTTGCTTAGAGAGAAGCAGAGCACCTTTGGTGGTTACCTGCTTGGAACACTAGACGTGCTGGAAGGTGGGTGGAGTTCAGAATATATATATGAGCGGGATGGTTTAGGATGACGGGTCAGTCTGACAGGAGGTCAGTGAGGAAGGAAGCCACTCGGGAGGAGTGGGGATCCCTGGAAGAAGGGATGGAGGAAGGAGTGCTGCAGCTACCTCAGTGACCTGAGCCAGCTGGCGTGGGAAAGGAAAGGAAAGGAAAGAAGGAGAAGGACGTTGACCTGAAGTCTGAGCTTCCATAGAAGGGAAAGGACAAGTACGGAATGTAGGAGTAAAAGGGAACACAAAGGACATGGGTTAGAGGAAGAACCCTGCCTAGAAGTTCTAAGCGCAAGGCCGGGGCCCGGTCCCCGAGGTTGTATGAACACTAATGGTTCTGCAGCAGACACCGGTGGAGTAGTGGGCTGTAAATGCACTACTCCCATCTAAGACTTGAGGGCACAACAGCAATACGGATAGAGAGCCGGGACTTAGGAGTAGAGAGTCCCCGAAGCAGGCTACAGCTGTCTGCCATGCAAGTAGAGCTCTTGGGAACATCTGTCAGGAGGAACTCCAGTGTTATGAATGAGTCACCGAGGAGGAAAAAACAAAAAGCAAGCTAAGCCCAGAAAACCGGAGAGGTTGGTAACTAGCAGATTGCAGACCCCTGATCCTATCCACAACTAGCAGTAGCTGTGGAGCGTGCCTACGGTGGTCCTAGATGCCTCGTCACGGCCGGAGAACTAAATAAGCCTAAAGAAAGAAAGGGAAAATCTAAACTGCCCCAGAGCAGACCCCAAAAAAGACAGCCCCCAACATGTATTGTCGGTGAAACAAGATGAAAACACAGACACAGGTAGAACGATAGGCTGAGCAAACGATGGGGCCCTCGCCAACTAGAAAGGACAGGAAAGAAAAGCTGCTGTCTGCAATCACGCAAAAAACCCTGCCAAAAAGAATGTCCAACACGTCTGATAGAAAAAGGCCCTGAAGTCGCTAGACTTCAAATCACTATATCAGCACTCAGGTATATTCTGAAGACAGAGCAAAGAGATCAACTGTTCAGAGACAAAACGGGGATTCAGTCCAGTGCCAGCCAGGGCTGACTGAACACAAAAACTAAGTAAACCAGACAAAAACTCATATGAACAATAGCAGAGAAAACTTAGCTTTAGGAAGGCAGGAACCAAACTGGAAACCAGAAGCCACAGTCAGGAAAAATCACCAGCAAGAAACTAGGGAGTCGGCTGCCTTAAATCTAATCAGAAACTCCTGATGTCCAATCGCAGTCCTCTTCCTCAGGTGGCCGGTCTCTGCCATTTAGATCAGCTTCATTACCTCCCTTTACCAACAGAGGGAGTCCAGATAGAGAACTCACTACTCCTCTGTCAGCACAGCCAGCTCCATAACCCTCACCAGAAGCCAGAGGCAAACCCGAAATGAGCTCACAACACTCCAGTGTAACACGGTACTGGAGATCTTCACACCGAAATGCGCTATAGAGGAGACGTTCAGGAAAGGCACATAAGTTGGCGGTGTGTGGAAGGGAGCTTTCCATCTTGCCTGGCGGTTGACTGAGTCCCTGACCCAGAGGACACGGCACAGAAGAGGGCACTACAGACTGAGTAAAGCTTTGGAACTACATGCCCTGGTGTCCTCCATTCCTTCCTGCGTCCGTCCGCCTGACACTGCTACATCCCCTGCGCCAGGCACTACATCACCTAAGTGTCTCCACATCTACACTGCCCTGGGACAACAGCCCTGCCTGTGGAGGGCTATACCATCATTGCTGCACCACACCATCTGTCCCGGAGGATCTGCATGCAGCATCGGCTTAACACCTCCCTTGCCAAACACCACAGGTGGCGTCACGAACTATTCATCTAACTACATTCCACCATTCACATCTTCCTATTACTTGGGAGCCCAGGGCCACGGTCCGGGTCACTGCTGCTGTGACACGTCCCACTGATACCGGCCCGGTACCGAGTACCCCACGGCCCTGGGAGGGCAACCCAGTGGGATCGTGACATATTGGTGGAACAGGGTGCTGTGCTTTCGTTCGTCACAATTTGGTGGTAGCGGTGGGATGCGCTGGGCGTTCCTTTCATCACAACATTATATACATCAGGGTGACAGTGTGACTACACTACACATTACAGTTGTGGCCAAAAGTATTGACACCCCTGCAATTCTGTCAGATAATACTCAGTTTCTTCCTGAAAATGATTGCAAACACAAATTCTTTGGTATTATGATCTTCATTTAATTTGTCTTAAATGAAAAAACACAAGAGAATGAAGCAAAAAGCAAAACATTGATCATTTCACACAAAAGTCCAAAAATGGGCCAGACAAAAGTATTGGCACCCTCAGCCTAATACTTGGTTGCACAACCTTTAGCCAAAATAACTGCGACCAACCGCTTCCAGTAACCATCAATGAGTTTCTTACAATGCTCTGCTGGAATTTTAGACCATTCTTCTTTGGCAAACTGCTCCAGGTCCCTTATATTTGAAGGGTGCCTTCCCCAAACTGCCATTTTTAGATCTCTCCACAGGTGTTCTATGGGATTCAGGTCTGGACTCATTGCTGGCCACCTTAGATGTCTCCAGTGCTTCCTCTCAAACCATTTTCTAGTGCTTTTTGAAGTGTGTTTTGGGTCATTGTCCTGCTGGAAGACCCATGACCTCTGAGCGAGACCCAGCTTTCTCACACTGGGCCCTGTCATGATCCAAGGTGGATCTGACAAGTAAATGGACAAAGTGAACTTTTTTCCCTTTGGCTTGGTGCCAAAGTGGGTTGATTGCCCCCGGTGGCCATTAGAATTATTACACGTGGTGTCGTTTGTTCTAAGTTGCCCCGGTGGTGGTGAGTGGTATTACACTTTAGTTTTAATGTGCACGTATTATAAAACAGGTGTGATGCTCTATAAAAGTTTCAGGTGTGTTTGTTCACTGTTGGTGATAGTCATTCAAAAGGAAGCATGTGTGATGAAGGAGCTGAATGAGAGTCCTGGGCAGCCCAGCCAGAGGGGTTGAGTCAGCTATGGAGTCTGCAGGGAGTGCTGGCATGACGTGGTGGAGTTCAACAATGGTGTCTGGAAGAAGGGCTGGCATAGCGTGGTGGAGTTGCAGTTTATGGTGTCGGCTGGAAGTGCTTGCATGGCTTGGTGGAGTGGCGACTATGGTGAGAGTTGCACTCAGCACGCTGGACTTGGTTGCTGAAAACTGGACTCAAGCATGCTGGACTTTTTGGCAGAAGCTGGACTTATCTTTGGGACTGTCTACTGGGCAGCTGCAGCTGGTGTCGGACTCTGCTCCAAGGCTGCACTATGATGATGGATCCGGTTATGGTGATGGATCCGGGTGAAGATGCACGCAGGTGGTGGGCTCTGTTGCTAGGAGCGTATGCAACAGAGCAAAGCTAAGTGGTGTTCCCCCTGTATTGTCATTTTCCCTTATGTGTGTTTAGTGCAATGGTAGGATTAGTTTCCGCACCGACCAATTCCCTAGTGAGGGTTTAGGTGCAGGGCGAGTCAGGGTTTGAGGTACGCGTGCTTCGCCCGGTGCGGAACCGGCATAGGGAACTTTACGAGTGCAGGGACACTGGCTCAGGGGAGTACAGGAGGTCTCCACGTCCCTATTCCCCATCGCAGGGCCCACTGTTGTGAGTTCATTTTTCCCTTCACCATTGAGGTCTGATGAACTCCCTCCTCTGGTGAAGGAAGGTAGTGAGGCTGATTACCAAACACATGGGCAGCTAGATGATGACTGGGTGGCTGGAATTGAGGACTGGATATAAGGCTGCCGACACCCTTCTTCCTGGCTGGTGATTTTCCTGCTGGATTCTTGGAGACCAGTCTGATTCCTGCATCTCAAAGCTAAGTCTTCTGCTCTTCTTTGTACTCTTAAGTTTTGTTTTTCCTTTTTTTTTTTTTTGGGAGTCACCGAAGGAGGAAAAAACAAAATACCAGCTAAGTCCAGAAAAAACAGAGAGGTTGGCAGCTATCGGATTGCAGACCCCTGACCCTATCCACAACTAGCAGTAGCCGTGGGGGGTTCCTACGGTGCCCTAGAACCCTCGATCACAGCCGGAGAACTAAATAGCCTAAAGACAGAAAGGGAAATCTAAACTGCCCCAGAGCAGACCCCAAAGCAATAGGTAGCCCCCAACATATAATGACGGTGAAGCAAGATGAAAACACTAACACAGATAGAAAGATAGGTTGAGCAAATGATGGGGCCCAAGCTAACTACATAGGACAGGATAGGAAAGCTGCTGTCTGCCATCCGCAAAAACCCTATCAAAATGAGCCAACCGACTGATAGGAAAAACAGGCCCTGAAGTCGCTAGGCTTCAAAAGACTATATCAGCACTCAGGTATATTCTGAAGACAGAGCAAAATATCAACAGATCAGAGACAAAAATGGAGTTCAGCTCACCCCCGGCCGGGGATGGCAGAACTCCCAAAAAAAAAACAAGGAAAAACCAAAAACAAAACTGAAGAGTACAAAGAAGAGCAGAAAACTTAGCTTTCAGATGCAGGAATCAGACTGGTCTCCAAGAATCCAGCAGGAAAATCACCAGCCAGGAAGAAGGGCGTCGGCAGCCTTATATCCAGTCCTCAATTCCAGCCACCCAGTCATCATCTAGCTGCCCATGTGTTTGGTAATCAGCCTCACTACCTTCCTTCACCAGAGGGGGGTGTTCACCAGACCTCAATGGTGAAGGGAAAAATGAACTCACAACAGCCCACCATTGATATTGTTACCCAGGTTTCCCCTTTATTGTTTAAATTCGCCTTACTGGAGGCGGGGTTTCCAGACTACTGTATATATAACGTGTATTACCTAAATTCGCCAGGTGGAGGTGGTGTATCCAGCTGAACGTTTTATTATTTAAATTCGCCCTACTGGAGGCGGTGTATCCAGGGTCACGCGTGTCATGGGTTCGCCTTGCGGTACTCGCTGCGTCCAGACACACGTGACCGTGACAGGCCCTACATTATGCTGCAAAATTTGTTGGTAGTCGTCAGACTTCATAATGCCTTGCACACGGTCAAGCAGTCCAGTGCCAGAGGCAGCAAAGCAACCCCAAAACATCAGAGAACCTCCGCCATGTTTGACTGTAGGGACCGTGTTCTTTTCTTTGAATGCCTCTTTTTTTCTCCTGTAAACTCTATGTTGATGCCTTTGCCCAAAAAGCTCTACTTTTGTCTTATCTGACCAGAGAACATTCTTCCAAAACGTTTTAGGCTTTTTCAGGTAAGTTTAGGCAAACTCCAGTCTGGCTTTTTTATGTCTCGGGGTAAGAAGTGGGGTGTTCCTGGGTCTCCTACCATACAGTCCCTTTTCAGACGCTGACGGATAGTACGGGTTGACACTGTTGTACCCTCGGACTGCAGGGCAGCTTGAACTTGTTTGGATGTTAGTCGAGGTTCTTTATCCAACATCCGCACAATCTTGCGTTGAAATCTCTTGTCAATTTTTCTTTTCCGTCCACATCTAGGGAGGTTAGCCACAGTGCCATGGGCTTTAAACTTCTTGACGACACTGCGCACGGTAGACACAGGAACATTCAGGTCTTTGGAGGTGGACTTGTAGCCTTGAGATTGCTCATGCTTCCTCACAGTTTGGTTTCTCAAGTCCTCAGACAGTTCTTTGGTCTTCTTTCTTTTCTCCATGCTCAATGTGGTACACACAAGGACACAGGACAGAGGTTGAGTCAACTTTAATCCATGTCAACTGGCTGCAAGTGTGATTTAGTTATTGCCAACACCTGTTAGGTGCCACAGGTAAGTTACAGGTGCTGTTAATTACACAAATTAGAGAAGCATCACATGATTTTATGAACAGTGCCAAAATTTTATGTTTGGTGTGGAATTATATCCAATTTGGCTTTAGGACAATTCTTTTTGTGTTTTTTCATTTAAGACAAATTAAATGAAGATAATAATACCAAAGAATTTGTGTTTGCAATCATTTTCAGGAAGAAACTGAGTATTATCTGACAGAATTGCAGGGGTGTCAATACTTTTGGCCACAACTGTATATACATCAGGGTGACAGTGTGATACACCACATAGTATATACATCAGGGTGACAGTGTGACTACACTACACAGTATATACAACAGGGAGACAGTGTGACTACACTACACATTATATACATCAGGGTGACAGTGTCACTACACCACACATTATATACATCAGGGTGACAGTGTGACTACACCACACATTATATACATCGTGTGACTACACCACGCATTATATACATCAGGGTGACAGTGTGACTACACTACACAGTATATACATCAGGGTGACAGTGTGACTATACCACACATTATACACATCAGAGTGACAGTGTGACTACACCACACATTATATTCATCAGGGTGACCGTGTGACTACACTACACATTATATACATCAGGGTGAGAGTGTGACTACACCACACATTATATACATCGTGTGACAACACCACGCATTATATACATCGTGTGACAGTGTGACTACACAATATATACATCAGGGTGACAGTGTCACTACACCACACATTATATACATCAGGGTGACAGTGTGACTACACCACGCATTATATACATCGTGTGACAGTGTGATACACTACACATTATACACATCAGGGTGACAGTGTGACTACACCACACATATACATCGTGTGACTACACCACGCATTATATACATCAGGGTGACAGTGTGACTACACCACGCATTATATACATCAGGGTGACAATGTGACTACACATTATATACATCAGGGTGACAGTGTGACTACACCACACATTATATACTGTACATCGTGTGACAGTGTGACTATACATTATATACATCGTGTGACAGTGTGATACACTACACATAATATACATAAGGGTGACAGTGTGACTATACCACACAATATATACATCGTGGTGACAGTGTGACTACACTACACATTATATACATCGTGTGACAGTGTGATACACTACACATAATATACATCAGGGTGACAGTGTGACTATACCACACAATATATACATCGTGTGACAGTATGACTACACTACACATTATATACATCGTGTGACAGTGTGATACACTACACAGTATATACATCAGGGTGACAGTGTGACAACACCACACATTATATACATCAGGGTGACAGTGTGACTATACCACACATTATATACATCAGGATGACAGTGCGACTACACTACACATTATATACATCAGGGTGACAGTGTGACTACACTACACATTATATACCTCAGGGTGACAGTGTGAGACACTACACATTATAATATATATGTATATAGGTGGGCACCACGGAAAATATGACATGAATATGATAACTGGGTGCAGCACTGTGTGTCACGCTCGCGCCTTGGCTGAATGGCGTGAGCCGGGGGGTTGTGGCCCCACTGTGCCACAAACCAGACTACCCTGGAAGGGGCGTAACTACGGCAGCTACCTTGGTCTTCACTGGAGCCTCTGATGGAGAGGTCAGGCTTGTGCGGCAGGTAGATGCCGGGTGCCACTCCAGGGTGGTGTCTGGCTGTGGCTGCTGATCCCACTCGGGAACAGGACACCTGGACAGGTGCGAGTGACAAGCAGGCTGAGACACAGGGCAAGCCGGTACGGCTTGGAGACACAGGACAGGCGGGCACGGCTTGGAGACACAGGACAGGCGGGCACGGCTTGGAGACACAGGACAGGCGGGCACGGCTTGGAGACACAGGACAGGCGGGAACGGCTTGGAGACACAGGACAGGCGGGAACGGCTTGGAGACACAGGACAGGCGGGCACGGCTTGGAGACACAGGACAGGCGGGCGAGGTATGAGAAGGAGCAGGTAGGGACCTGTTCACACAGCAGGTGTAGGCAGGAGGGAGTGGTGTATGCTGGAACAGGATCTGGACCTGTTCACACAGGAGGTGCAGGTATGAATATAGGTAGGAAGGAGTGGAATATGAAGGAACAGGTTTAGACCTGTTCACACAGGAGGTGCAGGTAGGCAGAGCCGCAGGAGTGCGGAGCAGGCAGAGCCGCAGGAGTGCGGAGCCGTGCAGACAGAGCGGCTAGGGAGCCGTGCAGACAGAGCGGCTAGGGAGCCGTGCAGACAGAGCGGCTAGGGTGCAGATGCACAGATAAAGCTGCGAGGGTGCAGATGCACAGATAAAGCTGCGAGGGTGCAGATGCACACACAGGGGGGACACAAGGAAAGACACGTCAGAGAAGGAACCACAAGCAAGGAGACTGACAGAGGTAAGACTGAGTTCAGACAGAGACACCGGGACAAAGACACAGGGACCAGGATATTCTGCCTCCTGGCAGGCGGACAGAGAACAGACAAGGCACTGGGAACAAGACTCAAGGGCCAGGATATTCTGCCTCCTGGCAGGCGGACTAGATACAAAGCGAGACAAAGAGTATTCCTACAGAGAAGGAGATACACAGAACAGGGCCTGGCTTCCTCAGCAGCAAGATACTGAGTATAGACATTGCACAGGCAATGTTTCAGTGGGAGTGGCGAAACTAAATAGTCAAGGGCTCCAGGTGATTGGTAAGGTACATATTACACAGGTGCACCCTGACTGCATAAGAACCAGAGAGTTCAGGCGCCGCCCCCTATACACATAGTCTGGAAACATGGAGAGCAGAGGCACAGAGCTGGCAACAGACAGAATTCACAGCATGGCTTGAAGCAGAAAGTAAGTTGGTGTGCGGGGGATGGGAGGCCATGCAGTGATGCCAGCAGGGTTGTTACACTCTGCCAAGTAGATTAAATGAAAAAAAAAGGGAGAAAAGAGACACAGGATAACATGCACACAACAGCAGAATGTCCATGTGAAAAAAGGCTTTTATTGACATACAATAGCCAGAGAGATCCAAGTGTACAATAAAAACAATTAAAAACCACAAATGAAACAAAAGTGAGCAGGTGGAGAACACATGCAGTATACAAAGGAAGAAATGTTTATATAAGTGTTTCAAAATATGCATTCACAACAATGCCCTCTATCACCATATAATATGCATAAAATGTTTAGTATAAACATATGGACAATTTGCAGCAGTAAAGTCTGATCAGTCTAAGGCCGGGGTGACACTAACCGACGCAAAATATGGTCCGTAGTTTACAGGCGTAATACGGATGAATGACCTCTAAATAGTGCTCCGTATGTCATCCGTAAGCAAGGTGTGGTCGGGTATTTTGCGCATGTCTGCATCCGTATGTAATCCGTATGGCATCCGTATGCAATCCATATGGCGAGATTTTCTCGCAGCCTTGCAAAATGGACATTTAACGGTTTTGAGGCCTACTAACTATTTAAATCATTAGCCTGCACCCTATTTATTGGCTCAGGAACAGGTGGCTGCTCCATTCTGTCCATTTGTGACCTTGCCTTCACTAGGTGTGTTGCTGTTGTATGTGCAACATGGCAAACAGTCTGAGTTTCAATACAACTGAGCAGGTTCTCTTCAACTGGCTTTTGTCACGCCGCTTTGGGCAACCATACCCAGTGATAGTGGATCCGCGGAGGAGGAGACGCATGTGGGTACATCCACTTTTGGGGCAACAACTCACAAGAGGTCATTTTCACCGCCTCTATTCTTCTATGCGGGAGCATCCTGTTAAATTTTACCAATACTGTCGCATGAGCCTTGCCACATTTGATCAACTCTTGGAGACAGTGTGCCCTGGGATAACCTTTCAGGACACAAGGATGTGCAAAGCTATATCTGCAGAGGAGCGACTTCTACTCACATTACAGTATGTACTACAAAACCACATTCTCTACGTTCATAATGTGTGGGCCAAGGTATGTATTTTTGGCTTATTGGACTAAGTTTAATGCCCTCATCTTATTCCACATATGTTTAAACTTACAGACCAGAATGTTAGGTCTAATATGTACTGAATATCACTTACTCATTGTGCAACCAAATATGTGTGTGCTAGTCTATCTCAATTCCGACCAAGTTTGGTTGGCATGTAAATGATTTTTTTTTTTCTTTCTGCATTCTAAAATTATCCATTTCTGTCGTTCTTCAGCTTCCTGTCCACTGGCCTGTCTTATGCCGCCCTCCACCATGAGTTTCTCATTGGAAGATCTACCATTTCTGGCATAGTCAGGTCAACAGGTATAGAAATCTGGACAAGACTCCATCAAGTCGTCATGCCCGAGCCCAGGATAGAAGACTGGTTGAGGATATCAAGGGACTTTGAGAAGGAATGCCAGTTTCCTAATTGTATTGGGGCCCTTGATGGAAAACATATCCGGGTGCGTAAGCCGCCGATCTCTGGCTCCCAATTCTTCAATTATAAACAATACTTTTCTGTTGTATTGTTGGCTCTGGCAGACCCTCAATACAAGTTTATAATTGTTGACATTGGGGGCCTATGGAAGGACGGGAGACTCTCGAGTCTTCAATACTTCCATAATGGCTCGGCGGCTACGCACCAACCAGTTGGATCTACCACCACCACGCCAGCTACCAGGTTCCACTGAAGAATCAGTCCCTCATGTCCTTGTGGCAGATGAGGCGTTTCAGTTAACGCGCAATGTCATGAGGCCATATCCCCGCCGCAACCTTGACCACAGGCGCAGAATTTTTAACTTGTGCCTATCACGTACTAGGCGACTGGTGGAGTGTTCCTTTGGCATTCTTTGTGCCAAATGGCTGGTACTCCAGTCAACCATTCAGCTGAGTGAACAAAATGTTAATGAAGTTGTTAAAGCGTGTGTGGTTTTTCATAACTTCACAAGGATACATGATTGTTCCTCCTCTGCTGGTGTTGTGCGTAGGCCGGACAATGTGCGTAGGGTGAGACCACCTATCTACCCTCAACGTAGACCGCTCTCTGGGCTCAAAGTGCGTGATATTTTCACAAATTACTTTATCTCACCTGAGGGGGAAACTTCTTGGCAAGAACATGCTGTGTCGATGTTATAATTTTGGGTTTTCTGTGTGTCTAAATATATATATTTATACCCCTTCTGATTCTATTACTGTTTCATTGCATTGCTAAGCGTATGTTAGTATGCTGACACGGTTTTAGAGAAATCACACAGATACGTAAACTGTAGTAGAGAAATTTTTACTTTTGCCTTTTTTTTTTTTTGTTTTAAAGGCAAACATAATATTGACATATGCAAACTATGGCAATGGGCCAAATTGCCCTTTTTGCATAATAATACTTTTTTGAAAAGTAACATTTTCAAACAAACCAAAAAAAAAAAAATCAATATGCAATATCAACATTGCTACATGAGAAAATTTCCATACAAAGGAAAAAAGAGGTGGTCTCCAGCCCCAAAATTATTGCTAACAGATAACACTCACATTTCTTCAGAATGTTTTCCAATCATATTAATATTCCACCATGACAGGCAAGGCTACCTTACGCCTTTCAGACAGATATTACATGTCTGTACAAAAGAGAATATTTCACCGCGCTATACTGTAAAGTGAAAGGATGACAATATACTACTCACTTGCTAATGCCTAGGAAAGGCTTGCTGGCCTTAGTGAAGTAGTCACCTTTTTAGCCAGCTATGTATAGTAACAAATCAAGGCGACCAGCCTTAATAACATCACGCTCTCGCTATGTCTTAACAAGTGAGTACTGTATTTTCATCCTTTCACTTGACCAGTATAGCATGGTTAAATATTCTGTGTTCTACACACATGTAATATAATAATAATAATCTTTATATAGCGCTAACATATTCCGCAGCGCTTTACAGTTTGCACACATTATCATCACTGTCCCCGATGAGGCTCACAATCTAAATTCCCTATCAGTATGTCTTTAGAGTGTGGGAGGAAACCGGAGTACCCGGAGGAAACCCACGCAAACACGGGGAGAACATACAAACTCCTTGCAGATGTTGTCCTTGGTGGGATTCGAACCCAGGACCCAGCGCTGCAAGGCTGCAGCGCTAACCACTGAGCCACCGTGCTGCCCTATATCTGTCTGGAAGGCGTAAGGTAGCCTTGCCTGTCATGGTGGATTATTAATATGATTGGAAAACATTCTGCAAATATGTAACTTTTGACGTTTTTAAGAAACTTTGGTGATGGAGATCACCTGTTTTTTCCTTTTGATTGTTATTTGTAGCATCAGTGAAACCGCACTGGACATCTCCTGGCATCAGACTGATTGTGGACAGAGAATTATAAATTCTCATACGTTGGGGAAGGAGAACGCGGAAGAGCAGCCTGTGGTTGCTGCTGGCTACTGTGCCCAACATCGCCCTGTGTGGCGCCATACTGATGCCCATGATGTGGGAAGTGTCCTGCCTCCTGTGAATGTTGTGGGTACTGGCCAGAGTAATAATGGGGAGGGGCATCTTGTTGGCTGTGGTAGGCACGTGTCTCATACCCACCAACATAGCCATATCGTCCCCAACCAGGTTGGGACCAGCCTCCAACACTGGGTGGGAACAAGTGGCCATATTGGTGGGGTTGGCTAGAGGCAGACATTTGTGGCTGCTGTATTGAAGGTTGAGTAGTAGGAGGAAGGGGGTGAGGTGTAGGCCCACGTACTTGAGGATCCTCAGATCCTGCTTGAGCATGCATTTGTGGGGGGTGCCTAAGGCGCATGAGATTTCTTGGGGAAAGCTGCCACCTCTCAATATATTCAAATAATTTGTAGGGCATATTGGGGTATGTGCACGCATCAAGCAGGATCTGAAAACATCCTCTAATACGGAGCCTGACCTCACAGGAAAGGGCACGGAGATAATTGGCCAGGCTGCGTGAGTATGCCTCCTCCCCATCATCACTATTTACTCTGGCTAAATAATTTAGGACCCCAGTGTCCACATTAGTGCGGGACTCAGTGGCAGGTATTTGCCGCCTTCGGCTTCTTCCTCGCCAGGATGTGGCAGCAGGCTGTGGGGAGCCCCGGATGTGGCCAGTTGGGCTGCTGCTGATGTTGCCCTGCTCCTCTGCTCTTGCTGATGCTGCAGCAGCACCAGATGGTCCTGGTGGTGGACTTTGGGGAGCAGGCAATGGCACATCCTGACTCGATTCTTCACCCCTGCTCCTAGTAGGGGGAGAAGATGGGCCAGCCACCTCTTCCCCTGCAGACCCAGGATCGATGATGGGGTCTGTTTCCGAGCCAGTTTCTCTGTCCGTAAGGTTGGACTGAGTTCTGATATGAAATAGAACAGAGCCAAAAATAACTACATATTTTTGGCCCTGCAAAGTATCTGTGTAATGTGGTGTGAGGTATCTACTTACGGTCTGAGATCCAGAATTGGGGCGAGGAAGGAGAGCCGGTCATAATAGATGTACTTTTTCTTCACATAGCCCGCATCCCCACTCCTGGACCGCTGCTGACGTTCCCGGCGGTATTGGTCCCGGATGCTTCGCCAGCGTCTCATGACATCTTCCACTGAAATGTGACAGGAAATATTGTCAAATTCACATAATTGATAGGTCACATTTGCTACCAGTAGTCTAGGCATGGGGCCTTCTGGGGTGTGCTTTCTACCCATGGTGGCATATGTAATTGGGGCATACAGGCCAGATACACAGGGTCACATTATCTACACTTAAAATAACTTGTTTGGCTAGGAGGATGAGGAGCTTGTGGCCTGGCCCAAATTATGGCAGTGTCAAACCACGTGTCACATCAAAATCTAACGGCCTCATGAGGAAAAAAGTACAAGCACAGGAAGGGGGGTGCTGAATCTATATTCATTTTTTGTTCTGCGCTAATTTTAATCATTTTTTGGCTTGTACTTACTAATTTTCTGCTGCTCCTCACGTGGCCGATCACCAAAATCATGGAACATCTGCCTACATATGCGTCTCCATGACGCCTCCTTTCTTGCCCGGTTGGCATAATGGGCATCACGTTGGTCCCATAGTTCGGGCCGCTCCTGCACCAGGACAATTAGCATTTCCACATTAAGATAAGTGGACGCCATGATGCTGCTGTACTCTGTGGAGGCGTACTTCCTGGATGTCTGGAGCGCTTTTTGAGCTCATTTGCATGTCTCAGCTTCCTGATGATGGATTGGGCCATTTCCTGGCAGCAGCCAAAAGACCTGCGTATTGCTCGCAGGTCACACATGTGCTCCGTGTGTAACCCGTATTTTTTGCGCACCCATAGACTTGCATTGGCGTACTATGGCCGTAGTACGCTGACAATCGCAGCATTGGCACGGACCGTAGAATATGGATGAGAAATATACGGCTGGTGCGAGTGACCCCATAGAGAAACATTTGTCCGTGTCTAATTCGTGCTTTTTACGCCTCTCACTTGTCCGCATTCCTCTCTAGTGTGACCCCGGCCTAATAGTCACTTGTAGGTATGTAAACAATCCAAATGATTACCATGCAAATCCTTAGATGAGGGAAGGCAATTGCTGGATCACATAAAGATTACCTAAGCATACTCACACTGCCGGCAGAACCCAACGCGTGTCGCTGCTACCTGCAGCTTCGTCGGGGGAAGTAGCCAGGAATGATATCAAGTCCCCTTTATAGTACAATCGCAATTGTAGTCACTACAGTGCACGCCGACACCTGAGTGCAATGTCAGCTGTGTGATGAAGATAACCTGAGTCCAGAATGAGTCATGACGCCTGCGCAATAGATAGCATTGTATTCCTGAGAGATTGTGGACAAGGCACTAGCAGTTCAGAAGCCAGAGACCAGGCACCAGGAGGTGCCCCACATGTAACAACGCTGCTGCTCTGTAAGCCAGGCAGGGAGGGGGAGGGGAGGGGAGGGCGGTTTTTAACTCTTTCTCCTCACATAGCCCAGCACCCAAGAATGACATCAGTGCTCCATAACATAAACTTATGCTATCAACCTGGAAAAATAAAATGATAATAGAGCGCCAGTACCTTGCAGCAGTGTCCATGCTCAGAATCACATATAATACAAAAATCAATGCAAATACTAAAAATAAAGAAGAAAAAATAATAATAATAATGCACTAATGACATGGAAACTGCACCTCAAAAACTGCAGCATGTGAACAATGTATCCTAAAAATGGTGGAAACGCAGACAATCAGCAAGAAATATATATACCTTTAAATATATGAAAAGGGTAATGCAATTTCATGGATTACATCAATCAGGTAAGCAATATAAACAGTAGGTAAAATATCAAAGATGAAAAAATATTCCATAAAAATCGATGATGCCATAATTCATAGTACCAAACTGAATGGTCAATTCTGTAACAGTAACTATCTTTCTAATCAGAATGCATATTCAAAAAACTCAGGTTATTTAACACAGCAACCAATGTGATTGATGGTATAAATAAATCCTATCACAAGGAAAAATTATTTCTTTTTTTCTTTTCTATTTTCCTTTAGATGGAACTAGAGGGCCTATCTTCATCACACAGCTGACGCCGCACTCAGGTGTCGGGGTGCACTGTAGTGATTACAATTGCAATTGTACTATAAGGCTGTGTGCACACGCTGCAGATTTTGCTGTGGTGTACAGTACCATTATTCCCTATGGGAATCAAAAACCACAGTGCAGACGGTGCGGAATTTTCCGCGCAGATTATGGCCGGGGTCACACTGTCGAGGAATACGGCCGAGTGAGAGGCGCTAAAAGCACACATTAGACACGGATCAATGATTCTCTATGCGGTCCCTCGCACCAGCCGTACATTTCTCATCATGATTTCTACGCTCCGTGCCAATCGCAGCATGCTGCGATTGTCAGCGTACTACGGCCGTAATACGCCAATGCAAGTCTATGGGTGCGCAAAAAATACGGATTACACACGGACCACACATGTGACTTGCGAGAAATACGCACCCGGTGTCTTTTAGCAAAGCCGGCAATTCAGTACGCTATACAGTAAACTCACACTGACAGGTTTAATAAAGAAACGAAAGAATAGATATAGACACATAGAATACATATATTTATATGCATTCTATGTGTCTATATCTATTCTTTGGTTTCTGTTATAAACCCTGTCATAGGGCTCCATTATATGTCCATTTTGCAAGCCTCTGAGAAAATCTCGCCATACGGATTACATACGGATGCTGACATGCGCAAAATACGCGACCTCACCTTGCTTACGGATGACATACGGAGCACTATTTAGGGGCCATTCATCCGTATTACGCATGTAAAATACTGACCGTATTTTGCGTCGGTTAGTGTGACCCCGGCCTCTCTGCGGTTTTCAATCCTCAGAAAGAATTGACATGTCAATTCTTTCTGCGGATTCTGCTGCGGTTTGCCATCTCCCTCTATTGAGGAGATGAAAAACCACAGGGCAAAACCACAGGGTAATCCGCAGGTAAAACCGCAGGTCTTTTGACCTTCGGTTTAACCTGCGGATTTTACAAAATCACACAGCCTAAAGGGGACTTGATATCATTCCTGGCTACTTCCCCTGACGAAGCTGCAGGTTAGCAGCGACACGCGCTGGGTTCTGTCGGCAGTGTGAGTATGCTTAGGTAATTTTCATGTGATCCAGCAATTGCCTTCCCTCATCTATGGACTTGCATGGTAATCATTTGGATTGTTTACATACCTACAAGTGACTATTAGACTGATCGGACTTTACTGCTGCAAATTGTCTATATGTTTATACAAAACAATTTATGCATATTATATGGTGATAGAGGGCATTGTTGTGAATGCATTTTTTGAAACACTTATTTATATAAACATTTCTTCCTTTGTATACTGCATGTGTTCTCCACCTGCCCACTTTTGTTTCATTTGTGGTTTTTAATTGTTTTTATTGTACACTTGGATCTATCTGGCTATGGTATGTCAATAAAAGCCTTTTTTCACGTGGACATTCTGCTGTTGTGTGCATGTTATCCTGTGTCTCTTTTCTCCCTTTTTTTTCAGTGACTAAACTACACATTATATACATCAGGGTGACAGTGTGACTACACTACACATTATATACATCAGGGTGACAGTGTGACTACACTACACATTATATACATCAGGGTGACAGTGTGATACACTACACATTATATACAACAGGGTGACAGTGTGACTACACTACACATTATATACATCAGGGTGACAGTGTGAGTACACTACACACTATATACATCAGGGTGACAGTGTGACTACACCACACATTATATACATCAGGGTGACAGTGTGACTACAATACACACTATATACATCAGGGTGACAGTGTGACTACACTACACACTATATACATCAGGGTGACAGTGTGACTACACTACACATTATATACATCAGGGTGACAGTGTGACTACACCACACATTATATACATCAGGGTGACAGTGTGACTACACTACACATTATATACATCGTGTGACAGTGTGACTACACCACACATTATATACATCAGGGTGACAGTGTGATACACTACACATTATATACATCAGGGTGACAGTGTGACTACACCACACATTATATACATCAGGGTGACAGTGTGATACACTACACATTTTATACATCAGGGCGACAGTATGATACACCACGCATTATATACATCAGGGTGACAGTGTGACTACACCACACATTATATACATCAGGGTGACAGTGTGATACAATACACATTATATACATCAGGGTGACAGTGTGATACACCACACATTATATACATCAGGGTGACAGTGTGACTACACTACACATTATATACATCAGGGTGACAGTGTGACTACACTACACATTATATACATCAGGGTGACAGTGTGATACACTACACATTATACACATCATGTGACAGTGTGACTACACCACACATTATATACATCAGGGTGACAGTGTGAGTACACTACACACTATATACATCAGGGTGACAGTGTGACTACACCACACATTATATACATCAGGGTGACAGTGTGACTACAATACACACTATATACATCAGGGTGACAGTGTGACTACACTACACACTATATACATCAGGGTGACAGTGTGACTACACTACACATTATATACATCAGGGTGACAGTGTGACTACACCACACATTATATACATCAGGGTGACAGTGTGACTACACTACACATTATATACATCGTGTGACAGTGTGACTACACCACACATTATATACATCAGGGTGACAGTGTGATACACTACACATTATATACATCAGGGTGACAGTGTGACTACACCACACATTATATACATCAGGGTGACAGTGTGATACACTACACATTTTATACATCAGGGCGACAGTATGATACACCACGCATTATATACATCAGGGTGACAGTGTGACTACACCACACATTATATACATCAGGGTGACAGTGTGATACAATACACATTATATACATCAGGTGACAGTGTGATACACCACACATTATATACATCAGGGTGACAGTGTGATACACTACACATTATATACATCAGGGTGACAGTATGATACACCACGCATTATATACATCAGGGTGACAGTGTGACTACACTACACATTATATACATCAGGGTGACAGTGTGATACACCACACATTATATACATCAGGGTGACAGTGTGACTACACCACACATTATATACATCAGGGTGACAGTGTGACTACACTACACATTATATACATCAGGGTGACAGTGTGATACACCACACATTATATACATCAGAGTGACAGTGTGATACACCACACATTATATACATCAGGGTGACAGTGTGACTACACTACACATTATATACATCAGGGTGACAGTGTGATACACCACACATTATATACATTTGGGTGACAGTGTGATACACCACACATTATATACATCAGAGTGACAGTGTGATACACCACACATTATATACATCAGGGTGACAGTGTGACTACACTACACATTATATACATCAGGGTGACAGTGTGATACACCACACATTATATACATCAGGGTGACAATGTGACTACACTACACATTATATACAACAGGGTGACAGTGTGACTACACCACACATTATATACATCAGGGTGACAATGTGACTACACTACACATTATATACATCAGGGTGACAGTGTGACTACAATACACATTATATTCATCAGGGTGACAGTGTGACTACACCACACATTATATTCATCAGGGTGACAGTGTGACTACACCACACATTATATACATCAGGGTGACAGTGTGATACACCACAAACTATATACATCAGGGTGACAGTGTGATACACCACACATTATATACATCAGGGTGACAGTGTGATACACCACACATTATATACATCAGGGTGACAGTGTGATACACCACACATTATATACATCGTGTGACAGTGTGACTACACTACACATTATATACATCAGGTTGACAGTGTGACTACTCTCCACATTATATACATCAGGGTGACAGTGTGACTACAATACACATTATATACATCGTGTGACAGTGTGACTACACTACACATTATATACATCAGGGTGACAGTGTGACTACACCACACATTATATACATCAGGGTGACAGTGTGAGTACACCACACATTATATACATCAGGGTGACAGTGTGACTATACCACACATTATATACATCAGGGTGACAGTGTGATACACCACACATTATATACCTCGGGGTGACAGTGTGACTACACTACACATTATATACATCAGGGTGACAGTGTGACTACACTACACATTATATACATCAGAGTGACAGTGTGACTACACTACACATTATATACATCAGGGTGACAGTGTGACTACACTCCACATTATATACATCAGGGTGACAGTGTGATACACCACACATTATATACATCAGGGTGACAGTGTGACTACACTACACATTATATACATCGTGTGACAGTGTGACTACACCACACATTATATACATCAGGGTGACAGTGTGATACACTACACATTATATACATCAGGGTGACAGTGTGACTACACCACACATTATATACATCAGGGTGACAGTGTGATACACTACACATTATATACATCAGGGTGACAGTGTGACTACACCACACATTATATACATCAGGGTGACAGTGTGATACACTCCACATTATATACATCAGGGTGACAGTGTGACTACACTACACATTATATACATCAGGGCGACAGTGTGACTACTCCACACATTATATTCATCAGGGTGACAGTGTGATACACTACACATTATATACATCAGGGTGACAGTGTGACTACACCACACATTATATACATCAGGGTGACAGTGTGACTACAATACACACTATATACATCAGGGTGACAGTGTGACTACACTACACACTATATACATCAGGGTGACAGTGTGACTACACTACACATTATATACATCAGGGTGACAGTGTGACTACACCACACATTATATACATCAGGGTGACAGTGTGACTACACTACACATTATATACATCGTGTGACAGTGTGACTACACCACACATTATATACATCAGGGTGACAGTGTGATACACTACACATTATATACATCAGGGTGACAGTGTGACTACACCACACATTATATACATCAGGGTGACAGTGTGATACACTACACATTTTATACATCAGGGCGACAGTATGATACACCACGCATTATATACATCAGGGTGACAGTGTGACTACACCACACATTATATACATCAGGGTGACAGTGTGATACAATACACATTATATACATCAGGGTGACAGTGTGATACACCACACATTATATACATCAGGGTGACAGTGTGACTACACTACACATTATATACATCAGGGTGACAGTGTGACTACACTACACATTATATACATCAGGGTGACAGTGTGATACACTACACATTATACACATCATGTGACAGTGTGACTACACCACACATTATATACATCAGGGTGACAGTGTGAGTACACTACACACTATATACATCAGGGTGACAGTGTGACTACACCACACATTATATACATCAGGGTGACAGTGTGACTACAATACACACTATATACATCAGGGTGACAGTGTGACTACACTACACACTATATACATCAGGGTGACAGTGTGACTACACTACACATTATATACATCAGGGTGACAGTGTGACTACACCACACATTATATACATCAGGGTGACAGTGTGACTACACTACACATTATATACATCGTGTGACAGTGTGACTACACCACACATTATATACATCAGGGTGACAGTGTGATACACTACACATTATATACATCAGGGTGACAGTGTGACTACACCACACATTATATACATCAGGGTGACAGTGTGATACACTACACATTTTATACATCAGGGCGACAGTATGATACACCACGCATTATATACATCAGGGTGACAGTGTGACTACACCACACATTATATACATCAGGGTGACAGTGTGATACAATACACATTATATACATCAGGGTGACAGTGTGATACACCACACATTATATACATCAGGGTGACAGTGTGATACACTACACATTATATACATCAGGGTGACAGTATGATACACCACGCATTATATACATCAGGGTGACAGTGTGACTACACTACACATTATATACATCAGGGTGACAGTGTGATACACCACACATTATATACATCAGGGTGACAGTGTGACTACACCACACATTATATACATCAGGGTGACAGTGTGACTACACTACACATTATATACATCAGGGTGACAGTGTGATACACCACACATTATATACATCAGAGTGACAGTGTGATACACCACACATTATATACATCAGGGTGACAGTGTGACTACACTACACATTATATACATCAGGGTGACAGTGTGATACACCACACATTATATACATTTGGGTGACAGTGTGATACACCACACATTATATACATCAGAGTGACAGTGTGATACACCACACATTATATACATCAGGGTGACAGTGTGACTACACTACACATTATATACATCAGGGTGACAGTGTGATACACCACACATTATATACATCAGGGTGACAATGTGACTACACTACACATTATATACAACAGGGTGACAGTGTGACTACACCACACATTATATACATCAGGGTGACAATGTGACTACACTACACATTATATACATCAGGGTGACAGTGTGACTACACTACACATTATATTCATCAGGGTGACAGTGTGACTACACCACACATTATATTCATCAGGGTGACAGTGTGACTACACCACACATTATATACATCAGGGTGACAGTGTGATACACCACAAACTATATACATCAGGGTGACAGTGTGATACACCACACATTATATACATCAGGGTGACAGTGTGATACACCACACATTATATACATCAGGGTGACAGTGTGATACACCACACATTATATACATCGTGTGACAGTGTGACTACACTACACATTATATACATCAGGGTGACAGTGTGACTACTCTCCACATTGTATACATCAGGGTGACAGTGTGACTACAATACACATTATATACATCGTGTGACAGTGTGACTACACTACACATTATATACATCAGGGTGACAGTGTGACTACACCACACATTATATACATCAGGGTGACAGTGTGAGTACACCACACATTATATACATCAGGGTGACAGTGTGACTATACCACACATTATATACATCAGGGTGACAGTGTGATACACCACACATTATATACCTCGGGGTGACAGTGTGACTACACTACACATTATATACATCAGGGTGACAGTGTGACTACACTACACATTATATACATCAGAGTGACAGTGTGACTACACTACACATTATATACATCAGGGTGACAGTGTGACTACACTCCACATTATATACATCAGGGTGACAGTGTGATACACCACACATTATATACATCAGGGTGACAGTGTGACTACACTACACATTATATACATCGTGTGACAGTGTGACTACACCACACATTATATACATCAGGGTGACAGTGTGATACACTACACATTATATACATCAGGGTGACAGTGTGACTACACCACACATTATATACATCAGGGTGACAGTGTGATACACTACACATTATATACATCAGGGTGACAGTGTGACTACACCACACATTATATACATCAGGGTGACAGTGTGATACACTACACATTATATACATCAGGGTGACAGTGTGACTACACTACACATTATATACATCAGGGCGACAGTGTGACTACTCCACACATTATATTCATCAGGGTGACAGTGTGATACACTACACATTATATACATCAGGGTGACAGTGTGACTACACTCCACATTATATACATCAGGGTGACAGTGTGACTACACTCCACATTATATACATCAGGGTGACAGTGTGATACACCACGCATTATATTCACCAGGGTGACAGTGTGACTACACTACACATTATATACATCAGGGTGACAGTGTGATACACCACGCATTATATTCATTAGGGTGACAGTGTGACTACACTACACATTTTATACATCAGGGTGACAGTGTGACTACACCACACATTATATACATCAGGGTGACAGTGTGATACAATACACATTATATACATCAGGGTGACAGTGTGATACACCACACATTATATACATCAGGGTGACAGTGTGATACACTACACATTATATACATCAGGGTGACAGTATAATACACCATGCATTATATACATCAGGGTGACAGTGTGACTACACTACACATTATATACATCAGGGTGACAGTGTGATACACCACACATTATATACATCAGGGTGACAGTGTGATACACCACACATTATATACATCAGAGTGACAGTGTGATACACCACACATTATATACATCAGGGTGACAGTGTGACTACACTACACATTATATACATCAGGGTGACAGTGTGATACACCACACACTATATACATCCGGGTGACAGTGTGATACACCACGCATTATATTCATCAGGGTGACAGTGTGACTACACTACACATTATATACATCAGGGTGACAGTGTGATATACCACGCATTATATTCATCAGGGTGACAGTGTGACTACACTACACATTTTATACATCAGGGTGACAGTGTGACTACACCACACATTATATACATCAGGGTGACAGTGTGATACAATACACATTATATACATCAGGGTGACAGTGTGATACACCACACATTATATACATCAGGGTGACAGTGTGATACACTACACATTATATACATCAGGGTGACAGTATGATACACCACGCATTATATACATCAGGGTGACAGTGTGACTACACTACACATTATATACATCAGGGTGACAGTGTGATACACCACACATTATATACATCAGGGTGACAGTGTGACTACACCACACATTATATACATCAGGGTGACAGTGTGACTACACTACACATTATATACATCAGGGTGACAGTGTGATACACCACACATTATATACATCAGAGTGACAGTGTGATACACCACACATTATATACATCAGGGTGACAGTGTGACTACACTACACATTATATATATCAGGGTGACAGTGTGATACACCACACATTATATACATCAGGGTGACAGTGTGATACACCACACATTATATACATCAGAGTGACAGTGTGATATACCATACATTATATACATCAGGGTGACAGTGTGACTACACTACACATTATATACATCAGGGTGACAGTGTGACTACACTACACATTATATACATGAGGGTGACAGTGTGACTACACCACACATTATATACATCAGGGTGACAGTGTGACTACACCACACATTATATACATCAGGGTGACAGTGTGACTACACTACACATTATATACATCAGGGTGACAGTGTGATACACCACACATTATATACATCAGGGTGACAGTGTGATACACCACACATTATATACATCAGGGTGACAGTGTGATACACCACACATTATATGCATCAGGGTGACAGTGTGATACACCACACATTATATACATCGTGTGACAGTGTGACTACACTACACATTATATACATCAGGGTGACAATGTGACTACTCTCCACATTATATACATCAGGGTGACAGTGTGACTACAATACACATTATATACATCGTGTGACAGTGTGACTACACTACACATTATATACATCAGGGTGACAGTGTGACTACACCACACATTATATACATGAGGGTGACAGTGTGAGTACACCACACATTATATACATCAGGGTGACAGTGTGATACACCACACATTATATACCTCGGGGTGACAGTGTGACTACACTACACATTATATACATCAGGGTGACAGTGTGACTACACTACACATTATATACATCAGAGTGACAGTGTGACTACACTACACATTATATACATCAGAGTGACAGTGTGACTACACTACACATTATATACATCAGGGTGTCAGTGTGACTACACTCCACATTATATACATCAGGGTGACAGTGTGATACACCACACATTATATACATCAGGGTGACAGTGTGACTACACTACACATTATATACATCGTGTGACAGTGTGACTACACCACACATTATATACATCAGGGTGACAGTGTGACTACACTCCACATTATATACATCAGGGTGACAGTGTGATACACCACGCATTATATTCATCAGGGTGACAGTGTGACTACACTACACACTATATACATCAGGGTGACAGTGTGATACACCACGCATTATATTCATCAGGGTGACAGTGTGACTACACTACACATTTTATACATCAGGGTGACAGTGTGACTACACCACACATTATATACACTCACTGGCCACTTTATTAGGTACACCATGCTAGTAAGGGGTTGGACCCCCTTTTGCCTTCAGAACTGCCTCAATTCTTCGTGGCAGAGATTCAACAAGGTGCTGGAAGCCTTCCTCAGAGATTTTGGACCATATTGACATGATGGCATCACACAGTTGGCGCAGATTTGTCGGCTGCACATCCCTGATGCGAATCTCCCGTTCCACCACATCCCAAAGATGCTCTATTGGATTGAGATCTGGTGACTGAGGAGGCCATTTGAGTACAGTAAACTCATTGTCATGTTCAAGAAACCAATCTGAGATGATTCGAGCTTTATGACATGGCGCATTATCCTGCTGAAAGTAGCCATCAGATGTTGGGTACATTGTGGTCATAAAGGGATGGACATGGTCAGCAACAATACTCAGGTAGGCTGTGGCGTTGCAACGATGCTCAATTGGTACCAAGGGGCCCAAAGAGTGCCCAGAAAAAATTCCCCACACCATGACACCACCACCACCAGCCTGAACCGTTGATACAAGGCAGGATGGATCCATGCTTTCATGTTGTTTACGCCAAATTCTGACCCTACCATCCGAATGTCGCAGCAGAAATCGAGACTCATCAGACCAGGCAACGTTTTTCCAATCTTCTACTGTCCAATTTCGATGAGCTTGTGCAAATTGTAGCCTCAGTTTCCTGTTCTTAGCTGAGAGGAGTGGTACCCAGTGTGGTCTTCTGCTGCTGTAGCCCATCTGCCTCAAAGTTCGACGCACTGTGCGTTCAGAGATGCTCTTCTGCCTACCTTGGTTGTAACGGGTGGCAATTTGAGTCACTGTTGCCTTTCTATCAGCTCGAACCAGTCTGCCCATTCTCCTCTGACCTCTGGCATCAACATGGCATTTCCGGCCACAGAACTGCCGCTCACTGGATTTTTTTTCTTTTTCGGACCATTCTTTGTAAACCCTAGAGATGGTTGTGCGTGAAAATCCCAGTAGATCAGCAGTTTCTGAAATTCTCAGACCAGCCCTTCTGGCACCAACAATCATGCCACGTTCAAAGGCACTCAAATCACCTTTCTTCCCCATACTGATGCTCGGTTTGAACTGCAGGAGATTGTCTTGACCATGTCTACATGCCTAAATGCACTGAGTTGCCGCCATGTGATTGGCTGATTAGAAATTAAGTCTTAACACACAGTTGGACAGGTGTACCTAATAAAGTGGCCAGTGAGTGTACATCAGGGTGACAGTGTGATACAATACACATTATATACATCAGGGTGACAGTGTGATACACCACACATTATATACATCAGGGTGACAGTGTGATACACTACACATTATATACATCAGGGTGACAGTATGATACACCATGCATTATATACATCAGGGTGACAGTGTGATACACTACACATTATATACATCAGGGTGACAGTATGATACACCATGCATTATATACATCAGGGTGACAGTGTGATACACCACACATTATATACATCAGGGTGACAGTGTGACTACACCACACATTATATACATCAGGGTGACAGTGTGACTACACTACACATTATATACAACAGGGTGACAGTGTGACTACACCACACATTATATACATCAGGGTGACAATGTGACTACACTACACATTATATACATCAGGGTGACAGTGTGACTACACTACACATTATATACAACAGGGTGACAGTGTGACTACACCACACATTATATACATCAGGGTGACAGTGTGACTACACTACACATTATATACAACAGGGTGACAGTGTGACTACACCACACATTATATACATCAGGGTGACAATGTGACTACACTACACATTATATACATCAGGGTGACAGTGTGATACACCACACATTATATATATCAGGGTGACAGTGTGATACACCACGCATTATATTCATCAGGGTGACAGTGTGACTACACTACACATTATATACATCAGGGTGACAGTGTGATACACCACGCATTATATTCATCAGGGTGACAATGTGACTACACTACACATTATATACAACAGGGTGACAGTGTGACTACACCACACATTATATACATCAGGGTGACAATGTGACTACCCTACACATTATATACATCAGGGTGACAGTGTGACTACACTACACATTATATACATCAGGGTGACAGTGTGACTACACCACACACTATATACATCAGGGTGACAGTGTGACTACACTAAACATTATATACATCAGGGTGACAGTGTGACTACACTACACATTATATACATCAGGGTGACAGTGTGACTACACTACACATTATATACATCAGGGTGACAGTGTGACTATACTACACATTATATACATCAGGGTGACAGTGTGACTACACTACACATTATATACATCAGGGTGACAGTGTGACTACACCACACATTATATACATCAGGGTGACAGTGTGACTACACTACACACTATATACATCAGAGTGACAGTGTGACTACACGACACACTATATACATCAGGGTGACAGTGTGACTACACTACACATTATATACATCAGGGTGACAGTGTGACTACACTACACATTATATACATCAGGGTGACAGTGTGACTACACTACACACTATATACATCAGGGTGACAGTGTGACTACACTACACATTATATACATCAGGGTGACAGTGTGACTACACCACACATTATATACATCAGGGTGACAGTGTGATACACCACACATTATATACATCAGAGTGACAGTGTGATACACCACACATTATATACATCAGGGTGACAGTGTGACTACACTACACATTATATACATCACGGTGACAGTGTGATACACCACACATTATATACATCAGGGTGACATTGTGATACACTATACATTATATACATCAGGGTGACAGTGTGACTACACCACACATTATATACATCAGGGTGACAATGTGACTACACTACACATTATATACAACAGGGTGACAGTGTGACTACACCACACATTATATACATCAGGGTGACAATGTGACTACACTACACATTATATACATCAGGGTGACAGTGTGACTACACTACACATTATATTCATCAGGGTGACTGTGTGACAACACCACACATTATATACATCAGGGTGATAGTGTGACTACACTACACATTATATACATCAGGGTGACAGTGTGTTACACCACACACTATATACATCAGGGTGACAGTGTGACTACACTACACATTATATACATCAGGGTGACAGTGTGATACACCACACACTATATACATCAGGGTGACAGTGTGATACACCACACATTATATACATCAGGGTGACAGTGTGATACACCACACATTATATACATCAGGGTGACAGTGTGATACACCACACATTATATACATCGTGTGACTACACCACACATTATATACATCAGGGTGACAGCGTGATACACTACACATTATATACATCAGGGTGACAGTGTGACTACACCACACATTATATACATCAGGGTGACAGTGTGATACACTACACATTATATACATCAGGGTGACAGTGTGACTACACCACACATTATATACATCAGGGTGACAGTGTGATACACTACACATTATATACATCAGGGTGACAGTGTGACTACACTACACATTATATACATCAGGGCGACAGTGTGATTACACTCCACATTATATACATCAGGGTGACAGTGTGACTACACTCCACATTATATACATCAGGGTGACAGTGTGATACACCACGCATTATATTCATCAGGGTGACAGTGTGACTACACTACACACTATATACATCAGGGTGACAGTGTGATACACCACGCATTATATTCATCAGGGTGACAGTGTGACTACACTACACATTTTATACATCAGGGTGACAGTGTGACTACACCACACATTATATACATCAGGGTGACA
This sequence comes from Dendrobates tinctorius, assembly GCF_039654945.1. NCBI lineage: Eukaryota > Metazoa > Chordata > Amphibia > Anura > Dendrobatidae > Dendrobates > Dendrobates tinctorius. Next base: position 20,340,566 of record NW_027361669.1, read on the forward strand.
GTGTGATACAATACACATTATATACATCAGGGTGACAGTGTGATACACCACACATTATATACATCAGGGTGACAGTGTGATACACTACACATTATATACATCAGGGTGACAGTATGATACACCATGCATTATATACATCAGGGTGACAGTGTGATACACCACACATTATATACATCAGGGTGACAGTGTGACTACACCACACATTATATACATCAGGGTGACAGTGTGACTACACTACACATTATATACAACAGGGTGACAGTGTGACTACACCACACATTATATACATCAGGGTGACAATGTGACTACACTACACATTATATACATCAGGGGGACAGTGTGATACACCACACATTATATATATCAGGGTGACAGTGTGATACACCACGCATTATATTCATCAGGGTGACAGTGTGACTACACTACACATTATATACATCAGGGTGACAGTGTGACTACACTACACATTATATACATCAGGGTGACAGTGTGACTACACCACACACTATTTACATCAGGGTGACAGTGTGACTACACTACACATTATATACATCAGGGTGACAGTGTGATACACCACACATTATATACATCAGGGTGACAGTGTGATACACCACACATTATATACATCAGGGTGACAGTGTGATACACCACACATTATATACATCAGGGTGACAGTGTGATACACCACACATTATATACATCGTGTGACAGTGTGACTACACTACACATTATATACATCAGGGTGACAGTGTGACTACACTACACATTATATACATCAGGGTGACAGTGTGACTACACTACACATTATATACATCAGGGTGACAGTGTGACTACACTCCACATTATATACATCAGGGTGACAGTGTGACTACTCTCCACATTATATACATCAGGGTGACAGTGTGACTACAATACACATTATATACATTGTGTGACAGTGTGACTACACTACACATTATATACATCAGGGTGACAGTGTGACTACACCACACATTATATACATCAGGGTGACAGTGTGATACACCACACATTATATACATCAGGGTGACAGTGTGATATACCACACATTATATACATCAGAGTGACAGTGTGATACACCACACATTATATACATCAGGGTGACAGTGTGACTACACTACACATTATATACATCAGGGTGACAGTGTGATACACCACACATTATATACATCAGGGTGACAGTGTGACTACACTACACATTATATACATCAGGGTGACAGTGTGATACACCACACATTATATACATCCGGGTGACAGTGTGATACACCACACATTATATACATCAGGGTGACAGTGTGACTACACTACACATTATATACATCAGGGTGACAGTGTGATACACCACACATTATATACATCAGGGTGACAGTGTGATACACCACACATTATATACATCAGGGTGACAGTGTGACTACACTACACATTATATACAACAGGGTGACATTGTGACTACACCACACATTATATACATCAGGGTGACAATGTGACTACACTACACATTATATACATCAGGGTGACAGTGTGATACACCACACACTATATATATCAGGGTGACAGTGTGATACACCACGCATTATATTCATCAGGGTGACAGTGTGACTACACTACATATTATATACATCAGGGTGACAGTGTGATACACCACGCATTATATACATCAGGGTGACAGTGTGACTACACTACACATTATATACATCACGGTGACAGTGTGATACACCACACATTATATACATCAGGGTGACATTGTGATACACTATACATTATATACATCAGGGTGACAGTGTGACTACACCACACATTATATACATCAGGGTGACAATGTGACTACACTACACATTATATACAACAGGGTGACAGTGTGACTACACCACACATTATATACATCAGGGTGACAATGTGACTACACTACACATTATATACATCAGGGTGACAGTGTGACTACACTACACATTATATTCATCAGGGTGACAGTGTGACAACACCACACATTATATACATCAGGGTGATAGTGTGACTACACTACACATTATATACATCAGGGTGACAGTGTGATACACCACACACTATATACATCAGGGTGACAGTGTGACTACACTACACATTATATACATCAGGGTGACAGTGTGATACACCACACACTATATACATCAGGGTGACAGTGTGATACACCACACATTATATACATCAGGGTGACAGTGTGATACACCACACATTATATACATCAGGGTGACAGTGTGATACACCACACATTATATACATCGTGTGACTACACCACACATTATATACATCAGGGTGACAGCGTGATACACTACACATTATATACATCAGGGTGACAGTGTGACTACACCACACATTATATACATCAGGGTGACAGTGTGATACACTACACATTATATACATCAGGGTGACAGTGTGACTACACCACACATTATATACATCAGGGTGACAGTGTGATACACTACACATTATATACATCAGGGTGACAGTGTGACTACACTACACATTATATACATCAGGGCGACAGTGTGACTACACTCCACATTATATACATAGGGTGACAGTGTGACTACACTCCACATTATATACATCAGGGTGACAGTGTGATACACCACGCATTATATTCATCAGGGTGACAGTGTGACTACACTACACACTATATACATCAGGGTGACAGTGTGATACACCACGCATTATATTCATCAGGGTGACAGTGTGACTACACTACACATTTTATACATCAGGGTGACAGTGTGACTACACCACACATTATATACATCAGGGTGACAGTGTGATACAATACACATTATATACATCAGGGTGACAGTGTGATACACCACACATTATATACATCAGGGTGACAGTGTGATACACTACACATTATATACATCAGGGTGACAGTATGATACACCATGCATTATATACATCAGGGTGACAGTGTGATACACCACACATTATATACATCAGGGTGACAGTGTGACTACCCCACACATTATATACATCAGGGTGACAGTGTGACTACACTACACATTATATACAACAGGGTGACAGTGTGACTACACCACACATTATATACATCAGGGTGACAATGTGACTACACTACACATTATATACATCAGGGGGACAGTGTGATACACCACACATTATATATATCAGGGTGACAGTGTGATACACCACGCATTATATTCATCAGGGTGACAGTGTGACTACACTACACATTATATACATCAGGGTGACAGTGTGACTACACTACACATTATATACATCAGGGTGACAGTGTGACTACACCACACACTATTTACATCAGGGTGACAGTGTGACTACACTACACATTATATACATCAGGGTGACAGTGTGATACACCACACATTATATACATCAGGGTGACAGTGTGATACACCACACATTATATACATCAGGGTGACAGTGTGATACACCACACATTATATACATCAGGGTGACAGTGTGATACACCACACATTATATACATCGTGTGACAGTGTGACTACACTACACATTATATACATCAGGGTGACAGTGTGACTACACTACACATTATATACATCAGGGTGACAGTGTGACTACACTACACATTATATACATCAGGGTGACAGTGTGACTACACTCCACATTATATACATCAGGGTGACAGTGTGACTACTCTCCACATTATATACATCAGGGTGACAGTGTGACTACAATACACATTATATACATCGTGTGACAGTGTGACTACACTACACATTATATACATCAGGGTGACAGTGTGACTACACCACACATTATATACATCAGGGTGACAGTGTGATACACCACACATTATATACATCAGGGTGACAGTGTGATATACCACACATTATATACATCAGAGTGACAGTGTGATACACCACACATTATATACATCAGGGTGACAGTGTGACTACACTACACATTATATACATCAGGGTGACAGTGTGATACACCACACATTATATACATCAGGGTGACAGTGTGACTACACTACACATTATATACATCAGGGTGACAGTGTGATACACCACACATTATATACATCCGGGTGACAGTGTGATACACCACACATTATATACATCAGGGTGACAGTGTGACTACACTACACATTATATACATCAGGGTGACAGTGTGATACACCACACATTATATACATCAGGGTGACAGTGTGATACACCACACATTATATACATCAGGGTGACAGTGTGACTACACTACACATTATATACAACAGGGTGACATTGTGACTACACCACACATTATATACATCAGGGTGACAATGTGACTACACTACACATTATATACATCAGGGTGACAGTGTGATACACCACACACTATATATATCAGGGTGACAGTGTGATACACCACGCATTATATTCATCAGGGTGACAGTGTGACTACACTACATATTATATACATCAGGGTGACAGTGTGATACACCACGCATTATATTCATCAGGGTGACAGTGTGACTACACTACACATTTTATACATCAGGGTGACAGTGTGACTACACCACACATTATATACATCAGGGTGACAGTGTGATACAATACACATTATATACATCAGGGTGACAGTGTGATACACCACACATTATATACATCAGGGTGACAGTGTGATACACTACACATTATATACATCAGGGTGACAGTATGATACACCACGCATTATATACATCAGGGTGACAGTGTGACTACACTACACATTATATACATCAGGGTGACAGTGTGATACACCACACATTATATACATCAGGGTGACAGTGTGACTACACCACACATTATATACATCAGGGTGACAGTGAGACTACACTACACATTATATACATCAGGGTGACAGTGTGATACACCACACATTATATACATCAGAGTGACAGTGTGATACACCACACATTATATACATCAGGGTGACAGTGTGACTACACTACACATTATATATATCAGGGTGACAGTGTAATACACCACACATTATATACATCAGGGTGACAGTGTGATACAACACACATTATATACATCAGAGTGACAGTGTGATATACCACACATTATATACATCAGGGTGACAGTGTGACTACACTACACATTATATACATCAGGGTGACAGGGTGACTACACTACACATTATATACATCAGGGTGACAGTGTGACTACACCACACATTATATACATCAGGGTGACAGTGTGACTACACTCCACATTATATACATCAGGGTGACAGTGTGACTACTCTCCACATTATATACATCAGAGTGACAGTGTGACTACAATACACATTATATACATCGTGTGACAGTGTGACTACACTACACATTATATACATCAGGGTGACAGTGTGACTACACCACACATTATATACATCAGGGTGACAGTGTGATACACCACACATTATATACATCAGGGTGACAGTGTGATATACCACACATTATATACATCAGAGTGACAGTGTGATACACCACACATTATATACATCAGGGTGACAGTGTGACTACACTACACATTATATACATCAGGGTGACAGTGTGATACACCACACATTATATACATCAGGGTGACAGTTTGACTACACTACACATTATATACATCAGGGTGACAGTGTGATACACCACACATTATATACATCCGGGTGATAGTGTGATACACCACACATTATATACATCAGGGTGACAGTGTGACTACACTACACATTATATACATCAGGGTGACAGTGTGATACACCACACATTATATACATCAGGGTGACAGTGTGATACACCACACATTATATACATCAGGGTGACAGTGTGACTACACTACACATTATATACAACAGGGTGACATTGTGACTACACCACACATTATATACATCAGGGTGACAATGTGACTACACTACACATTATATACATCAGGGTGACAGTGTGATACACCACACACTATATATATCAGGGTGACAGTGTGATACACCACGCATTATATTCATCAGGGTGACAGTGTGACTACACTACACATTATATACATCAGGGTGACAGTGTGATACACCACGCATTATATTCATCAGGGTGACAGTGTGACTACACTACACATTTTATACATCAGGGTGACAGTGTGACTACACCACACATTATATACATCAGGGTGACAGTGTGATACAATACACATTATATACATCAGGGTGACAGTGTGATACACCACACATTATATACATCAGGGTGACAGTGTGATACACTACACATTATATACATCAGGGTGACAGTATGATACACCACGCATTATATACATCAGGGTGACAGTGTGACTACACTACACATTATATACATCAGGGTGACAGTGTGATACACCACACATTATATACATCAGGGTGACAGTGTGACTACACCACACATTATATACATCAGGGTGACAGTGAGACTACACTACACATTATATACATCAGGGTGACAGTGTGATACACCACACATTATATACATCAGAGTGACAGTGTGATACACCACACATTATATACATCAGGGTGACAGTGTGACTACACTACACATTATATATATCAGGGTGACAGTGTGATACACCACACATTATATACATCAGGGTGACAGTGTGATACACCACACATTATATACATCAGAGTGACAGTGTGATATACCACACATTATATACATCAGGGTGACAGTGTGACTACACTACACATTATATACATCAGGGTGACAGTGTGACTACACTACACATTATATACATCAGGGTGACAGTGTGACTACACCACACATTATATACATCAGGGTGACAGTGTGACTACACCACACATTATATACATCAGGGTGACAGTGTGACTACACTACACATTATATACATCAGGGTGACAGTGTGATACACCACACATTATATACATCAGGGTGACAGTTTGATACACCACACATTATATACATCAGGGTGACAGTGTGATACACCACACATTATATACATCGTGTGACAGTGTGACTACACTACACATTATATACATCAGGGTGACAGTGTGACTACTCTCGACATTATATACATCAGGGTGACAGTGTGACTACAATACACATTATATACATCGTGTGACAGTGTGACTACACTACACATTATATACATCAGGGTGACAGTGTGAGTACACCACACATTATATACATCAGGGTGACAGTGTGAGTACACCACACATTATATACATCAGGGTGACAGTGTGACTATACCATACATTATATACATCAGGGTGACAGTGTGATACACCACACATTATATACCTCGGGGTGACAGTGTGACTACACTACACATTATATACATCAGGGTGACAGTGTGATACACCACACATTATATACATCAGGGTGACAGTGTGACTACACTACACATTATATACATCAGGGTGACAGTGTGATACACCACACATTATATACATCAGGGTGACAGTGTGATACACCACACATTATATACATCAGGGTGACAGTGTGACTACACTACACATTATATACAACAGGGTGACATTGTGACTACACCACACATTATATACATCAGGGTGACAATGTGACTACACTACACATTATATACATCAGGGTGACAGAGTAATACACCACACACTGTATATATCAGGGTGACAGTGTGATACACCACGCATTATATTCATCAGGGTGACAGTGTGATACACCACACATTATATACATCAGGGTGACAGTGTGACTACACTACACATTATATACATCAGGGTGACAGTGTGATACACCACACATTATATACATCAGGGTGACAGTGTGATACACCACACATTATATACATCAGGGTGACAGTGTGATACACTACACATTATATACATCAGGGTGACAGTGTGATACAATACACATTATATACATCAGGGTGACAGTGTGATACACCACACATTATATACATCAGGGTGACAGTGTGATACACTACACATTATATACATCAGGGTGACAGTATGATACACCATGCATTATATACATCAGGGTGACAGTGTGATACACCACACATTATATACATCAGGGTGACAGTGTGACTACACCACACATTATATACATCAGGGTGACAGTGTGACTACACTACACATTATATACATCAGGGTGACAGTGTGATACACCACGCATTATATTCATCAGGGTGACAATGTGACTACACTACACATTATATACAACAGGGTGACAGTGTGACTACACCACACATTATATACATCAGGGTGACAATGTGACTACACTACACATTATATACATCAGGGTGACAGTGTGACTACACTACACATTATATACATCAGGGTGACAGTGTGACTACACCACACACTATTTACATCAGGGTGACAGTGTGACTACACTACACATTATATACATCAGGGTGACAGTGTGATACACCACACATTATATACATCAGGGTGACAGTGTGATACACCACACATTATATACATCAGGGTGACAGTGTGATACACCACACATTATATACATCAGGGTGACAGTGTGATACACCACACATTATATACATCGTGTGACAGTGTGACTACACTACACATTATATACATCAGGGTGACAGTGTGACTACACTACACATTATATACATCAGGGTGACAGTGTGACTACACTACACATTATATACATCAGGGTGACAGTGTGACTACACTCCACATTATATACATCAGGGTGACAGTGTGACTACTCTCCACATTATATACATCAGGGTGACAGTGTGACAACAATACACATTATATACATCGTGTGACAGTGTGACTACACTACACATTATATACATCAGGGTGACAGTGTGACTACACCACACATTATATACATCAGGGTGACAGTGTGATACACCACACATTATATACATCAGGGTGACAGTGTGATATACCACACATTATATACATCAGAGTGACAGTGTCATACACCACACATTATATACATCAGGGTGACAGTGTGACTACACTACACATTATATACATCAGGGTGACAGTGTGATACACCACACATTATATACATCAGGGTGACAGTGTGACTACACTACACATTATATACATCAGGGTGACAGTGTGATACACCACACATTATATACATCCGGGTGACAGTGTGATACACCACACATTATATACATCAGGGTGACAGTGTGACTACACTACACATTATATACATCAGGGTGACAGTGTGATACACCACACATTATATACATCAGGGTGACAGTGTGATACACCACACATTATATACATCAGGGTGACAGTGTGAGTACACCACACATTATATACATCAGGGTGACAGTGTGACTATACCATACATTATATACATCAGGGTGACAGTGTGATACACCACACATTATATACCTCGGGGTGACAGTGTGACTACACTACACATTATATACATCAGGGTGACAGTGTGATACACCACACATTATATACATCAGGGTGACAGTGTGACTACACTACACATTATATACATCAGGGTGACAGTGTGATACACCACACATTATATACATCAGGGTGACAGTGTGATACACCACACATTATATACATCAGGGTGACAGTGTGACTACACTACACATTATATACAACAGGGTGACATTGTGACTACACCACACATTATATACATCAGGGTGACAATGTGACTACACTACACATTATATACATCAGGGTGACAGTGTGATACACCACACACTGTATATATCAGGGTGACAGTGTGATACACCACGCATTATATTCATCAGGGTGACAGTGTGATACACCACACATTATATACATCAGGGTGACAGTGTGACTACACTACACATTATATACATCAGGGTGACAGTGTGATACACCACACATTATATACATCAGGGTGACAGTGTGATACACCACACATTATATACATCAGGGTGACAGTGTGATACACCACACATTATATACATCAGGGTGACAGTGTGATACACCACACATTATATACATCGTGTGACAGTGTGACTACACTACACATTATATACATCAGGGTGACAGTGTGACTACTCTCGACATTATATACATCAGGGTGACAGTGTGACTACAATACACATTATATACATCGTGTGACAGTGTGACTACACTACACATTATATACATCATGGTGACAGTGTGACTACACCACACATTATATACATCAGGGTGACAGTGTGAGTACACCACACATTATATACATCAGGGTGACAGTGTGACTATACCATACATTATATACATCAGGGTGACAGTGTGATACACCACACATTATATACCTCGGGGTGACAGTGTGACTACACTACACGTTATATACATCAGGGTGACAGTGTGACTACACTACACATTATATACATCAGAGTGACAGTGTGATACACCACGCATTATATTCATCAGGGTGACAGTGTGACTACACTACACATTTTATACATCAGGGTGACAGTGTGACTACACCACACATTATATACATCAGGGTGACAGTGTGATACACCACGCATTATATTCATCAGGGTGACAGTGTGACTACACTACACACTATATACATCAGGGTGACAGTGTGATACACCACGCATTATATTCATCAGGGTGACAGTGTGACTACACTACACATTTTATACATCAGGGTGACAGTGTGACTACACCACACATTATATACATCAGGGTGACAGTGTGATACAATACACATTATATACATCAGGGTGACAGTGTGATACACCACACATTATATACATCAGGGTGACAGTGTGATACACTACACATTATATACATCAGGGTGACAGTATGATACACCATGCATTATATACATCAGGGTGACAGTGTGATACACCACACATTATATACATCAGGGTGACAGTGTGACTACACCACACATTATATACATCAGGGTGACAGTGTGACTACACTACACATTATATACAACAGGGTGACAGTGTGACTACACCACACATTATATACATCAGGGTGACAATGTGACTACACTACACATTATATACATCAGGGGGACAGTGTGATACACCACACATTATATATATCAGGGTGACAGTGTGATACACCACGCATTATATTCATCAGGGTGACAGTGTGACTACACTACACATTATATACATCAGGGTGACAGTGTGATACACCACGCATTATATTCATCAGGGTGACAATGTGACTACACTACACATTATATACAACAGGGTGACAGTGTGACTACACCACACATTATATACATCAGGGTGACAATGTGACTACACTACACATTATATACATCAGGGTGACAGTGTGACTACACTACACATTATATACATCAGGGTGACAGTGTGACTACACCACACACTATTTACATCAGGGTGACAGTGTGACTACACTACACATTATATACATCAGGGTGACAGTGTGATACACCACACATTATATACATCAGGGTGACAGTGTGATACACCACACATTATATACATCAGGGTGACAGTGTGATACACCACACATTATATACATCAGGGTGACAGTGTGATACACCACACATTATATACATCGTGTGACAGTGTGACTACACTACACATTATATACATCAGGGTGACAGTGTGACTACACTACACATTATATACATCAGGGTGACAGTGTGACTACACTACACATTATATACATCAGGGTGACAGTGTGACTACACTCCACATTATATACATCAGGGTGACAGTGTGACTACTCTCCACATTATATACATCAGGGTGACAGTGTGACTACACTACACATTATATACATCAGGGTGACAGTGTGATACACCACACATTATATACATCCGGGTGACAGTGTGATACACCACACATTATATACATCAGGGTGACAGTGTGACTACACTACACATTATATACATCAGGGTGACAGTGTGATACACCACACATTATATACATCAGGGTGACAGTGTGATACACCACACATTATATACATCAGGGTGACAGTGTGAGTACACCACACATTATATACATCAGGGTGACAGTGTGACTATACCATACTTTATATACATCAGGGTGACAGTGTGATACACCACACATTATATACCTCGGGGTGACAGTGTGACTACACTACACATTATATACATCAGGGTGACAGTGTGATACACCACACATTATATACATCAGGGTGACAGTGTGACTACACTACACATTATATACATCAGGGTGACAGTGTGATACACCACACATTATATACATCAGGGTGACAGTGTGATACACCACACATTATATACATCAGGGTGACAGTGTGACTACACTACACATTATATACAACAGGGTGACATTGTGACTACACCACACATTATATACATCAGGGTGACAATGTGACTACACTACACATTATATACATCAGGGTGACAGTGTGATACACCACACACTGTATATATCAGGGTGACAGTGTGATACACCACGCATTATATTCATCAGGGTGACAGTGTGATACACCACACATTATATACATCAGGGTGACAGTGTGACTACACTACACATTATATACATCAGGGTGACAGTGTGATACACCACACATTATATACATCAGGGTGACAGTGTGATACACCACACATTATATACATCAGGGTGACAGTGTGATACACCACACATTATATACATCAGGGTGACAGTGTGATACACCACACATTATATACATCGTGTGACAGTGTGACTACACTACACATTATATACATCAGGGTGACAGTGTGACTACTCTCGACATTATATACATCAGGGTGACAGTGTGACTACAATACACATTATATACATCGTGTGACAGTGTGACTACACTGCACATTATATACATCAGGGTGACAGTGTGACTACACCACACATTATATACATCAGGGTGACAGTGTGAGTACACCACACATTATATACATCAGGGTGACAGTGTGACTATACCATACATTATATACATCAGGGTGACAGTGTGATACACCACACATTATATACCTCGGGGTGACAGTGTGACTACACTACACGTTATATACATCAGGGTGACAGTGTGACTACACTACACATTATATACATCAGAGTGACAGTGTGATACACCACGCATTATATTCATCAGGGTGACAGTGTGACTACACTACACATTTTATACATCAGGGTGACAGTGTGACTACACCACACATTATATACATCAGGGTGACAGTGTGATACACCACGCATTATATTCATCAGGGTGACAGTGTGACTACACTACACACTATATACATCAGGGTGACAGTGTGATACACCACGCATTATATTCATCAGGGTGACAGTGTGACTACACTACACATTTTATACATCAGGGTGACAGTGTGACTACACCACACATTATATACATCAGGGTGACAGTGTGATACAATACACATTATATACATCAGGGTGACAGTGTGATACACCACACATTATATACATCAGGGTGACAGTGTGATACACTACACATTATATACATCAGGGTGACAGTATGATACACCATGCATTATATACATCAGGGTGACAGTGTGATACACCACACATTATATACATCAGGGTGACAGTGTGACTACACCACACATTATATACATCAGGGTGACAGTGTGACTACACTACACATTATATACAACAGGGTGACAGTGTGACTACACCACACATTATATACATCAGGGTGACAATGTGACTACACTACACATTATATACATCAGGGGGACAGTGTGATACACCACACATTATATATATCAGGGTGACAGTGTGATACACCACGCATTATATTCATCAGGGTGACAGTGTGACTACACTACACATTATATACATCAGGGTGACAGTGTGATACACCACGCATTATATTCATCAGGGTGACAATGTGACTACACTACACATTATATACAACAGGGTGACAGTGTGACTACACCACACATTATATACATCAGGGTGACAATGTGACTACACTACACATTATATACATCAGGGTGACAGTGTGACTACACTACACATTATATACATCAGGGTGACAGTGTGACTACACCACACACTATTTACATCAGGGTGACAGTGTGACTACACTACACATTATATACATCAGGGTGACAGTGTGATACACCACACATTATATACATCAGGGTGACAGTGTGATACACCACACATTATATACCTCGGGGTGACAGTGTGACTACACTACACATTATATACATCAGGGTGACAGTGTGATACACCACACATTATATACATCAGGGTGACAGTGTGACTACACTACACATTATATACATCAGGGTGACAGTGTGATACACCACACATTATATACATCAGGGTGACAGTGTGATACACCACACATTATATACATCAGGGTGACAGTGTGACTACACTACACATTATATACAACAGGGTGACATTGTGACTACACCACACATTATATACATCAGGGTGACAATGTGACTACACTACACATTATATACATCAGGGTGACAGTGTGATACACCACACACTGTATATATCAGGGTGACAGTGTGATACACCACGCATTATATTCATCAGGGTGACAGTGTGATACACCACACATTATATACATCAGGGTGACAGTGTGACTACACTACACATTATATACATCAGGGTGACAGTGTGATACACCACACATTATATACATCAGGGTGACAGTGTGATACACCACACATTATATACATCAGGGTGACAGTGTGATACACCACACATTATATACATCAGGGTGACAGTGTGATACACCACACATTATATACATCGTGTGACAGTGTGACTACACTACACATTATATACATCAGGGTGACAGTGTGACTACTCTCGACATTATATACATCAGGGTGACAGTGTGACTACAATACACATTATATACATCGTGTGACAGTGTGACTACACTACACATTATATACATCAGGGTGACAGTGTGACTACACCACACATTATATACATCAGGGTGACAGTGTGAGTACACCACACATTATATACATCAGGGTGACAGTGTGACTATACCATACATTATATACATCAGGGTGACAGTGTGATACACCACACATTATATACCTCGGGGTGACAGTGTGACTACACTACACGTTATATACATCAGGGTGACAGTGTGACTACACTACACATTATATACATCAGAGTGACAGTGTGATACACCACGCATTATATTCATCAGGGTGACAGTGTGACTACACTACACATTTTATACATCAGGGTGACAGTGTGACTACACCACACATTATATACATTAGGGTGACAGTGTGATACACCACGCATTATATTCATCAGGGTGACAGTGTGACTACACTACACACTATATACATCAGGGTGACAGTGTGATACACCACGCATTATATTCATCAGGGTGACAGTGTGACTACACTACACATTTTATACATCAGGGTGACAGTGTGACTACACCACACATTATATACATCAGGGTGACAGTGTGATACAATACACATTATATACATCAGGGTGACAGTGTGATACACCACACATTATATACATCAGGGTGACAGTGTGATACACTACACATTATATACATCAGGGTGACAGTATGATACACCATGCATTATATACATCAGGGTGACAGTGTGATACACCACACATTATATACATCAGGGTGACAGTGTGACTACACCACACATTATATACATCAGGGTGACAGTGTGACTACACTACACATTATATACAACAGGGTGACAGTGTGACTACACCACACATTATATACATCAGGGTGACAATGTGACTACACTACACATTATATACATCAGGGGGACAGTGTGATACACCACACATTATATATATCAGGGTGACAGTGTGATACACCACGCATTATATTCATCAGGGTGACAGTGTGACTACACTACACATTATATACATCAGGGTGACAGTGTGATACACCACGCATTATATTCATCAGGGTGACAATGTGACTACACTACACATTATATACAACAGGGTGACAGTGTGACTACACCACACATTATATACATCAGGGTGACAATGTGACTACACTACACATTATATACATCAGGGTGACAGTGTGACTACACTACACATTATATACATCAGGGTGACAGTGTGACTACACCACACACTATTTACATCAGGGTGACAGTGTGACTACACTACACATTATATACATCAGGGTGACAGTGTGATACACCACACATTATATACATCAGGGTGACAGTGTGATACACCACACATTATATACATCAGGGTGACAGTGTGATACACCACACATTATATACATCAGGGTGACAGTGTGATACACCACACATTATATACATCGTGTGACAGTGTGACTACACTACACATTATATACATCAGGGTGACAGTGTGACTACACTACACATTATATACATCAGGGTGACAGTGTGACTACACTACACATTATATACATCAGGGTGACAGTGTGACTACTCTCCACATTATATACATCAGGGTGACAGTGTGACAACAATACACATTATATACATCGTGTGACAGTGTGACTACACTACACATTATATACATCAGGGTGACAGTGTGACTACACCACACATTATATACATCAGGGTGACAGTGTGATACACCACACATTATATACATCAGGGTGACAGTGTGATATACCACACATTATATACATCAGAGTGACAGTGTCATACACCACACATTATATACATCAGGGTGACAGTGTGACTACACTACACATTATATACATCAGGGTGACAGTCTGATACACCACACATTATATACATCAGGGTGACAGTGTGATACACCACACATTATATACATCGTGTGACAGTGTGACTACACTACACATTATATACATCAGGGTGACAGTGTGACTACACTACACATTATATACATCAGGGTGACAGTGTGACTACACTACACATTATATACATCAGGGTGACAGTGTGACTACACTCCACATTATATACATCAGGGTGACAGTGTGACTACTCTCCACATTATATACATCAGGGTGACAGTGTGACTACACTACACATTATATACATCAGGGTGACAGTGTTATACACCACACATTATATACATCCCGGTGACAGTGTGATACACCACACATTATATACATCAGGGTGACAGTGTGACTACACTACACATTATATACATCAGGGTGACAGTGTGATACACCACACATTATATACATCAGGGTGACAGTGTGATACACCACACATTATATACATCAGGGTGACAGTGTGAGTACACCACACATTATATACACCAGGGTGACAGTGTGACTATACCATACATTATATACATCAGGGTGACAGTGTGATACACCACACATTATATACCTCGGGGTGACAGTGTGACTACACTACACATTATATACATCAGGGTGACAGTGTGATACACCACACATTATATACATCAGGGTGACAGTGTGACTACACTACACATTATATACATCAGGGTGACAGTGTGATACACCACACATTATATACATCAGGGTGACAGTGTGATACACCACACATTATATACATCAGGGTGACAGTGTGACTACACTACACATTATATACAACAGGGTGACATTGTGACTACACCACACATTATATACATCAGGGTGACAATGTGACTACACTACACATTATATACATCAGGGTGACAGTGTGATACACCACACACTGTATATATCAGGGTGACAGTGTGATACACCACGCATTATATTCATCAGGGTGACAGTGTGATACACCACACATTATATACATCAGGGTGACAGTGTGACTACACTACACATTATATACATCAGGGTGACAGTGTGATACACCAAACAGTATATACATCAGGGTGACAGTGTGATACACCACACATTATATACATCAGGGTGACAGTGTGATACACCACACATTATATACATCAGGGTGACAGTGTGATACACCACACATTATATACATCGTGTGACAGTGTGACTACACTACACATTATATACATCAGGGTGACAGTGTGACTACTCTCGACATTATATACATCAGGGTGACAGTGTGACTACAATACACATTATATACATCGTGTGACAGTGTGACTACACTACACATTATATACATCAGGGTGACAGTGTGACTACACCACACATTATATACATCAGGGTGACAGTGTGAGTACACCACACATTATATACATCAGGGTGACAGTGTGACTATACCATACATTATATACATCAGGGTGACAGTGTGATACACCACACATTATATACCTCGGGGTGACAGTGTGACTACACTACACGTTATATACATCAGGGTGACAGTGTGACTACACTACACATTATATACATCAGAGTGACAGTGTGATACACCACGCATTATATTCATCAGGGTGACAGTGTGACTACACTACACATTTTATACATCAGGGTGACAGTGTGACTACACCACACATTATATACATCAGGGTGACAGTGTGATACACCACGCATTATATTCATCAGGGTGACAGTGTGACTACACTACACACTATATACATCAGGGTGACAGTGTGATACACCATGCATTATATTCATCAGGGTGACAGTGTGACTACACTACACATTTTATACATCAGGGTGACAGTGTGACTACACCACACATTATATACATCAGGGTGACAGTGTGATACAATACACATTATATACATCAGGGTGACAGTGTGATACACCACACATTATATACATCAGGGTGACAGTGTGATACACTACACATTATATACATCAGGGTGACAGTATGATACACCATGCATTATATACATCAGGGTGACAGTGTGATACACCACACATTATATACATCAGGGTGACAGTGTGACTACACCACACATTATATACATCAGGGTGACAGTGTGACTACACTACACATTATATACAACAGGGTGACAGTGTGACTACACCACACATTATATACATCAGGGTGACAATGTGACTACACTACACATTATATACATCAGGGGGACAGTGTGATACACCACACATTATATATATCAGGGTGACAGTGTGATACACCACGCATTATATTCATCAGGGTGACAGTGTGACTACACTACACATTATATACATCAGGGTGACAGTGTGATACACCACGCATTATATTCATCAGGGTGACAATGTGACTACACTACACATTATATACAACAGGGTGACAGTGTGACTACACCACACATTATATACATCAGGGTGACAATGTGACTACACTACACATTATATACATCAGGGTGACAGTGTGACTACACTACACATTATATACATCAGGGTGACAGTGTGACTACACCACACACTATTTACATCAGGGTGACAGTGTGACTACACTACACATTATATACATCAGGGTGACAGTGTGATACACCACACATTATGTACATCAGGGTGACAGTGTGATACACCACACATTATATACATCAGGGTGACAGTGTGATACACCACACATTATATACATCAGGGTGACAGTGTGATACACCACACATTATATACATCGTGTGACAGTGTGACTACACTACACATTATATACATCAGGGTGACAGTGTGACTACACTACACATTATATACATCAGGGTGACAGTGTGACTACACTACACATTATATACATCAGGGTGACAGTGTGACTACACTCCACATTATATACATCAGGGTGACAGTGTGACTACTCTCCACATTATATACATCAGGGTGACAGTGTGACAACAATACACATTATATACATCGTGTGACAGTGTGACTACACTACACATTATATACATCAGGGTGACAGTGTGACTACACCACACATTATATACATCAGGGTGACAGTGTGATACACCACACATTATATACATCAGGGTGACAGTGTGATATACCACACATTATATACATCAGAGTGACAGTGTCATACACCACACATTATATACATCAGGGTGACAGTGTGACTACACTACACATTATATACATCAGGGTGACAGTCTGATACACCACACATTATATACATCTGGGTGACAGTGTGACTACACTACACATTATATACATCAGGGTGACAGTGTGATACACCACACATTATATACATCCGGGTGACAGTGTGATACACCACACATTATATACATCAGGGTGACAGTGTGACTACACTACACATTATATACATCAGGGTGACAGTGTGATACACCACACATTATATACATCAGGGTGACAGTGTGATACACCACACATTATATACATCAGGGTGACAGTGTGACTACACTACACATTATATACAACAGGGTGACATTGTGACTACACCACACATTATATACATCAGGGTGACAATGTGACTACACTACACATTATATACATCAGGGTGACAGTGTGATACACCACACACTATATATATCAGGGTGACAGTGTGATACACCACGCATTATATTCATCAGGGTGACAGTGTGACTACACTACACATTATATACATCAGGGTGACAGTGTGATACACCACGCATTATATTCATCAGGGTGACAGTGTGACTACACTACACATTTTATACATCAGGGTGACAGTGTGACTACACCACACATTATATACATCAGGGTGACAGTGTGATACAATACACATTATATACATCAGGGTGACAGTGTGATACACCACACATTATATACATCAGGGTGACAGTGTGATACACTACACATTATATACATCAGGGTGACAGTATGATACACCACGCATTATATACATCAGGGTGACAGTGTGACTACACTACACATTATATACATCAGGGTGACAGTGTGATACACCACACATTATATACATCAGGGTGACAGTGTGATACACCACACATTATATATATCAGGGTGACAGTGTGATACACCACGCATTATATTCATCAGGGTGACAGTGTGACTACACTACACATTATATACATCAGGGTGACAGTGTGACTACTCTCGACATTATATACATCAGGGTGACAGTGTGACTACAATACACATTATATACATCGTGTGACAGTGTGACTACACTACACATTATATACATCAGGGTGACAGTGTGAGTACACCACACATTATATACATCAGGGTGACAGTGTGAGTACACCACACATTATATACATCAGGGTGACAGTGTGACTATACCATACATTATATACATCAGGGTGACAGTGTGATACACCACACATTATATACCTCGGGGTGACAGTGTGACTACACTACACATTATATACATCAGGGTGACAGTGTGATACACCACACATTATATACATCAGGGTGACAGTGTGACTACACTACACATTATATACATCAGGGTGACAGTGTGATACACCACACATTATATACATCAGGGTGACAGTGTGATACACCACACATTATATACATCAGGGTGACAGTGTGACTACACTACACATTATATACAACAGGGTGACATTGTGACTACACCACACATTATATACATCAGGGTGACAATGTGACTACACTACACATTATATACATCAGGGTGACAGTGTGATACACCACACACTGTATATATCAGGGTGACAGTGTGATACACCACGCATTATATTCATCAGGGTGACAGTGTGATACACCACACATTATATACATCAGGGTGACAGTGTGACTACACTACACATTATATACATCAGGGTGACAGTGTGATACACCACACATTATATACATCAGGGTGACAGTGTGATACACCACACATTATATACATCGTGTGACAGTGTGACTACACTACACATTATATACATCAGGGTGACAGTGTGACTACTCTCGACATTATATACATCAGGGTGACAGTGTGACTACAATACACATTATATACATCGTGTGACAGTGTGACTACACTACACATTATATACATCAGGGTGACAGTGTGACTACACCACACATTATATACATCAGGGTGACAGTGTGAGTACACCACACATTATATACATCAGGGTGACAGTGTGACTATACCATACATTATATACATCAGGGTGACAGTGTGATACACCACACATTATATACCTCGGGGTGACAGTGTGACTACACTACACGTTATATACATCAGGGTGACAGTGTGACTACACTACACATTATATACATCAGAGTGACAGTGTGATACACCACGCATTATATTCATCAGGGTGACAGTGTGACTACACTACACATTTTATACATCATGGTGACAGTGTGACTACACCACACATTATATACATCAGGGTGACAGTGTGATACACCACGCATTATATTCATCAGGGTGACAGTGTGACTACACTACACACTATATACATCAGGGTGACAGTGTGATACACCACGCATTATATTCATCAGGGTGACAGTGTGACTACACTACACATTTTATACATCAGGGTGACAGTGTGACTACACCACACATTATATACATCAGGGTGACAGTGTGATACAATACACATTATATACATCAGGGTGACAGTGTGATACACCACACATTATATACATCAGGGTGACAGTGTGATACACTACACATTATATACATCAGGGTGACAGTATGATACACCATGCATTATATACATCAGGGTGACAGTGTGATACACCACACATTATATACATCAGGGTGACAGTGTGACTACACCACACATTATATACATCAGGGTGACAGTGTGACTACACTACACATTATATACAACAGGGTGACAGTGTGACTACACCACACATTATATACATCAGGGTGACAATGTGACTACACTACACATTATATACATCAGGGGGACAGTGTGATACACCACACATTATATATATCAGGGTGACAGTGTGATACACCACGCATTATATTCATCAGGGTGACAGTGTGACTACACTACACATTATATACATCAGGGTGACAGTGTGATACACCACGCATTATATTCATCAGGGTGACAATGTGACTACACTACACATTATATACAACAGGGTGACAGTGTGACTACACCACACATTATATACATCAGGGTGACAATGTGACTACACTACACATTATATACATCAGGGTGACAGTGTGACTACACTACACATTATATACATCAGGGTGACAGTGTGACTACACCACACACTATTTACATCAGGGTGACAGTGTGACTTCACTACACATTATATACGTCAGGGTGACAGTGTGACTACACCACACACTATTTACATCAGGGTGACAGTGTGACTACACTACACATTATATACATCAGGGTGACAGTGTGATACACCACACATTATATACATCAGGGTGACAGTGTGATACACCACACATTATATACATCAGGGTGACAGTGTGATACACCACACATTATATACATCAGGGTGACAGTGTGATACACCACACATTATATACATCGTGTGACAGTGTGACTACACTACACATTATATACATCAGGGTGACAGTGTGACTACACTACACATTATATACATCAGGGTGACAGTGTGACTACACTACACATTATATACATCAGGGTGACAGTGTGACTACACTCCACATTATATACATCAGGGTGACAGTGTGACTACTCTCCACATTATATACATCAGGGTGACAGTGTGACAACAATACACATTATATACATCGTGTGACAGTGTGACTACACTACACATTATATACATCAGGGTGACAGTGTGACTACACCACACATTATATACATCAGGGTGACAGTGTGATACACCACACATTATATACATCAGGGTGACAGTGTGATATACCACACATTATATACATCAGAGTGACAGTGTCATACACCACACATTATATACATCAGGGTGACAGTGTGACTACACTACACATTATATACATCAGGGTGACAGTGTGATACACCACACATTATATACATCAGGGTGACAGTGTGACTACACTACACATTATATACATCAGGGTGACAGTGTGATACACCACACATTATATACATCCGGGTGACAGTGTGATACACCACACATTATATACATCAGGGTGACAGTGTGACTACACTACACATTATATACATCAGGGTGACAGTGTGATACACCACACATTATATACATCAGGGTGACAGTGTGATACACCACACATTATATACATCAGGGTGAGTGTGACTACACTACACATTATATACAACAGGGTGACATTGTGACTACACCACACATTATATACATCAGGGTGACAATGTGACTACACTACACATTATATACATCAGGGTGACAGTGTGATACACCACACACTATATATATCAGGGTGACAGTGTGATACACCACGCATTATATTCATCAGGGTGACAGTGTGACTACACTACACATTATATACATCAGGGTGACAGTGTGATACACCACGCATTATATTCATCAGGGTGACAGTGTGACTACACTACACATTTTATACATCAGGGTGACAGTGTGACTACACCACACATTATATACATCAGGGTGACAGTGTGATACAATACACATTATATACATCAGGGTGACAGTGTGATACACCACACATTATATACATCAGGGTGACAGTGTGATACACTACACATTATATACATCAGGGTGACAGTATGATACACCACGCATTATATACATCAGGGTGACAGTGTGACTACACTACACATTATATACATCAGGGTGACAGTGTGATACACCACACATTATATACATCAGGGTGACAGTGTGACTACACCACACATTATATACATCAGGGTGACAGTGTGACTACACTACACATTATATACATCAGGGTGACAGTGTGATACACCACACATTATATACATCAGAGTGACAGTGTGATACACCACACATTATATACATCAGGGTGACAGTGTGACTACACTACACATTATATATATCAGGGTGACAGTGTGATACACCACACATTATATACATCAGGGTGACAGTGTGATACACCACACATTATATACATCAGAGTGACAGTGTGATATACCACACATTATATACATCAGGGTGACAGTGTGACTACACTACACATTATATACATCAGGGTGACAGTGTGACTACACTACACATTATATACATCAGGGTGACAGTGTGACTACACCACACATTATATACATCAGGGTGACAGTGTGATACACCACACATTATATACATCGTGTGACAGTGTGACTACACTACACATTATATACATCAGGGTGACAGTGTGACTACTCTCGACATTATATACATCAGGGTGACAGTGTGACTACAATACACATTATATACATCGTGTGACAGTGTGACTACACTACACATTATATACATCAGGGTGACAGTGTGACTACACCACACATTATATACATCAGGGTGACAGTGTGAGTACACCACACATTATATACATCAGGGTGACAGTGTGACTATACCATACATTATATACATCAGGGTGACAGTGTGATACACCACACATTATATACCTCGGTGTAAAATAATGCATATCCTGTAAAATACTCAGGACTAGTTACCAGATAAAAATATAGTGGTTTATTTGGTTTCTTCCATCAAAGAAAGGTTATTACAGAAAAACAGGTGAATAAAAATAGGTGAAAGAGAAATTGTCCATTAGATCATGCTCTGAGATCCCACATGGCAAAAGCAACATGTATTCTTCTTCTCTCCGAGATCCTGAATAGCAAATGGCTGCTGTGTCTCAGTTCGGCTTCTCACATCGCCGTCAAGTAATATACCAGCTGTTATGTCATGTCATCTTGCGTCTGTCTCTCATGATGGTGAGGGAAGAAGAGGAGCGACCTCTACAGTTAGCCATGAATTATATACGTCTCCTAAAGCACGTGGTCTCTACATATATGGAGCTGTCTTTCTACCATGAGCCAAGCTTAAAAATAGCCTATGTCATGTAAGCTAAAGCATTCTACAGAACTGGGTCTTATAAGAAATTAACGGATTATTAATATTTAACAATTCCCCCTTTTGAGGGAGACAGACATTAATTGGAACCCTCAAATATAACGATCTTTTTTCTTCTTTTCTTCTTCTTTGACAAAATAATTTAATATCAATAATAATAATAATAATAATAATAATAATAATATTAGATTACCGTTATAAGTACTCAATGACATAATTGATGTGAATTCATGTTATGGTAAGCCGTGAACAATATTCATATAAAATATGTATAATTATACTTCCCTAAGTCTAAATTGAAGCATCTCAGGTCCAGTCATCATCATCTGATGTCATCTGGTCTTCATTTTGATGTCTTCTGTCTTCTTCTTGGTTCTTTTAAAAATACAGTTTTCTTATAGCATATAGATGTTGTAGGAATTGTGTGGTGTATCAAATCAAAGTCCATAAATTCAAATGTTGATAAGAAACAAAGTCTATAGATGAAATGCAGCTTTAATATCTGTGCAGTGTCATCTTTAAAAACCTGGGCTTACATTGGCTCGCCTTGGATATTCTGGAATCCTCCATCGGTACTGGTCTTTGAACAGGTGTGACGTCTTTGGTCAGCAAAGCAAGGGTTAAAATGACTCTTCCTTGCTAAACATAGCACCATAACCAGTCCTTGTCCTAATGCACAGGACATATGTCAGGGTTGTAGCTTCCTGATAATTACCTTCATTGTTCACCAGCTTTCATCGAAGCTTTTCAGGTGATTGAAAACCTCTGGAACTTGATAAGAACGTGATAACACCGTTCATCTCAGCATCATAGGATCATCGTCCTCTGGTTGTCAGGTTAGACACTTTAATTGTGACTGTCGGTGGTGGATACTGCACTTGTGACTGTCAGTGGTGGATACTGCACTTGTGACTGTCAGTGGTGGATACTGCATTTGTAATTAACACAGTCTATTACTCAGTAATCATAGCTTTGTTACCTTCTGGGATTTCTGGATCGCGGCATTCTTCTTCTTGCAACTGATAAAAATCAATGAAGTTTAGAAATGTGAAAAGTCTTTATTAACATAATTTCAGTATCTTGCTTGAAGTCTTCATTCCCTATTCTATACCAAATCTGGTAATTTCCCTATCCCATAATATCACAGCGTACCATAGCAATCAGTAATATCCATATAATTATTATCAGAATTTGTACCATATATGGATTTCAATATTTGAAATAATAAACGATAATACATTATTATCTGCATTTTTCATGTGATAGAACATTTTTTTATGTCATAGGTGTAATTACCTTTTTCAACCCATAGGTGTCACTGTGTTTTATGTAACCAATGTTATCATCTTTATTAATAAGGAATATATTTATTATACTAATAATATGTAGGAATGTATAGCCATGAACCAAAATAAGAATATATGAGTGAGCGAATGAATGAATAAAAGAATTGTTGCATATAACTCAGAAGTGAAACATTTTCCTTAGTAATAGAACCATATAATTGCTATATTTAATGAAGCAATATTCTCAGTAGATATTACTTTACTAAATATTGGTGAAAGAATTAAAAATAATGAAAAATAAGAATAAAAATAAAAATAAGAATAAGGCCTTTATGTTGATGCAGAGTAGTTATGTCTTCAGTAACATATACCCTTAATATTTCCATGATCTGGATTATTTCATAATTGTCATAAACTTGTGTTATCAAAATATTCAAATTATGCAACTTTGCATGTAATTCCTCTTAGTGTAAAGAAATGACTCTTTATAATACTTGTTATTATACCCAATACTTATACCATTGTACCTTATTAATATTTTTTTTTCCTATTAAAATGTGTGAAGAAGAGGTATTAATCAAATGTGATTATGTAGTCAGGATAAAAAACATATTTCCCCCTTAATACCAAAAAATATTGTTTCATGAAATAATTCATTTATCAAAACCAAAATTAAAAATAATTAATGTATAAATTATGTGAATTTATACTTGCTTATACCATTATTTGTCTGAAGATGTGTAACCATCAAAATTAATTTGAATATCATAAAATTATCCTTTGGAAAAATTAATTTAAATGTAGTTTAAGATTAACACACTTGGACATAGAAGGAAGGTACACTATTCCCAGATGCAGCTGGTGAATACCAGGCTCTGTGCTGGTGCCTGTTTAAAAGAGCTAAAGCTGATAAGGAAAGAATAGATTTTCTTCCTAAACTATTTTCTATTTTGTTGTGCGATTGCACTTATCCACAATTAACTAAATCAAGAAATAATTACTATAGAAATACAGAAATATATGTTGTATAGATAATATTTCATTATATATCCTAATATTCTAATAATTTAACTGATCTGCATATTTCCTCCTAAAGATAAAAGCTTTTGGGTTTTTTTTTTTTTTTCTCTCTTATAGAATCCTGAGGTCTCACAAACATATCACATTACTCGCTCAGCAGCTGCTCATACACTCAGTCACTGTCACTCAGACTGTGTCACATATTAACTTTAAACCAAATACCTCACATATGAAGGTGTGATGAATACACGTATTTTAACCCAAATTATCCTAATTATCAATGCATTGTAAACTATTTCAATTTAGTCTCTTAATATTTCTTTGAATATTCCCCAAATACACATGACATAAATATATATGTATAGCTATACTTGACATTTAGGCCTGGAAAAAAAATTCCATTGCTTTGCAAAAGTTGAGACCCCCTTTAAAATTATTTTCCTAAGGAACAGGGACATAGAATACTGGTATACTTGTATTATTAGAACAAGGTTCAAATTCCCCTGCTGTGGTTGTCATTCAAACCATGCAGTAAAAAAGCACACACCCAGAACATTTTAAAAAGCAATTGGTTATTTCCTTTTAATGGTTAGATATATAAAATCATGCAATTATTGCAACATCCTGTGTAAATAAAGGCATAAATCCTTGGAAGAGAATTTTTCTCGATTAAGTCCTGCTTTGAAATGAAAATTCTAAGGAAACATAAAAAATAAGGTTAATATCATATAATTCTAAATATTATTACTGATGTAGATTTTAATTTTCATTAAAAAATACAGTTCTACTATTTCTACTTCTACAAACACTCTATATATACTGTATGACTATGTATATATCCACAAACCATAAAACTACAGGATTATACTCTATAAAATAATTACATATAAATCACTAATTGTATAACCCTGTTACACAATATATATTACTTTTTCTAACCAATTCCTACACCCATACTTATTTCTCTGCAAAAAATATCCTGAAAGGTTCTTGCCATTTTAAAGCTGATAGATTCTTGGAGCAGAGTATTCAGTTTACAGGCCATGATGTCACTCACCACCTGTTTCTGTCTGTTAAATTCGGCCATCTTTGTTACAGAAAGAAAATCAGAACTCATCATTTTTCTTAATTCAATTTGTGTCTTTTCGGTGTTCTTTTGCATCATTCCATATGGTTTATAACAAACATGTGATTTTCTTTTTCTTTCTTCGTAGATTTGATTTTGGGGAAATCTCATTTTAGAAGGCTTTGCTAATACAGGCTTCTGATAAGATTTTACTCTGCCTGTCTTTACAAAATTAGCACAATTTACTTTCCTCTCACGATTCTCGTGTTTTCTGGCAAAATCAAGGGATTGCGCACATTCAAACAAAGAATCTTTTTGTGACGCAATAACACGAGATGCAGGATTTAGAAACCAAAATTTGCTTACAAAACTCCTTATGAGGGACGGTGTTTTGACATTCTCACTCAGCATTCTATACAAACGTTCATATATGGACATGAACGTAAAAATACATTCCTTCCGACCAATCCTTAATTTTTGAAGAATATCAATATCTGGATGATTTTCATTTGATGAACAAAAAATGAGAATTTTTAATCTGTCCTTATCAGTTAAATTCTCATGTGTCTCACCAGATAACTTTAAAGACAATCTCCTAGCAAAATTTACAGGGATCCACATTTTGAACAACTGATTCTTCTCCTCGTTAGATAAATCAAAGTTATCAGTACAACTTTCATAAATCTCAGAGTTTCTACAAACATCTATTTTGTTGTCATAAGCAGGAATTATTTGGCATATTTTTATCAAATTCTTCCTCACGCTACTTCGGATTTGGGCCTGTGAGTCTTCTATTTTTAGTGGTACGTCTTTCCCTTGTACGTCCTCTACGTCAGTTCTGAAGTCTCCTCCTACTTCTCCATCTTGTTCCACGTCTGCAAGGTCACCTTCAATGACTGCTACAGACACTTGATTACAGTCAATCTCCCTAACTTTACAGCCAATCTCGAGAACATCACAACAATCATTTTTGGATTTCTCTGACACAGATCTATGAAATATATCTACCATCTGTAGAATATTTTTTAATCTCTCTCTTTCTCTATTGAAAAACTTAGAATCTAACCTCTGATTCTCGAGTTCACACTCGGCATATAAACTTAACCATAAAACTTCTGAATTAGAATTGTCTACAGACTTAAATTTCAATTTACTCTGCTTAGCAAGACAATTAATGACATCCATTTCTCTTACCTTGAAATGTCTCAGCTTGTTCCCTTTGATGGACAACGCTGGGTTCCTGTCTTTACACGTCTGGCTTACGTCTGGTACTTTTGGCACTTGTAGTACTTCTCAATCTATCTGGTACTTCTTACTTCTAGGTTCTATGTGATTCTTGTAAGTAGTGGAATTCCCGATAACTTGCACATATGATTTGACGTTAGCAAAGTCCAATCCCCCGTGTGGGCAAGTTGAGGGAAATCCGCAAAAAAGTACAAAAATTCAGATCTGGCTGGCTCTCCAATGTAAAATAATGCATATCCTGTAAAATACTCAGGACTAGTTACCAGATAAAAATATAGTGGTTTATTTGGTTTCTTCCATCAAAGAAAGGTTATTACAGAAAAACAGGTGAATAAAAATAGGTGAAAGAGAAATTGTCCATTAGATCATGCTCTGAGATCCCACATGGCAAAAGCAACATGTATTCTTCTTCTCTCCGAGATCCTGAATAGCAAATGGCTGCTGTGTCTCAGTTCGGCTTCTCACATCGCCGTCAAGTAATATACCAGCTGTTATGTCATGTCATCTTGCGTCTGTCTCTCATGATGGTGAGGGAAGAAGAGGAGCGACCTCTACAGTTAGCCATGAATTATATACGTCTCCTAAAGCACGTGGTCTCTACATATATGGAGCTGTCTTTCTACCATGAGCCAAGCTTAAAAATAGCCTATGTCATGTAAGCTAAAGCATTCTACAGAACTGGGTCTTATAAGAAATTAACGGATTATTAATATTTAACACTCGGGGTGACAGTGTGACTACACTACACGTTATATACATCAGGGTGACAGTGTGACTACACTACACATTATATACATCAGAGTGACAGTGTGACTACACTACACATTATATACATCAGGGTGACAGTGTGACTACACTCCACATTATATACATCAGGGTGACAGTGTGATACACCACACATTATATACATCAGGGTGACAGTGTGACTACACTACACATTATATACATCGTGTGACAGTGTGACTACACCACACATTATATACATCAGGGTGACAGTGTGATACACTACACATTATATACATCAGGGTGACAGTGTGACTACACCACACATTATATACATCAGGGTGACAGTGTGATACACTACACATTATATACATCAGGGTGACAGTGTGACTACACCACACATTATATACATCAGGGTGACAGTGTGATACACTACACATTATATACATCAGGGTGACAGTGTGACTACACTACACATTATATACATCAGGGCGACAGTGTGACTACACCACACATTATATTCATCAGGGTGACAGTGTGATACACTACACATTATATACATCAGGGTGACAGTGTGACTACACTCCACATTATATACATCAGGGTGACAGTGTGACTACACTCCACATTATATACATCAGGGTGACAGTGTGATACACCACGCATTATATTCATCAGGGTGACAGTGTGACTACACTACACACTATATACATCAGGGTGACAGTGTGATACACCACGCATTATATTCATCAGGGTGACAGTGTGACTACACTACATATTTTATACATCAGGGTGACAGTGTGACTACACCACACATTATATACATCAGGGTGACAGTGTGATACAATACACATTATATACATCAGGGTGACAGTGTGATACACCACACATTATATACATCAGGGTGACAGTGTGATACACTACACATTATATACATCAGTGTGACAGTATGATACACCATGCATTATATACATCAGGGTGACAGTGTGATACACCACACATTATATACATCAGGGTGACAGTGTGACTACACCACACATTATATACATCAGGGTGACAGTGTGACTACACTACACATTATATACAACAGGGTGACAGTGTGACTACACCACACATTATATACATCAGGGTGACAATGTGACTACACTACACATTATATACATCAGGGTGACAGTGTGATACACCACACATTATATATATCAGGGTGACAGTGTGATACACCACGCATTATATTCATCAGGGTGACAGTGTGACTACACTACACATTATATACATCAGGGTGACAGTGTGATACACCACGCATTATATTCATCAGGGTGACAATGTGACTACACTACACATTATATACAACAGGGTGACAGTGTGACTACACCACACATTATATACATCAGGGTGACAATGTGACTACACTACACATTATATACATCAGGGTGACAGTGTGACTACACTACACATTATATACATCAGGGTGACAGTGTGACTACACCACATACTATATACATCAGGGTGACAGTGTGACTACACTACACATTATATACATCAGGGTGACAGTGTGATACACCACACATTATATACATCAGGGTGACAGTGTGATACACCACACATTATATACATCAGGGTGACAGTGTGATACACCACACATTATATACATCAGGGTGACAGTGTGATACACCACACATTATATACATCGTGTGACAGTGTGACTACACTACACATTATATACATCAGGGTGACAGTGTGACTACACTACACATTATATACATCAGGGTGACAGTGTGACTACACTACACATTATATACATCAGGGTGACAGTGTGACTATACTACACATTATATACATCAGGGTGACAGTGTGACTACTCTCCACATTATATACATCAGGGTGACAGTGTTACTACAATACACATTATATACATCGTGTGACAGTGTGACTACACTACACATTATATACATCAGGGTGACAGTGTGACTACACCACACATTATATACATCAGGGTGACAGTGTGAGTAAACCACACATTATATACATCAGGGTGACAGTGTGACTATACCACACATTATATACATCAGGGTGACAGTGTGATACACCACACATTATATACCTCGGGGTGACAGTGTGACTACACTACACATTATATACATCAGGGTGACAGTGTGACTACACTACACATTATATACATCAGGGTGACAGTGTGACTACACTACACATTATATACATCAGGGTGACAGTGTGATACACCACACATTATATACATCAGGGTGACAGTGTGACTACACTACACATTATATACATCGTGTGACATTGTGACTACACCACACATTATATACATCAGGGTGACAGTGTGATACACCACACATTATATACCTCGGGGTGACAGTGTGACTACACTACACGTTATATACATCAGGGTGACAGTGTGACTACACTACACATTATATACATCAGAGTGACAGTGTGACTACACTACACATTATATACATCAGGGTGACAGTGTGACTACACTCCACATTATATACATCAGGGTGACAGTGTGATACACCACACATTATATACATCAGGGTGACAGTGTGACTACACTACACATTATATACATCGTGTGACAGTGTGACTACACCACACATTATATACATCAGGGTGACAGTGTGATACACTACACATTATATACATCAGGGTGACAGTGTGACTACACCACACATTATATACATCAGGGTGACAGTGTGATACACTACACATTATATACATCAGGGTGACAGTGTGACTACACCACACATTATATACATCAGGGTGACAGTGTGATACACTACACATTATATACATCAGGGTGACAGTGTGACTACACTACACATTATATACATCAGGGCGACAGTGTGACTACACCACACATTATATTCATCAGGGTGACAGTGTGATACACTACACATTATATACATCAGGGTGACAGTGTGACTACACTCCACATTATATACATCAGGGTGACAGTGTGACTACACTCCACATTATATACATCAGGGTGACAGTGTGATACACCACGCATTATATTCATCAGGGTGACAGTGTGACTACACTACACACTATATACATCAGGGTGACAGTGTGATACACCACGCATTATATTCATCAGGGTGACAGTGTGACTACACTACATATTTTATACATCAGGGTGACAGTGTGACTACACCACACATTATATACATCAGGGTGACAGTGTGATACAATACACATTATATACATCAGGGTGACAGTGTGATACACCACACATTATATACATCAGGGTGACAGTGTGATACACTACACATTATATACATCAGTGTGACAGTATGATACACCATGCATTATATACATCAGGGTGACAGTGTGATACACCACACATTATATACATCAGGGTGACAGTGTGACTACACCACACATTATATACATCAGGGTGACAGTGTGACTACACTACACATTATATACAACAGGGTGACAGTGTGACTACACCACACATTATATACATCAGGGTGACAATGTGACTACACTACACATTATATACATCAGGGTGACAGTGTGATACACCACACATTATATATATCAGGGTGACAGTGTGATACACCACGCATTATATTCATCAGGGTGACAGTGTGACTACACTACACATTATATACATCAGGGTGACAGTGTGATACACCACGCATTATATTCATCAGGGTGACAATGTGACTACACTACACATTATATACAACAGGGTGACAGTGTGACTACACCACACATTATATACATCAGGGTGACAATGTGACTACACTACACATTATATACATCAGGGTGACAGTGTGACTACACTACACATTATATACATCAGGGTGACAGTGTGACTACACCACACACTATATACATCAGGGTGACAGTGTGACTACACTACACATTATATACATCAGGGTGACAGTGTGATACACCACACATTATATACATCAGGGTGACAGTGTGATACACCACACATTATATACATCAGGGTGACAGTGTGATACACCACACATTATATACATCAGGGTGACAGTGTGATACACCACACATTATATACATCGTGTGACAGTGTGACTACACTACACATTATATACATCAGGGTGACAGTGTGACTACACTACACATTATATACATCAGGGTGACAGTGTGACTACACTACACATTATATACATCAGGGTGACAGTGTGACTATACTACACATTATATACATCAGGGTGACAGTGTGACTACTCTCCACATTATATACATCAGGGTGACAGTGTTACTACAATACACATTATATACATCGTGTGACAGTGTGACTACACTACACATTATATACATCAGGGTGACAGTGTGACTACACCACACATTATATACATCAGGGTGACAGTGTGAGTAAACCACACATTATATACATCAGGGTGACAGTGTGACTATACCACACATTATATACATCAGGGTGACAGTGTGATACACCACACATTATATACCTCGGGGTGACAGTGTGACTACACTACACATTATATACATCAGGGTGACAGTGTGACTACACTACACATTATATACATCAGGGTGACAGTGTGACTACACTACACATTATATACATCAGGGTGACAGTGTGATACACCACACATTATATACATCAGGGTGACAGTGTGACTACACTACACATTATATACATCGTGTGACATTGTGACTACACCACACATTATATACATCAGGGTGACAGTGTGACTACACCTCACATTATATACATCAGGGTGACAGTGTGATACACTACACATTATATACATCAGGGTGACAGTGTGACTACACCACACATTATATACATCAGGGTGACAGTGTGATACACTACACATTATATACATCAGGGTGACAGTGTGACTACACCACACATTATATACATCAGGGTGACAGTGTGATACACTACACATTATATACATCAGGGTGACAGTGTGACTACACTACACATTATATACATCAGGGCGACAGTGTGACTACACCACACATTATATTCATCAGGGTGACAGTGTGATACACTACACATTATATACATCAGGGTGACAGTGTGACTACACTACACATTATATACATCAGGGCGACAGTGTGACTACACCACACATTATATACATCAGGGTGACAGTGTGACTACACTCCACATTATATACATCAGGGTGACAGTGTGACTACACTCCACATTATATACATCAGGGTGACAGTGCGATACACCACGCATTATATTCATCAGGGTGACAGTGTGACTACACTACACATTATACACATCAGGGTGACAGTGTGATAAACCACGCATTATATTCATCAGGGTGACAGTGTGACTACACTACACATTTTATACATCAGGGTGACAGTGTGACTACACCACACATTATATACATCAGGGTGACAGTGTGATACAATACACATTATATACATCAGGGTGACAGTGTGATACACCACACATTATATACATCAGGGTGACAGTGTGATACACTACACATTATATACATCAGGGTGACAGTGTGACTACACTACACATTATATACATCAGGGTGACAGTGTGATACACCACACATTATATACATCAGGGTGACAGTATGATACACCATGCATTATATACATCAGGGTGACAGTGTGACTACACTACACATTATATACATCAGGGTGACAGTGTGATACACCACACATTATATACATCAGAGTGACAGTGTGATACACCACACATTATATACATCAGGGTGACAGTGTGACTACACTACACATTATATACATCAGGGTGACAGTGTGACTACACTACACATTATATACATCAGGGTGACAGTGTGATACACCACACATTATATACATCAGGGTGACAGTGTGATACACCACACATTATATACATCAGGGTGACAGTGTGACTACACCACACATTATATACATCAGGGTGACAGTGTGACTACACTACACATTATATACAACAGGGTGACAGTGTGACTACACCACACATTATATACATCAGGGTGACAATGTGACTACACTACACATTATATACATCAGGGTGACAGTGTGACTACACTACACATTATATACATCAGGGTGACAGTGTGACTACACCACACATTATATACACCAGGGTGACAGTGTGATACACCACACATTATATACATCAGGGTGACAGTGTGATACACCACACATTATATACATTAGGGTGACAGTGTGACTACACCACACATTATATACATTAGGGTGAGTGTGATATACCACACATTATATACATCAGGGTGACAGTGTGACTACACCACACATTATATACATCAGGGTGACAGTGTGACTACACTACACATTATATACATCAGGGTGACAGTGTGACTACACTACACATTATATACATCAGGGTGACAGTGTGACTACACTCCACATTATATACATCAGGGTGACAGTGTGACTACACTACACATTATATACATCAGGGTGACAGTGTGATACACCACACATTATATACATCAGGGTGACAGTGTGATACACCACACATTATATACATCAGGGTGACAGTGTGATACACTCCACATTATATACATCAGGGTGACAGTGTGATACACCACACATTATATACATTAGGGTGACAGTGTGACTACACTACACATTATATACATCGTGTGACAGTGTGACTACACTACACATTATATACATCAGGGTGACAGTGTGATACACCACACATTATATACATCAGGGTGACAGTGTGATACACCACACATTATATACATCAGGGAGACAGTGTGATACACCACACATTATATACATCAGGGTGACAGTGTGATACACTCCACATTATATACATCAGGGTGACAGTGTGATACACCACACATTATATACATCAGGGTGACAGTGTGACTACACTACACATTATATACATCAGGGTGACAGTGTGACTACACCACACATTATATACATCAGGGTGACAGTGTGACTACACCACACATTATATACATCAGGGTGACAGTGTGACTACACTACACATTATATACATCGTGTGACAGTGTGACTACACTACACATTATATACATCAGGGTGACAGTGTGATACACCACACATTATATACATCAGGGTGACAGTGTGATACACCACACATTATATACATCAGGGTGACAGTGTGATACACCACACATTATATACATCAGGGTGACAGTGTGATACACTCCACATTATATACATCAGGGTGACAGTGTGATACACCACACATTATATACATCAGGGTGACAGTGTGACTACACTACACATTATATACATCAGGGTGACAGTGTGATACACTCCACATTATATACATCAGGGTGACAGTGTGATACACCACACATTATATACATCAGGGTGACAGTGTGATACACTACACATTATATACATCAGGGTGACAGTGTGACCACACTACACATTATATACTGTACATCAGGGCGACAGTGTGACTACACCACACATTATATTCATCAGGGTGACAGTGTGATACACTACACATTATATACATCAGGGTGACAGTGTGACTACACTCCACATTATATACATCAGGGTGACAGTGTGACTACACTCCACATTATATACATCAGGGTGACAGTGTGATACACCACGCATTATATTCATCAGGGTGACAGTGTGACTACACTACACACTATATACATCAGGGTGACAGTGTGATACACCACGCATTATATTCATCAGGGTGACAGTGTGACTACACTACATATTTTATACATCAGGGTGACAGTGTGACTACACCACACATTATATACATCAGGGTGACAGTGTGATACAATACACATTATATACATCAGGGTGACAGTGTGATACACCACACATTATATACATCAGGGTGACAGTGTGATACACTACACATTATATACATCAGTGTGACAGTATGATACAGCATGCATTATATACATCAGGGTGACAGTGTGATACACCACACATTATATACATCAGGGTGACAGTGTGACTACACCACACATTATATACATCAGGGTGACAGTGTGACTACACTACACATTATATACAACAGGGTGACAGTGTGACTACACCACACATTATATACATCAGGGTGACAATGTGACTACACTACACATTATATACATCAGGGTGACAGTGTGATACACCACACATTATATATATCAGGGTGACAGTGTGATACACCACGCATTATATTCATCAGGGTGACAGTGTGACTACACTACACATTATATACATCAGGGTGACAGTGTGATACACCACGCATTATATTCATCAGGGTGACAATGTGACTACACTACACATTATATACAACAGGGTGACAGTGTGACTACACCACACATTATATACATCAGGGTGACAATGTGACTACACTACACATTATATACATCAGGGTGACAGTGTGACTACACTACACATTATATACATCAGGGTGACAGTGTGACTACACCACACACTATATACATCAGGGTGACAGTGTGACTACACTACACATTATATACATCAGGGTGACAGTGTGATACACCACACATTATATACATCAGGGTGACAGTGTGATACACCACACATTATATACATCAGGGTGACAGTGTGATACATCACACATTATATACATCAGGGTGACAGTGTGATACACCACACATTATATACATCGTGTGACAGTGTGACTACACTACACATTATATACATCAGGGTGACAGTGTGACTACACTACACATTATATACATCAGGGTGACAGTGTGACTACACTACACATTGTATACATCAGGGTGACAGTGTGACTACACTCCACATTATATACATCAGGGTGACAGTGTGACTACTCTCCACATTATATACATCAGGGTGACAGTGTGACTACAATACACATTATATACATCGTGTGACAGTGTGACTACACTACACATTATATACATCAGGGTGACAGTGTGACTACACCACACATTATATACATCAGGGTGACAGTGTGAGTACACCACACATTATATACATCAGGGTGACAGTGTGACTATACCACACATTATATACATCAGGGTGACAGTGTGATACACCACACATTATATACCTCGGGGTGACAGTGTGACTACATGTAAAATAATGCATATCCTGTAAAATACTCAGGACTAGTTACCAGATAAAAATATAGTGGTTTATTTGGATTCTTCCATCAAAGAAAGGTTATTACAGAAAAACAGGTGAATAAAAATAAGTGAAAGAGAGATTGTCCATTGTTCATAGCAAAGCAACATGTATTCTTCTTCTCTCCGAGATCTCACATGGCAAATGGCGTCTGTCTCTCAGTTCGGTTTCTTCGTAGTAAAGTAACATACCAGCTGTTATGTCATGTCATGGCCCAGAACAGATGACATCTTCGTGTCTGTCTCTCATGATGGTGAGGGAAGAAGAGCGACCTCTACAGTTAGCCATGAATTATATACGTCTCCTAAAGCACGTGGTCTCAACATATATGGAGCTGTCTTTCTACCATGAGCCAAGCTTAAAAATAGCCTATGTCGTGTAAGCTAAAGCAATGTACAGAACTGAGTCTTATAAGAAATTAACGGATTATTAATATTTAACAATTCCCCCTTTTGAGGGAGACAGACATTAATTGGAACCCTCAAAATATAACAAGATCTTCTTTCTTCTTTTCTTCTTCTTTGACAAAATAATTTAATATCAATAATAATGATAATAATAATAATAATAATAATAATAATAATATCAGATTACCGTTATAAGTACTCAATGACATAATTGATGTGAATTCATGTTATGGTAAGCCGTGAACAATATTCATATAAAATATGTATAATTATACTTCCCTAAGTCTAAATTGAAGCATCTCAGGTCCAGTCATCATCTGATGTCATCTGGTCTTCATTTTGATGTCTTCTGTCTTCTTCTTGGTTCTTTTAAAAACACAGTTTTTCTATAGCATATAGATGTTGTAGAAATTGTGTTGTGTATCAAATCAAAGTCCATAAATTCAAATGTTAATACGAAAACAAAGTCTATGCAGCTTTAATATCTGTGTAGTGTCACCTTTAAAAACCTGGGCTTACATTGGCTCGCCTTGGATATTCTGGAATCCTCCATCGGTACTGGTCTTTGAACAGGTGTGACGTGTTTGGTCAGCAAAGCAAGGGTTAAAATGACTCTTCCTTGCTAAACATAGCACCATAACCAGTCCTTGTCCTAATGCACAGGACATATGTCAGGGTTGTAGCTTCCTGACAATTACCTTATTGTTCACCAGCTTTACATCGAAGCTTTACAGGTGATTGAAAACTTCTGGAACTTGATAAGAACGTGATAACACCGTTCACATCAGCATCGTAGGATCATCGTCCTCTGGTTGTCAGGTTAGACACTTTAATTGTGACTGTCAGTGGTGGATACTGCACTTGTAATTAACACAGTCTTACTGAGAAGTCATAGCTTTGTTACCTTCTGGGACTTCTGGATCGCGGCATTCTTCTTCTTGCAACTGATAAGAATCAATTTTAATATGAAAAGTCTTTATTAACGTAATTTCAGTATCTTGCTTGAAGTCTTCATTCCCTAGTCTATACCAAATCCGGTAATTTTCCTATCCTATAATATCACA
This sequence comes from Dendrobates tinctorius, assembly GCF_039654945.1. Taxonomy (NCBI): domain Eukaryota; kingdom Metazoa; phylum Chordata; class Amphibia; order Anura; family Dendrobatidae; genus Dendrobates; species Dendrobates tinctorius. The sequence continues at coordinate 20,382,057 of NW_027361669.1, forward strand.
GCGTACCATAGCAATCAGTAATATCCATATAATTATTATCAGAATTTGTACCATATATAGATTTCAATGTTTGAAATATTAAACCAATAATAAGTGATAATACATTATTATCCATATTTTTTCATGTGATAGAACATTTTTATGTCATAGGTGTAATTACCTTTTTCAACCCATAGGTGTCACTGTGTTTTATGTAACCAGTGTTTTCATCTTTATTAATAAGGAATATATTTATTATACTAATAATATGTAGGAATGTATAGCCATGAACCAAAATAAGAATATATGAGTGAGCGAATGAATGAATAAAAGAATTGTTGCATATAACTCAGAAGTGAAACATTTTTCTTAGTAAAAGTAATATAATTGCTATATACTTTTAATATAATTGCTATAATATAATTAATAATAATATAAATTGCTATATATAAATTGCTATATATAAATTGCTATATATAAATTGCTATATATAAATTGCTATAAATAATATAAATTGCTTTTAATATAATTGCTATATACTTTTAAAAGTAAAAGTAATATAATTGCTATATTTAATGAAGCAAAATTCTATAGTAGATATTACTTTACTATTGATGAAAGAAAAAATAAAAATGTAAGAATTAAAAATAAAAATAGAATAAAAAATTGAGAATTAAAAATAAGAATAAGAATAAAAATAAAAATAAGGCCTTTATGTTGATGCAGAGTAGTTATGTCTTCAGTGACATATACCCTTAATATTTCCATGATCTGGATTATTTCATAATTGTCATAAACTTGTGTTACCAAAATATTCAAATCATGCAACTTTGCATGTAATTCCTCTTAGTGTAAAGAAATGACTCTTTATAATACTTATTATTATACCCAATACTTATACCATTGTACCTTATTAATATTTTTTTCCTATTAAAATGTGTGAAGAAGAGGTATTAATCAAATGTGATGATGTAGTCAGGATCAAAAACATATTTTCCCCCTTAATACCAAAAAATATTGTTTCATGAAATAATTCATTTATCAAAACCCAAATTAAAAATAATTAATTTATAAATTGTGTAAATATTATACTTGCTTATACCATTATTTGTCTGAAGATGTGTAACCATTAAAATTAATTTGAATATCATAAAATTATCCTTTGGAAAAATTAATTTAAATGTAGTTTAAGATTAACACACTTGGACAGAGAAGGAAGGTCCACTATTCCCAGATGCAGCTGGTGAATACCAGGCTCTGTGCTGGTGCCTGTTTAAAAGAGCTAAAGCTGATAAGGAAAGAATAGATTTTCTTCCTAAACTATTTTCTATTTTGTTGTGCGATTGCACTTATCCACTATTAACTAAATCAAGAAATAATAATTACTATAGAAATATAGAAATATATGTTGTATAGATAATATTTCATTATGTATCTTAATATTCTAATAATTTCCTAAAGATAAAAGCTTTTGGGGTTTTGTTTTTTTTTTCTTTCTCTCATGCATTCAGGATCCTGAGGCCTCACAAACATATCACATTACTCGCTCAGCAGCTGCTCATACACTCAGTCACTGTCACTCAGACTGTGTCACATATTAAGTTTAAACCAAATACCTCACATACGAAGGTGTGATGAATACACGTGTTTTAACCCAAATTATCCTAATTATCAATGCATTGTAAACTATTTCAATTTAGTCTCTTAATATTTCTTTGAATATTCCCCAAATACACATGACATAAATATATGTATAGCTATACTTGACATTTAGGCCTGGAAAAAAAAAATTCCATTGGTTTGCAAAAGTTGAGACCCCCTTAAAAATTCTTTCCCTAAGGAACAGGGACATAGTATACTGGTCTGGTATACTTATTATTAGAACAAGGTACAAATTTCACCTGCTATGGTTGTCATTCAAGCCATGCAGCAGAAAAGCACACACACAGAACATATTTTAGAATGCAATTAGTTATTTCCTTTTAAGGGTTAGATATATAAAATCATGCAATTATTGCAACTTCCTGTGTAAATAAAGGCATAAATCCTTGGAAGATAATTTTTCCCGATTAAGTCCTGCTTTGAAATGAAAATTCTAAGGAAACATAAAAGAGAAGGTTAATATCATATTCATATTCTAAATATTATTACTGATGTAGATTTTAATTTTCATTAAAAAATACAGTTCTACTATTTCTACTTCTACAAACACTCTATATATACAGTATGAATATGTATATATCCACAAACCATAAAACTACAGGATTATAACCTATAAAATAATTACATATAACTCACTAATTGTATAACACTTTTACACAATATATATATATATATATATAATTACTTTTTCTAGCCAATTCCTAAACCCATACTTATTTCTCTGCAAAAAATATCCTGAAAGGTTCTTGCCATTTTAAAGCTGATAGATTCTTGGAGCAGAGTATTCAGTTTACAGGACATGATGTCACTCACCACCTGTTTCTGTCTGTCAAATTCGGCCATCTTTGTTACAGGAAGAAGATCAGAACTCATCATTTTTCTTAACTCAATTTGTGTCTTTTCGGTGTTCCTTTGCATCATTCCATATGGCTTATAACAAACATGTGATCTCCTTTGTTCTTCATATATTTGGTTTTGGGGAAAACTCATTTTAGAAGGTTTTGCTAATACAGGCTTCTGATAAGATTTTACTCTGACTGTCTTCACAAAATTAGCACGATTTACTTTCCTTTCACGATTCTCGTGTTTTCTGGCAAAATCAAGGGATTGCGCACATTCAAACAAAGAATCTTTTTGTGACGCAATAACACGAGATGCAGGATTTAAAAACCAAAATTTGCTTACAAAACTCCTTATGAGGGACGGTGTTTTGACATTCTCCATGACCGTTCTATACAAGCGGTGATATATAGACATGAATGTGTAGGTACATTCCTTCCGACCAATCCTTAATTTTTGAAGAATATCAATATCTGGATGATTTTCATTTGATGAACAAAAAATGAGAATTTTTAATCTGTCTTTATCAGTTAAATTCTCATGTGTTTCACCAGATAACTTTAAAGATAACCTCCTGGAAAAGGTTACAGGGATCCACATTTTGAACAACTGATTCCTCTCCTCGTTAGATAAATCAAATTTGTCAACACAACTTTCAAAAACCTCAGAGTTTCTACAAACATGCATTTTGTTGTCATATACGGGTATTATTTCGCATATCCTAAGCAGAGTTTTTCTCACTTTCCTTCGGGTTTGGGCCTGTGAGTCGTCTATTTTTAGTGGTACGTCTTTCCCTTGTACGTCCTCTACGTCAGTTCTGAAGTCTCCTCCTACTTCTCCATCTTGTTCCACGTCTGCAAGGTCACCTTCCATGGCTGCTGCTACTTGTAACTGTTTCTCCACATTACAGTAAATCTCGGGAATATCACTATCCTCTACACAATCATTTTTAGATTTCTCTGACACAGATCTATGAAATATATCTACCATCTGTAGAATATTTTTTAATCTCTCTCTTTCTCTATTGAAAAACTTAGAATCTAACCTCTGATTCTCGAGTTCACACTCGGCATATAAACTTAACCATAAAACTTCTGAATTAGAATTGTCTACAGACTTAAATTTCAATTTACTCTGCTTAGCAAGACAATTAATGACATCCATTTTATCTTACCTTGAAATGTCTCAGCTTGTTCCTTTGATGGACAACGCTGGGTTCCTGTTGTCTTCACACGTCTGGCTTACGTCTGGTACTTTTGGCACTTGTAGTACTTCTCAATCTATCTGGTAATTCTTACTTCTAGGTTCTGTGTGATTCTTGTAAGTAGTGGAATTCCCGATAACTTGCACATATGATTTGACGTTAGCAAAGTCGAATCCCCCTTTTGGGCAAGTGGAGGGAAATTCGCAAAAAAGTACAAAAATGCAGATCTGGCTGGCTCTCCAATGTAAAATAATGCATATCCTGTAAAATACTCAGGACTAGTTACCAGATAAAAATATAGTGGTTTATTTGGATTCTTCCATCAAAGAAAGGTTATTACAGAAAAACAGGTGAATAAAAATAAGTGAAAGAGAGATTGTCCATTGTTCATAGCAAAGCAACATGTATTCTTCTTCTCTCCGAGATCTCACATGGCAAATGGCGTCTGTCTCTCAGTTCAGCTTCTTCGTAGTAAAGTAACATACCAGCTGTTATGTCATGTCATGGCCCAGAACAGATGACATCTTCGTGTCTGTCTCTCATGATGGTGAGGGAAGAAGAGCGACCTCTACAGTTAGCCATGAATTATATACGTCTCCTAAAGCACGTGGTCTCTACATATATGGAGCTGTCTTTCTACCATGAGCCAAGCTTAAAAATAGCCTATGTCGTGTAAGCTAAAGCAATGTACAGAACTGAGTCTTATAAGAAATTAACGGATTATTAATATTTAACACTACACTACACATTATATACATCAGGGTGACAGTGTGACTACACTACACATTATATACATCAGGGTGACAGTGTGACTACACTACACATTATATACATCAGGGTGACAGTGTGACTACACTCCACATTATATACATCAGGGTGACAGTGTGATACACCACACATTATATACATCAGGGTGACAGTGTGACTACACTACACATTATATACATCGTGTGACAGTGTGACTACACCACACATTATATACATCAGGGTGACAGTGTGACTACACCACACATTATATACATCAGGGTGACAGTGTGATACACTACACATTATATACATCAGGGTGACAGTGTGACTACACCACACATTATATACATCAGGGTGACAGTGTGATACACTACACATTATATACATCAGGGTGACAGTGTGACTACACCACACATTATATACATCAGGGTGACAGTGTGATACACTACACATTATATACATCAGGGTGACAGTGTGACTACACTACACATTATATACATCAGGGCGACAGTGTGACTACACCACACATTATATTCATCAGGGTGACAGTGTGATACACTACACATTATATACATCAGGGTGACAGTGTGACTACACTACACATTATATACATCAGGGCGACAGTGTGACTACACCACACATTATATTCATCAGGGTGACAGTGTGATACACTACACATTATATATATCAGGGTGACAGTGTGACTACACTCCACATTATATACATCAGGGTGACAGTGTGACTACACTCCACATTATATACATCAGGGTGACAGTGCGATACACCACGCATTATATTCATCAGGGTGACAGTGTGACTACACTACACATTATATACATCAGGGTGACAGTGTGATAAACCACGCATTATATTCATCAGGGTGACAGTGTGACTACACTACACATTTTATACATCAGGGTGACAGTGTGACTACACCACACATTATATACATCAGGGTGACAGTGTGATACAAAACACATTATATACATCAGGGTGACAGTGTGATACACCACACATTATATACATCAGGGTGACAGTGTGATACACTACACATTATATACATCAGGGTGACAGTGTGACTACACTACACATTATATACATCAGGGTGAGAGTGTGATACACCACACATTATATACAACAGAGTGACAGTGTGATACACCACACATTATATACATCAGGGTGACAGTATGATACACCATGCATTATATACATCAGGGTGACAGTGTGACTACACTACACATTATATACATCAGGGTGACATTGTGATACACCACACATTATATACATCAGAGTGACAGTGTGATACACCACACATTATATACATCAGGGTGACAGTGTGACTACACTACACATTATATACATCAGGGTAACAGTGTGATACACCACACATTATATACATCAGGGTGACAGTGTGATACACCACACATTATATACATCAGGGTGACAGTGTGACTACACTACACATTATATACATCAGGGTGACAGTGTGAAACACAACACATTATATACATCAGGGTGACAGTGTGATACACCACACATTATATACATCAGGGTGACAGTGTGACTACACCACACATTATATACATCAGGGTGACAGTGTGACTACACTACACATTATATACAACAGGGTGACAGTGTGACTACACCACACATTATATACATCAGGGTGACAATGTGACTACACTACACATTATATACATCAGGGTGACAGTGTGACTACACTACACATTATATACATCAGGGTGACAGTGTGACTACACCACACATTTTATACATCAGGGTGACAGTGTGATACACCACACATTATATACATCAGGGTGACAGTGTGACACACCACACATTATATACATTAGGGTGACAGTGTGACTACACCACACATTATATACATTAGGGTGACAGTGTGATATACCACACATTATATACTTCAGGGTGACAGTGTATTATATACATCAGGGTGACAGTGTGACTACACTACACATTATATACATCAGGGTGACAGTGTGACTACACTACACATTATATACATCAGGGTGACAGTGTGACTACACTCCACATTATATACATCAGGGTGACAGTGTGACTACACTACACATTATATACATCAGGGTGACAGTGTGATACACCACACATTATATACATCAGGGTGACAGTGTGACTACACTACACATTATATACATCGTGTGACAGTGTGACTACACTACACATTATATACATGAGGGTGACAGTGTGATACACCACACATTATATACATCAGGGTGACAGTGTGATACACCACACATTATATACATCAGGGAGACAGTGTGATACACCACACATTATATACATCGTGTGACAGTGTGACTACACTACACATTATATACATCAGGGTGACAGTGTGACTACACTCCACATTATATACATCAGGGTGACAGTGTGACTACACTACACATTATATACATCAGGGTGACAGTGTGATACACCACACATTATATACATCAGGGTGACAGTGTGATACACCACACATTATATACATCAGGGTGACAGTGTGATACACTCCACATTATATACATCAGGGTGACAGTGTGATACACCACACATTATATACATCAGGGTGACAGTGTGACTACACTACACATTATATACATCGTGTGACAGTGTGACTACACTACACATTATATACATCAGGGTGACAGTGTGATACACCACACATTATATACATCAGGGTGACAGTGTGATACACCACACATTATATACATCAGGGAGACAGTGTGATACACCACACATTATATACATCAGGGTGACAGTGTGATACACTCCACATTATATACATCAGGGTGACAGTGTGATACACCACACATTATATACATCAGGGTGACAGTGTGACTACACTACACATTATATACATCAGGGTGACAGTGTGACTACACCACACATTATATACATCAGGGTGACAGTGTGACTACACCACACATTATATACATCAGGGTGACAGTGTGACTACACTACACATTATATACATCGTGTGACAGTGTGACTACACTACACATTATATACATCAGGGTGACAGTGTGATACACCACACATTATATACATCAGGGTGACAGTGTGATACACCACACATTATATACATCAGGGTGACAGTGTGATGCACCACACATTATATACATCAGGGTGACAGTGTGATACACTCCACATTATATACATCAGGGTGACAGTGTGATACACCACACATTATATACATCAGGGTGACAGTGTGATACACTCCACATTATATACATCAGGGTGACAGTGTGATACACCACACATTATATACATCAGGGTGACAGTGTGACTACACTACACATTATATACATCAGGGTGACAGTGTGATACACTCCACATTATATACATCAGGGTGACAGTGTGATACACCACACATTATATACATCAGGGTGACAGTGTGATACACCACACATTATATACCTCAGGGTGACAGTGTGATACACTCCACATTATATACATCAGGGTGACAGTGTGACTACACTACACATTATATACATCAGGGTGACAGTGTGATACACTCCACATTATATACATCAGGGTGACAGTGTGATACACCACACATTATATACATCAGGGTGACAGTGTGATACACCACACATTATATACATCAGGGTGACAGTGTGACTACACTACACATTATATACATCAGGGTGACAGTGTGATACACTCCACATTATATACATCAGGGTGACAGTGTGATACACTCCACATTATATACATCAGGGTGACAGTGTGATACACCACACATTATATACATCAGGGTGACAGTGTGATACACCACACATTATATACCTCAGGGTGACAGTGTGATACACCACACATTATATACATCAGGGTGACAGTGTGACTATACCACACATTATATACATCGTGTGACAGTGTGATACACCACACATTATATACATCAGGGTGACAGTATGATACACCACACATTATATACATCAGGGTGACAGTGTGATACACAACACATTATATACATCAGGGTGACAGTATGATACACCACGCATTATATACATCAGGGTGACAGTGTGACTACACTACACATTATATACATCAGGGTGACAGTGTGATACACCACACATTATATACATCAGGGTGACAGTGTGACTACACCACACATTATATACATCAGGGTGACAGTGTGACTACACTACACATTATATACATCAGGGTGACAGTGTGATACACCACACATTATATACATCAGAGTGACAGTGTGATACACCACACATTATATACATCAGGGTGACAGTGTGACTACACTACACATTATATACATCAGGGTGACAGTGTGATACACCACACATTATATACATCAGGGTGACAGTGTGATACACCACACATTATATACATCAGCGTGACAGTGTGACTACACTACACATTATATACATCAGGGTGACAGTGTGACTACACCACACATTATATACATCAGGGTGACAATGTGACTACACTACACATTATATACATCAGGGTGACAGTGTGACTACACTCCACATTATATACATCAGGGTGACAGTGTGACTACTCTCCACATTATATACATCAGGGTGACAGTGTGACTACACTACACATTATATACAACAGGGTGACAGTGTGACTACACCACACATTATATACATCGTGTGACAGTGTGACTACACTACACATTATATACATCAGGGTGACAGTGTGACTACACTACACATTATATACATCAGGGTGACAGTGTGCCTACACTACACATTATATACATCAGGGTGACAGTGTGACTACACTCCACATTATATACATCAGGGTGACAGTGTGACTACTCTCCACATTATATACATCAGGGTGACAGTGTGACTACAATACACATTATATACATCGTGTGACAGTGTGACTACACTACACATTATATACATCAGGGTGACAGTGTGATACACCACACATTATATACATCAGGGTGACAGTGTGACTACACTACACATTATATACATCAGGGTGACAGTGTGATACACTCCACATTATATACATCAGGGTGACAGTGTGATACACCACACATTATATACCTCGGGGTGACAGTGTGACTATATTACACATTATATACATCAGGGTGACAGTGTGACTACACTACACATTATATACATCAGGGTGACAGTGTGACTACACTACACTTTATATACATCAGGGTGACAGTGAGACTACACTCCACATTATATACATCAGGGTGACAGTGTGATACACCACACATTATATACATCAGGGTGAAAGTGTGACTACACTACACATTATATACATCGTGTGACAGTGTGACTACACTAAACATTATATACATCAGGGTGACAGTGTGATACACCACACATTATATACATCAGGGTGACAGTGTGATACACCACACATTATATACATCAGGGTGACAGTGTGATACACTCCACATTATATACATCAGGGTAACAGTGTGATACACCACACATTATATACATCAGGGTGACAGTGTGACTACACTACACATTATATACATCAGGGTGACAGTGTGACTACACCACACATTATATACATCAGGGTGACAGTGTGACTACACCACACATTATATACATCAGGGTGACAGTGTGACTACACTACACATTATATACATCGTGTGACAGTGTGACTACACTACACATTATATACATCAGGGTGACAGTGTGATACACCACACATTATAAACATCAGGGTGACAGTGTGATACACTCCACATTATATACATCAGGGTAACAGTGTGATACACCACACATTATATACATCAGGGTGACAGTGTGACTACACTACACATTATATACATCAGGGTGACAGTGTGACTACACCACACATTATATACATCAGGGTGACAGTGTGACTACACCACACATTATATACATCAGGGTGACAGTGTGACTACACTACACATTATATACATCGTGTGACAGTGTGACTACACTACACATTATATACATCAGGGTGACAGTGTGATACACCACACATTATATACACTCACTGGCCACTTTATTAGGTACACCTGTCCAACTGTGTGTTAAGACTTAATTTCTAATCAGCCAATCACATGGCGGCAACTCAGTGCATTTAGGCATGTAGACATGGTCAAGACAATCTCCTGCAGTTCAAACCGAGCATCAGTATGGGGAAGAAAGGTGATTTGAGTGCCTTTGAACGTGGCATGATTGTTGGTGCCAGAAGGGCTGGTCTGAGTATTTCAGAAACTGCTGATCTACTGGGATTTTCACGCACAACCATCTCTAGGGTTTACAGAGAATGGTCCGAAAAAGAAAAAAAATCCAGTGAGCGGCAGTTCTGTGGCCGGAAATGCCTTGTTGATGCCAGAGGTCAGAGGAGAATGGGCAGACTGGTTCGAGCTGATAGAAAGGCAACAGTGACTCAAATTGCCACCCGTTACAACCAAGGTAGGCAGAAGAGCATCTCTGAACGCACAGTGCGTCGAACTTTGAGGCAGATGGGCTACAGCAGCAGAAGACCACACTGGGTACCACTCCTCTCAGCTAAGAACAGGCATCTGATGGCTACTTTCAGCAGGATAATGCGCCATGTCATAAAGCTCGAATCATCTCAGATTGGTTTCTTGAACATGACAATGAGTTCACTGTACTCAAATGGCCTCCTCAGTCACCAGATCTCAATCCAATAGAGCATCTTTGGGATGTGGTGGAACGGGAGATTCGCATCAGGGATGTGCAGCCGACAAATCTGCGCCAACTGTGTGATGCCATCATGTCAATATGGTCCAAAATCTCTGAGGAATGCTTCCAGCACCTTGTTGAATCTCTGCCACGAAGAATTGAGGCAGTTCTGAAGGCAAAAGGGGGTCCAACCCGTTACTAGCATGGTGTACCTAATAAAGTGGCCAGTGAGTGTACATCAGGGTGACAGTGTGATACACTCCACATCATATACATCAGGGTGACAGTGTGATACACCACACATTATATACATCAGGGTGACAGTGTGACTACACTCCACATTATATACATCAGGGTGACAGTGTAATACACTCCACATTATATACATCAGGGTGACAGTGTGATACACTCCACATTATATACATCAGGGTGACAGTGTGTTACACCACACATTATATACCTCAGGGTGACAGTGTAATACACTCCACATTATATACATCAGGGTGACAGTGTGATACACTCCACATTATATACATCAGGGTGACAGTGTGATACACCACACATTATATACATCAGGGTGACAGTGTGATACACCACACATTATATACCTCAGGGTGACAGTGTGATACACCACACATTATATACATCAGGGTGACAGTGTGACTATACCACACATTATATACATCAGGGTGACAGTGTGACTACACTACACATTATATACATCGTGTGACAGTGTGATACACCACACATTATATACATCAGGGTGACAGTATGATACACCACACATTATATACATCAGGGTGACAGTGTGATACACCACACATTATATACATCAGGGTGACAGTGTGATACACCACACATTATATACATCAGGGTGACAGTGTGACTATACCACACATTATATACATCAGGGTGACAGTGTGACTACACTACACATTATATACATCGTGTGACAGTGTGATACACCACACATTATATACATCAGGGTGACAGTATGATACACCACACATTATATACATCAGGGTGACAGTGTGATACACCACACATTATATACATCAGGGTGACAGTATGATACACCACGCATTATATACATCAGGGTGACAGTATGATACACTACACATTATATACATCAGGGTGACAGTATGATACACCACGCATTATATACATCAGGGTGACAGTGTGACTACACTACACATTATATACATCAGGGTGACAGTGTGATACACCACACATTATATACATCAGGGTGACAGTGTGACTACACCACACATTATATACATCAGGGTGACAGTGTGACTACACTACACATTATATACATCAGGGTGACAGTGTGATACACCACACATTATATACATCAGGGTGACAGTGTGACTACACTACACATTATATACATCAGGGTGACAGTGTGATACACCACACATTATATACATCAGGGTGACAGTGTGATACACCACACATTATATACATCAGAGTGACAGTGTGATACACCACATATTATATACATCAGGGTGACAGTGTGACTACACTACACATTATATACATCAGGGTGACAGTGTGACTACACCACATATTATATACATCAGGGTGACAATGTGACTACACTACACATTATATACATCAGGGTGACAGTGTGACTACACTCCACATTATATACATCAGGGTGGCAGTGTGACTACTCTCCACATTATATACATCAGGGTGACAGTGTGACTACATTACACATTATATACAACAGGGTGACAGTGTGACTACACCACACATTATATACATCAGGGTGACAATGTGACTACACTACACATTATATACATCAGGGTGACAGTGTGACTACACTACACATTATATACATCAGGGTGACAGTGTGATACACCACACATTATATACATCGTGTCACAGTGTGACTACACTACACATTATATATATCAGGGTGACAGTGTGACTACACTACACATTATATACATCAGGGTGACAGTGTGACTACACTCCACATTATATACATCAGGGTGACAGTGTGACTACTCTCCACATTATATACATCAGGGTGACAGTGTGACTACAATACACATTATATACATCGTGTGACAGTGTGACTACACTACACATTATATACATCAGGGTGACAGTGTGATACACCACACATTATATACATCAGGGTGACAGTGTGACTACACTACACATTATATACATCAGGGTGACAGTGTGATACACTCCACATTATATACATCAGGGTGACAGTGTGATACACCACACATTATATACCTCGGGGTGACAGTGTGACTACACTACACATTATATACATCAGGGTGACAGTGTGACTACACTACACATTATATACATCAGGGTGACAGTGTGACTACACTACACATTATATACATCAGGGTGACAGTGTGACTACACTCCACATTATATACATCAGGGTGACAGTGTGATACACCACACATTATATACATCAGGGTGACAGTGTGACTACACTACACATTATATAAATCGTGACAGTGTGACTACACCACACATTATATACATCAGGGTGACAGTGTGACTACACCACACATTATATACATCAGGGTGAGTGTGATACACTACACATTATATACATCAGGGTGACAGTGTGACTAGACCACACATTATATACATCAGGGTGACAGTGTGATACACTACACATTATATACATCAGGGTGACAGTGTGACTACACCACACATTATATACATCAGGGTGACAGTGTGATACACTACACATTATATACATCAGGGTGACAGTGTGACTACACTACACATTATATACATCAGGGCGACAGTGTGACTACACCACACATTATATTCATCAGGGTGACAGTGTGATACACTACACATTATATACATCAGGGTGACAGTGTGACTACACTACACATTATATACATCAGGGCGACAGTGTGACTACACCACACATTTTATTCATCAGAGTGACAGTGTGATACACTACACATTATATACATCAGGGTGACAGTGTGACTACACTCCACATTATATACATCAGGGTGACAGTGTGACTACACTCCACATTATATACATCAGGGTGACAGTGTGATACACCACGCATTATATTCATCAGGGTGACAGTGTGACTACACTACACATTATATACATCAGGGTGACAGTGTGATACACCACGCATTATATTCATCAGGGTGACAGTGTGACTACACTACACATTTTATACATCAGGGTGACAGTGTGACTACACCACACATTATATACATCAGGGTGACAGTGTGATACAATACACATTATATACATCAGGGCGACAGTGTGACTACACCACACATTATATTCATCAGGGTGACAGTGTGATACACTACACATTATATACATCAGGGTGACAGTGTGACTACACTCCACATTATATACATCAGGGTGACAGTGTGACTACACTCCACATTATATACATCAGGGTGACAGTGTGATACACCACGCATTATATTCATCAGATTGACAGTGTGACTACACTACACATTATATACATCAGGGTGACAGTGTGATACACCACGCATTATATTCATCAGGGTGACAGTGTGACTACACTACACATTTTATACATCAGGGTGACAGTGTGACTACACCACACATTATATACATCAGGGTGACAGTGTGATACAATACACATTATATACATCAGGGTGACAGTGTGATACACCACACATTATATACATCAGGGTGACAGTGTGATACACTACACATTATATACATCAGGGTGACAGTGTGACTACACTACACATTATATACATCAGGGTGACAGTGTGATACACCACACATTATATACATCAGAGTGACAGTGTGATACACCACACATTATATACATCAGGGAGACAGTGTGATACACCACACATTATATACATCAGGGTGACAGTGTGATACACTCCACATTATATACATCAGGGTGACAGTGTGATACACCACACATTATATACATCAGGGTGACAGTGTGACTACACTACACATTATATACATCAGGGTGACAGTGTGACTACACCACACATTATATACATCAGGGTGACAGTGTGACTACACCACACATTATATACATCAGGGTGACAGTGTGACTACACTACACATTATATACATCGTGTGACAGTGTGACTACACTACACATTATATACATCAGGGTGACAGTGTGATACACCACACATTATATACATCAGGGTGACAGTGTGATACACCACACATTATATACATCAGGGTGACAGTGTGATACACCACACATTATATACATCAGGGTGACAGTGTGATACACTCCACATTATATACATCAGGGTGACAGTGTGATACACCACACATTATATACATC
The DNA here is from genome assembly GCF_039654945.1 of Dendrobates tinctorius. Classification (NCBI taxonomy): domain Eukaryota; kingdom Metazoa; phylum Chordata; class Amphibia; order Anura; family Dendrobatidae; genus Dendrobates; species Dendrobates tinctorius. Next base: position 20,397,460 of record NW_027361669.1, read on the forward strand.
AGGGTGACAGTGTGACTACACTACACATTATATACATCAGGGTGACAGTGTGATACACTCCACATTATATACATCAGGGTGACAGTGTGATACACCACACATTATATACATCAGGGTGACAGTGTGATACACTACACATTATATACATCAGGGTGACAGTGTGACCACACTACACATTATATACTGTACATCAGGGCGACAGTGTGACTACACCACACATTATATTCATCAGGGTGACAGTGTGATACACTACACATTATATACATCAGGGTGACAGTGTGACTACACTCCACATTATATACATCAGGGTGACAGTGTGACTACACTCCACATTATATACATCAGGGTGACAGTGTGATACACCACGCATTATATTCATCAGGGTGACAGTGTGACTACACTACACACTATATACATCAGGGTGACAGTGTGATACACCACGCATTATATTCATCAGGGTGACAGTGTGACTACACTACATATTTTATACATCAGGGTGACAGTGTGACTACACCACACATTATATACATCAGGGTGACAGTGTGATACAATACACATTATATACATCAGGGTGACAGTGTGATACACCACACATTATATACATCAGGGTGACAGTGTGATACACTACACATTATATACATCAGTGTGACAGTATGATACAGCATGCATTATATACATCAGGGTGACAGTGTGATACACCACACATTATATACATCAGGGTGACAGTGTGACTACACCACACATTATATACATCAGGGTGACAGTGTGACTACACTACACATTATATACAACAGGGTGACAGTGTGACTACACCACACATTATATACATCAGGGTGACAATGTGACTACACTACACATTATATACATCAGGGTGACAGTGTGATACACCACACATTATATATATCAGGGTGACAGTGTGATACACCACGCATTATATTCATCAGGGTGACAGTGTGACTACACTACACATTATATACATCAGGGTGACAGTGTGATACACCACGCATTATATTCATCAGGGTGACAATGTGACTACACTACACATTATATACAACAGGGTGACAGTGTGACTACACCACACATTATATACATCAGGGTGACAATGTGACTACACTACACATTATATACATCAGGGTGACAGTGTGACTACACTACACATTATATACATCAGGGTGACAGTGTGACTACACCACACACTATATACATCAGGGTGACAGTGTGACTACACTACACATTATATACATCAGGGTGACAGTGTGATACACCACACATTATATACATCAGGGTGACAGTGTGATACACCACACATTATATACATCAGGGTGACAGTGTGATACATCACACATTATATACATCAGGGTGACAGTGTGATACACCACACATTATATACATCGTGTGACAGTGTGACTACACTACACATTATATACATCAGGGTGACAGTGTGACTACACTACACATTATATACATCAGGGTGACAGTGTGACTACACTACACATTGTATACATCAGGGTGACAGTGTGACTACACTCCACATTATATACATCAGGGTGACAGTGTGACTACTCTCCACATTATATACATCAGGGTGACAGTGTGACTACAATACACATTATATACATCGTGTGACAGTGTGACTACACTACACATTATATACATCAGGGTGACAGTGTGACTACACCACACATTATATACATCAGGGTGACAGTGTGAGTACACCACACATTATATACATCAGGGTGACAGTGTGACTATACCACACATTATATACATCAGGGTGACAGTGTGATACACCACACATTATATACCTCGGGGTGACAGTGTGACTACATGTAAAATAATGCATATCCTGTAAAATACTCAGGACTAGTTACCAGATAAAAATATAGTGGTTTATTTGGATTCTTCCATCAAAGAAAGGTTATTACAGAAAAACAGGTGAATAAAAATAAGTGAAAGAGAGATTGTCCATTGTTCATAGCAAAGCAACATGTATTCTTCTTCTCTCCGAGATCTCACATGGCAAATGGCGTCTGTCTCTCAGTTCGGCTTCTTCGTAGTAAAGTAACATACCAGCTGTTATGTCATGTCATGGCCCAGAACAGATGACATCTTCGTGTCTGTCTCTCATGATGGTGAGGGAAGAAGAGCGACCTCTACAGTTAGCCATGAATTATATACGTCTCCTAAAGCACGTGGTCTCAACATATATGGAGCTGTCTTTCTACCATGAGCCAAGCTTAAAAATAGCCTATGTCGTGTAAGCTAAAGCAATGTACAGAACTGAGTCTTATAAGAAATTAACGGATTATTAATATTTAACAATTCCCCCTTTTGAGGGAGACAGACATTAATTGGAACCCTCAAAATATAACAAGATCTTCTTTCTTCTTTTCTTCTTCTTTGACAAAATAATTTAATATCAATAATAATGATAATAATAATAATAATAATAATAATAATAATAATATCAGATTACCGTTATAAGTACTCAATGACATAATTGATGTGAATTCATGTTATGGTAAGCCGTGAACAATATTCATATAAAATATGTATAATTATACTTCCCTAAGTCTAAATTGAAGCATCTCAGGTCCAGTCATCATCTGATGTCATCTGGTCTTCATTTTGATGTCTTCTGTCTTCTTCTTGGTTCTTTTAAAAACACAGTTTTTCTATAGCATATAGATGTTGTAGAAATTGTGTTGTGTATCAAATCAAAGTCCATAAATTCAAATGTTAATACGAAAACAAAGTCTATGCAGCTTTAATATCTGTGTAGTGTCACCTTTAAAAACCTGGGCTTACATTGGCTCGCCTTGGATATTCTGGAATCCTCCATCGGTACTGGTCTTTGAACAGGTGTGACGTGTTTGGTCAGCAAAGCAAGGGTTAAAATGACTCTTCCTTGCTAAACATAGCACCATAACCAGTCCTTGTCCTAATGCACAGGACATATGTCAGGGTTGTAGCTTCCTGACAATTACCTTATTGTTCACCAGCTTTACATCGAAGCTTTACAGGTGATTGAAAACTTCTGGAACTTGATAAGAACGTGATAACACCGTTCACATCAGCATCGTAGGATCATCGTCCTCTGGTTGTCAGGTTAGACACTTTAATTGTGACTGTCAGTGGTGGATACTGCACTTGTAATTAACACAGTCTTACTGAGAAGTCATAGCTTTGTTACCTTCTGGGACTTCTGGATCGCGGCATTCTTCTTCTTGCAACTGATAAGAATCAATTTTAATATGAAAAGTCTTTATTAACGTAATTTCAGTATCTTGCTTGAAGTCTTCATTCCCTAGTCTATACCAAATCCGGTAATTTTCCTATCCTATAATATCACAGCGTACCATAGCAATCAGTAATATCCATATAATTATTATCAGAATTTGTACCATATATAGATTTCAATGTTTGAAATATTAAACCAATAATAAGTGATAATACATTATTATCCATATTTTTTCATGTGATAGAACATTTTTATGTCATAGGTGTAATTACCTTTTTCAACCCATAGGTGTCACTGTGTTTTATGTAACCAGTGTTTTCATCTTTATTAATAAGGAATATATTTATTATACTAATAATATGTAGGAATGTATAGCCATGAACCAAAATAAGAATATATGAGTGAGCGAATGAATGAATAAAAGAATTGTTGCATATAACTCAGAAGTGAAACATTTTTCTTAGTAAAAGTAATATAATTGCTATATACTTTTAATATAATTGCTATAATATAATTAATAATAATATAAATTGCTATATATAAATTGCTATATATAAATTGCTATATATAAATTGCTATATATAAATTGCTATAAATAATATAAATTGCTTTTAATATAATTGCTATATACTTTTAAAAGTAAAAGTAATATAATTGCTATATTTAATGAAGCAAAATTCTATAGTAGATATTACTTTACTATTGATGAAAGAAAAAATAAAAATGTAAGAATTAAAAATAAAAATAGAATAAAAAATTGAGAATTAAAAATAAGAATAAGAATAAAAATAAAAATAAGGCCTTTATGTTGATGCAGAGTAGTTATGTCTTCAGTGACATATACCCTTAATATTTCCATGATCTGGATTATTTCATAATTGTCATAAACTTGTGTTACCAAAATATTCAAATCATGCAACTTTGCATGTAATTCCTCTTAGTGTAAAGAAATGACTCTTTATAATACTTATTATTATACCCAATACTTATACCATTGTACCTTATTAATATTTTTTTCCTATTAAAATGTGTGAAGAAGAGGTATTAATCAAATGTGATGATGTAGTCAGGATCAAAAACATATTTTCCCCCTTAATACCAAAAAATATTGTTTCATGAAATAATTCATTTATCAAAACCCAAATTAAAAATAATTAATTTATAAATTGTGTAAATATTATACTTGCTTATACCATTATTTGTCTGAAGATGTGTAACCATTAAAATTAATTTGAATATCATAAAATTATCCTTTGGAAAAATTAATTTAAATGTAGTTTAAGATTAACACACTTGGACAGAGAAGGAAGGTCCACTATTCCCAGATGCAGCTGGTGAATACCAGGCTCTGTGCTGGTGCCTGTTTAAAAGAGCTAAAGCTGATAAGGAAAGAATAGATTTTCTTCCTAAACTATTTTCTATTTTGTTGTGCGATTGCACTTATCCACTATTAACTAAATCAAGAAATAATAATTACTATAGAAATATAGAAATATATGTTGTATAGATAATATTTCATTATGTATCTTAATATTCTAATAATTTCCTAAAGATAAAAGCTTTTGGGGTTTTGTTTTTTTTTTCTTTCTCTCATGCATTCAGGATCCTGAGGCCTCACAAACATATCACATTACTCGCTCAGCAGCTGCTCATACACTCAGTCACTGTCACTCAGACTGTGTCACATATTAAGTTTAAACCAAATACCTCACATACGAAGGTGTGATGAATACACGTGTTTTAACCCAAATTATCCTAATTATCAATGCATTGTAAACTATTTCAATTTAGTCTCTTAATATTTCTTTGAATATTCCCCAAATACACATGACATAAATATATGTATAGCTATACTTGACATTTAGGCCTGGAAAAAAAAAATTCCATTGGTTTGCAAAAGTTGAGACCCCCTTAAAAATTCTTTCCCTAAGGAACAGGGACATAGTATACTGGTCTGGTATACTTATTATTAGAACAAGGTACAAATTTCACCTGCTATGGTTGTCATTCAAGCCATGCAGCAGAAAAGCACACACACAGAACATATTTTAGAATGCAATTAGTTATTTCCTTTTAAGGGTTAGATATATAAAATCATGCAATTATTGCAACTTCCTGTGTAAATAAAGGCATAAATCCTTGGAAGATAATTTTTCCCGATTAAGTCCTGCTTTGAAATGAAAATTCTAAGGAAACATAAAAGAGAAGGTTAATATCATATTCATATTCTAAATATTATTACTGATGTAGATTTTAATTTTCATTAAAAAATACAGTTCTACTATTTCTACTTCTACAAACACTCTATATATACAGTATGAATATGTATATATCCACAAACCATAAAACTACAGGATTATAACCTATAAAATAATTACATATAACTCACTAATTGTATAACACTTTTACACAATATATATATATATATATATAATTACTTTTTCTAGCCAATTCCTAAACCCATACTTATTTCTCTGCAAAAAATATCCTGAAAGGTTCTTGCCATTTTAAAGCTGATAGATTCTTGGAGCAGAGTATTCAGTTTACAGGACATGATGTCACTCACCACCTGTTTCTGTCTGTCAAATTCGGCCATCTTTGTTACAGGAAGAAGATCAGAACTCATCATTTTTCTTAACTCAATTTGTGTCTTTTCGGTGTTCCTTTGCATCATTCCATATGGCTTATAACAAACATGTGATCTCCTTTGTTCTTCATATATTTGGTTTTGGGGAAAACTCATTTTAGAAGGTTTTGCTAATACAGGCTTCTGATAAGATTTTACTCTGACTGTCTTCACAAAATTAGCACGATTTACTTTCCTTTCACGATTCTCGTGTTTTCTGGCAAAATCAAGGGATTGCGCACATTCAAACAAAGAATCTTTTTGTGACGCAATAACACGAGATGCAGGATTTAAAAACCAAAATTTGCTTACAAAACTCCTTATGAGGGACGGTGTTTTGACATTCTCCATGACCGTTCTATACAAGCGGTGATATATAGACATGAATGTGTAGGTACATTCCTTCCGACCAATCCTTAATTTTTGAAGAATATCAATATCTGGATGATTTTCATTTGATGAACAAAAAATGAGAATTTTTAATCTGTCTTTATCAGTTAAATTCTCATGTGTTTCACCAGATAACTTTAAAGATAACCTCCTGGAAAAGGTTACAGGGATCCACATTTTGAACAACTGATTCCTCTCCTCGTTAGATAAATCAAATTTGTCAACACAACTTTCAAAAACCTCAGAGTTTCTACAAACATGCATTTTGTTGTCATATACGGGTATTATTTCGCATATCCTAAGCAGAGTTTTTCTCACTTTCCTTCGGGTTTGGGCCTGTGAGTCGTCTATTTTTAGTGGTACGTCTTTCCCTTGTACGTCCTCTACGTCAGTTCTGAAGTCTCCTCCTACTTCTCCATCTTGTTCCACGTCTGCAAGGTCACCTTCCATGGCTGCTGCTACTTGTAACTGTTTCTCCACATTACAGTAAATCTCGGGAATATCACTATCCTCTACACAATCATTTTTAGATTTCTCTGACACAGATCTATGAAATATATCTACCATCTGTAGAATATTTTTTAATCTCTCTCTTTCTCTATTGAAAAACTTAGAATCTAACCTCTGATTCTCGAGTTCACACTCGGCATATAAACTTAACCATAAAACTTCTGAATTAGAATTGTCTACAGACTTAAATTTCAATTTACTCTGCTTAGCAAGACAATTAATGACATCCATTTTATCTTACCTTGAAATGTCTCAGCTTGTTCCTTTGATGGACAACGCTGGGTTCCTGTTGTCTTCACACGTCTGGCTTACGTCTGGTACTTTTGGCACTTGTAGTACTTCTCAATCTATCTGGTAATTCTTACTTCTAGGTTCTGTGTGATTCTTGTAAGTAGTGGAATTCCCGATAACTTGCACATATGATTTGACGTTAGCAAAGTCGAATCCCCCTTTTGGGCAAGTGGAGGGAAATTCGCAAAAAAGTACAAAAATGCAGATCTGGCTGGCTCTCCAATGTAAAATAATGCATATCCTGTAAAATACTCAGGACTAGTTACCAGATAAAAATATAGTGGTTTATTTGGATTCTTCCATCAAAGAAAGGTTATTACAGAAAAACAGGTGAATAAAAATAAGTGAAAGAGAGATTGTCCATTGTTCATAGCAAAGCAACATGTATTCTTCTTCTCTCCGAGATCTCACATGGCAAATGGCGTCTGTCTCTCAGTTCAGCTTCTTCGTAGTAAAGTAACATACCAGCTGTTATGTCATGTCATGGCCCAGAACAGATGACATCTTCGTGTCTGTCTCTCATGATGGTGAGGGAAGAAGAGCGACCTCTACAGTTAGCCATGAATTATATACGTCTCCTAAAGCACGTGGTCTCTACATATATGGAGCTGTCTTTCTACCATGAGCCAAGCTTAAAAATAGCCTATGTCGTGTAAGCTAAAGCAATGTACAGAACTGAGTCTTATAAGAAATTAACGGATTATTAATATTTAACACTACACTACACATTATATACATCAGGGTGACAGTGTGACTACACTACACATTATATACATCAGGGTGACAGTGTGACTACACTACACATTATATACATCAGGGTGACAGTGTGACTACACTCCACATTATATACATCAGGGTGACAGTGTGATACACCACACATTATATACATCAGGGTGACAGTGTGACTACACTACACATTATATACATCGTGTGACAGTGTGACTACACCACACATTATATACATCAGGGTGACAGTGTGACTACACCACACATTATATACATCAGGGTGACAGTGTGATACACTACACATTATATACATCAGGGTGACAGTGTGACTACACCACACATTATATACATCAGGGTGACAGTGTGATACACTACACATTATATACATCAGGGTGACAGTGTGACTACACCACACATTATATACATCAGGGTGACAGTGTGATACACTACACATTATATACATCAGGGTGACAGTGTGACTACACTACACATTATATACATCAGGGCGACAGTGTGACTACACCACACATTATATTCATCAGGGTGACAGTGTGATACACTACACATTATATACATCAGGGTGACAGTGTGACTACACTACACATTATATACATCAGGGCGACAGTGTGACTACACCACACATTATATTCATCAGGGTGACAGTGTGATACACTACACATTATATATATCAGGGTGACAGTGTGACTACACTCCACATTATATACATCAGGGTGACAGTGTGACTACACTCCACATTATATACATCAGGGTGACAGTGCGATACACCACGCATTATATTCATCAGGGTGACAGTGTGACTACACTACACATTATATACATCAGGGTGACAGTGTGATAAACCACGCATTATATTCATCAGGGTGACAGTGTGACTACACTACACATTTTATACATCAGGGTGACAGTGTGACTACACCACACATTATATACATCAGGGTGACAGTGTGATACAAAACACATTATATACATCAGGGTGACAGTGTGATACACCACACATTATATACATCAGGGTGACAGTGTGATACACTACACATTATATACATCAGGGTGACAGTGTGACTACACTACACATTATATACATCAGGGTGAGAGTGTGATACACCACACATTATATACAACAGAGTGACAGTGTGATACACCACACATTATATACATCAGGGTGACAGTATGATACACCATGCATTATATACATCAGGGTGACAGTGTGACTACACTACACATTATATACATCAGGGTGACATTGTGATACACCACACATTATATACATCAGAGTGACAGTGTGATACACCACACATTATATACATCAGGGTGACAGTGTGACTACACTACACATTATATACATCAGGGTAACAGTGTGATACACCACACATTATATACATCAGGGTGACAGTGTGATACACCACACATTATATACATCAGGGTGACAGTGTGACTACACTACACATTATATACATCAGGGTGACAGTGTGAAACACAACACATTATATACATCAGGGTGACAGTGTGATACACCACACATTATATACATCAGGGTGACAGTGTGACTACACCACACATTATATACATCAGGGTGACAGTGTGACTACACTACACATTATATACAACAGGGTGACAGTGTGACTACACCACACATTATATACATCAGGGTGACAATGTGACTACACTACACATTATATACATCAGGGTGACAGTGTGACTACACTACACATTATATACATCAGGGTGACAGTGTGACTACACCACACATTTTATACATCAGGGTGACAGTGTGATACACCACACATTATATACATCAGGGTGACAGTGTGACACACCACACATTATATACATTAGGGTGACAGTGTGACTACACCACACATTATATACATTAGGGTGACAGTGTGATATACCACACATTATATACTTCAGGGTGACAGTGTATTATATACATCAGGGTGACAGTGTGACTACACTACACATTATATACATCAGGGTGACAGTGTGACTACACTACACATTATATACATCAGGGTGACAGTGTGACTACACTCCACATTATATACATCAGGGTGACAGTGTGACTACACTACACATTATATACATCAGGGTGACAGTGTGATACACCACACATTATATACATCAGGGTGACAGTGTGACTACACTACACATTATATACATCGTGTGACAGTGTGACTACACTACACATTATATACATGAGGGTGACAGTGTGATACACCACACATTATATACATCAGGGTGACAGTGTGATACACCACACATTATATACATCAGGGAGACAGTGTGATACACCACACATTATATACATCGTGTGACAGTGTGACTACACTACACATTATATACATCAGGGTGACAGTGTGACTACACTCCACATTATATACATCAGGGTGACAGTGTGACTACACTACACATTATATACATCAGGGTGACAGTGTGATACACCACACATTATATACATCAGGGTGACAGTGTGATACACCACACATTATATACATCAGGGTGACAGTGTGATACACTCCACATTATATACATCAGGGTGACAGTGTGATACACCACACATTATATACATCAGGGTGACAGTGTGACTACACTACACATTATATACATCGTGTGACAGTGTGACTACACTACACATTATATACATCAGGGTGACAGTGTGATACACCACACATTATATACATCAGGGTGACAGTGTGATACACCACACATTATATACATCAGGGAGACAGTGTGATACACCACACATTATATACATCAGGGTGACAGTGTGATACACTCCACATTATATACATCAGGGTGACAGTGTGATACACCACACATTATATACATCAGGGTGACAGTGTGACTACACTACACATTATATACATCAGGGTGACAGTGTGACTACACCACACATTATATACATCAGGGTGACAGTGTGACTACACCACACATTATATACATCAGGGTGACAGTGTGACTACACTACACATTATATACATCGTGTGACAGTGTGACTACACTACACATTATATACATCAGGGTGACAGTGTGATACACCACACATTATATACATCAGGGTGACAGTGTGATACACCACACATTATATACATCAGGGTGACAGTGTGATGCACCACACATTATATACATCAGGGTGACAGTGTGATACACTCCACATTATATACATCAGGGTGACAGTGTGATACACCACACATTATATACATCAGGGTGACAGTGTGATACACTCCACATTATATACATCAGGGTGACAGTGTGATACACCACACATTATATACATCAGGGTGACAGTGTGACTACACTACACATTATATACATCAGGGTGACAGTGTGATACACTCCACATTATATACATCAGGGTGACAGTGTGATACACCACACATTATATACATCAGGGTGACAGTGTGATACACCACACATTATATACCTCAGGGTGACAGTGTGATACACTCCACATTATATACATCAGGGTGACAGTGTGACTACACTACACATTATATACATCAGGGTGACAGTGTGATACACTCCACATTATATACATCAGGGTGACAGTGTGATACACCACACATTATATACATCAGGGTGACAGTGTGATACACCACACATTATATACATCAGGGTGACAGTGTGACTACACTACACATTATATACATCAGGGTGACAGTGTGATACACTCCACATTATATACATCAGGGTGACAGTGTGATACACTCCACATTATATACATCAGGGTGACAGTGTGATACACCACACATTATATACATCAGGGTGACAGTGTGATACACCACACATTATATACCTCAGGGTGACAGTGTGATACACCACACATTATATACATCAGGGTGACAGTGTGACTATACCACACATTATATACATCGTGTGACAGTGTGATACACCACACATTATATACATCAGGGTGACAGTATGATACACCACACATTATATACATCAGGGTGACAGTGTGATACACAACACATTATATACATCAGGGTGACAGTATGATACACCACGCATTATATACATCAGGGTGACAGTGTGACTACACTACACATTATATACATCAGGGTGACAGTGTGATACACCACACATTATATACATCAGGGTGACAGTGTGACTACACCACACATTATATACATCAGGGTGACAGTGTGACTACACTACACATTATATACATCAGGGTGACAGTGTGATACACCACACATTATATACATCAGAGTGACAGTGTGATACACCACACATTATATACATCAGGGTGACAGTGTGACTACACTACACATTATATACATCAGGGTGACAGTGTGATACACCACACATTATATACATCAGGGTGACAGTGTGATACACCACACATTATATACATCAGCGTGACAGTGTGACTACACTACACATTATATACATCAGGGTGACAGTGTGACTACACCACACATTATATACATCAGGGTGACAATGTGACTACACTACACATTATATACATCAGGGTGACAGTGTGACTACACTCCACATTATATACATCAGGGTGACAGTGTGACTACTCTCCACATTATATACATCAGGGTGACAGTGTGACTACACTACACATTATATACAACAGGGTGACAGTGTGACTACACCACACATTATATACATCGTGTGACAGTGTGACTACACTACACATTATATACATCAGGGTGACAGTGTGACTACACTACACATTATATACATCAGGGTGACAGTGTGCCTACACTACACATTATATACATCAGGGTGACAGTGTGACTACACTCCACATTATATACATCAGGGTGACAGTGTGACTACTCTCCACATTATATACATCAGGGTGACAGTGTGACTACAATACACATTATATACATCGTGTGACAGTGTGACTACACTACACATTATATACATCAGGGTGACAGTGTGATACACCACACATTATATACATCAGGGTGACAGTGTGACTACACTACACATTATATACATCAGGGTGACAGTGTGATACACTCCACATTATATACATCAGGGTGACAGTGTGATACACCACACATTATATACCTCGGGGTGACAGTGTGACTATATTACACATTATATACATCAGGGTGACAGTGTGACTACACTACACATTATATACATCAGGGTGACAGTGTGACTACACTACACTTTATATACATCAGGGTGACAGTGAGACTACACTCCACATTATATACATCAGGGTGACAGTGTGATACACCACACATTATATACATCAGGGTGAAAGTGTGACTACACTACACATTATATACATCGTGTGACAGTGTGACTACACTAAACATTATATACATCAGGGTGACAGTGTGATACACCACACATTATATACATCAGGGTGACAGTGTGATACACCACACATTATATACATCAGGGTGACAGTGTGATACACTCCACATTATATACATCAGGGTAACAGTGTGATACACCACACATTATATACATCAGGGTGACAGTGTGACTACACTACACATTATATACATCAGGGTGACAGTGTGACTACACCACACATTATATACATCAGGGTGACAGTGTGACTACACCACACATTATATACATCAGGGTGACAGTGTGACTACACTACACATTATATACATCGTGTGACAGTGTGACTACACTACACATTATATACATCAGGGTGACAGTGTGATACACCACACATTATAAACATCAGGGTGACAGTGTGATACACTCCACATTATATACATCAGGGTAACAGTGTGATACACCACACATTATATACATCAGGGTGACAGTGTGACTACACTACACATTATATACATCAGGGTGACAGTGTGACTACACCACACATTATATACATCAGGGTGACAGTGTGACTACACCACACATTATATACATCAGGGTGACAGTGTGACTACACTACACATTATATACATCGTGTGACAGTGTGACTACACTACACATTATATACATCAGGGTGACAGTGTGATACACCACACATTATATACACTCACTGGCCACTTTATTAGGTACACCTGTCCAACTGTGTGTTAAGACTTAATTTCTAATCAGCCAATCACATGGCGGCAACTCAGTGCATTTAGGCATGTAGACATGGTCAAGACAATCTCCTGCAGTTCAAACCGAGCATCAGTATGGGGAAGAAAGGTGATTTGAGTGCCTTTGAACGTGGCATGATTGTTGGTGCCAGAAGGGCTGGTCTGAGTATTTCAGAAACTGCTGATCTACTGGGATTTTCACGCACAACCATCTCTAGGGTTTACAGAGAATGGTCCGAAAAAGAAAAAAAATCCAGTGAGCGGCAGTTCTGTGGCCGGAAATGCCTTGTTGATGCCAGAGGTCAGAGGAGAATGGGCAGACTGGTTCGAGCTGATAGAAAGGCAACAGTGACTCAAATTGCCACCCGTTACAACCAAGGTAGGCAGAAGAGCATCTCTGAACGCACAGTGCGTCGAACTTTGAGGCAGATGGGCTACAGCAGCAGAAGACCACACTGGGTACCACTCCTCTCAGCTAAGAACAGGCATCTGATGGCTACTTTCAGCAGGATAATGCGCCATGTCATAAAGCTCGAATCATCTCAGATTGGTTTCTTGAACATGACAATGAGTTCACTGTACTCAAATGGCCTCCTCAGTCACCAGATCTCAATCCAATAGAGCATCTTTGGGATGTGGTGGAACGGGAGATTCGCATCAGGGATGTGCAGCCGACAAATCTGCGCCAACTGTGTGATGCCATCATGTCAATATGGTCCAAAATCTCTGAGGAATGCTTCCAGCACCTTGTTGAATCTCTGCCACGAAGAATTGAGGCAGTTCTGAAGGCAAAAGGGGGTCCAACCCGTTACTAGCATGGTGTACCTAATAAAGTGGCCAGTGAGTGTACATCAGGGTGACAGTGTGATACACTCCACATCATATACATCAGGGTGACAGTGTGATACACCACACATTATATACATCAGGGTGACAGTGTGACTACACTCCACATTATATACATCAGGGTGACAGTGTAATACACTCCACATTATATACATCAGGGTGACAGTGTGATACACTCCACATTATATACATCAGGGTGACAGTGTGTTACACCACACATTATATACCTCAGGGTGACAGTGTAATACACTCCACATTATATACATCAGGGTGACAGTGTGATACACTCCACATTATATACATCAGGGTGACAGTGTGATACACCACACATTATATACATCAGGGTGACAGTGTGATACACCACACATTATATACCTCAGGGTGACAGTGTGATACACCACACATTATATACATCAGGGTGACAGTGTGACTATACCACACATTATATACATCAGGGTGACAGTGTGACTACACTACACATTATATACATCGTGTGACAGTGTGATACACCACACATTATATACATCAGGGTGACAGTATGATACACCACACATTATATACATCAGGGTGACAGTGTGATACACCACACATTATATACATCAGGGTGACAGTGTGATACACCACACATTATATACATCAGGGTGACAGTGTGACTATACCACACATTATATACATCAGGGTGACAGTGTGACTACACTACACATTATATACATCGTGTGACAGTGTGATACACCACACATTATATACATCAGGGTGACAGTATGATACACCACACATTATATACATCAGGGTGACAGTGTGATACACCACACATTATATACATCAGGGTGACAGTATGATACACCACGCATTATATACATCAGGGTGACAGTATGATACACTACACATTATATACATCAGGGTGACAGTATGATACACCACGCATTATATACATCAGGGTGACAGTGTGACTACACTACACATTATATACATCAGGGTGACAGTGTGATACACCACACATTATATACATCAGGGTGACAGTGTGACTACACCACACATTATATACATCAGGGTGACAGTGTGACTACACTACACATTATATACATCAGGGTGACAGTGTGATACACCACACATTATATACATCAGGGTGACAGTGTGACTACACTACACATTATATACATCAGGGTGACAGTGTGATACACCACACATTATATACATCAGGGTGACAGTGTGATACACCACACATTATATACATCAGAGTGACAGTGTGATACACCACATATTATATACATCAGGGTGACAGTGTGACTACACTACACATTATATACATCAGGGTGACAGTGTGACTACACCACATATTATATACATCAGGGTGACAATGTGACTACACTACACATTATATACATCAGGGTGACAGTGTGACTACACTCCACATTATATACATCAGGGTGGCAGTGTGACTACTCTCCACATTATATACATCAGGGTGACAGTGTGACTACATTACACATTATATACAACAGGGTGACAGTGTGACTACACCACACATTATATACATCAGGGTGACAATGTGACTACACTACACATTATATACATCAGGGTGACAGTGTGACTACACTACACATTATATACATCAGGGTGACAGTGTGATACACCACACATTATATACATCGTGTCACAGTGTGACTACACTACACATTATATATATCAGGGTGACAGTGTGACTACACTACACATTATATACATCAGGGTGACAGTGTGACTACACTCCACATTATATACATCAGGGTGACAGTGTGACTACTCTCCACATTATATACATCAGGGTGACAGTGTGACTACAATACACATTATATACATCGTGTGACAGTGTGACTACACTACACATTATATACATCAGGGTGACAGTGTGATACACCACACATTATATACATCAGGGTGACAGTGTGACTACACTACACATTATATACATCAGGGTGACAGTGTGATACACTCCACATTATATACATCAGGGTGACAGTGTGATACACCACACATTATATACCTCGGGGTGACAGTGTGACTACACTACACATTATATACATCAGGGTGACAGTGTGACTACACTACACATTATATACATCAGGGTGACAGTGTGACTACACTACACATTATATACATCAGGGTGACAGTGTGACTACACTCCACATTATATACATCAGGGTGACAGTGTGATACACCACACATTATATACATCAGGGTGACAGTGTGACTACACTACACATTATATAAATCGTGACAGTGTGACTACACCACACATTATATACATCAGGGTGACAGTGTGACTACACCACACATTATATACATCAGGGTGAGTGTGATACACCACACATTATATACATCAGGGTGACAGTGTGACTACACCACACATTATATACATCAGGGTGAGTGTGATACACCACACATTATATACATCAGGGTGACAGTGTGATACACTACACATTATATACATCAGGGTGACAGTGTGACTACACCACACATTATATACATCAGGGTGACAGTGTGATACACTACACATTATATACATCAGGGTGACAGTGTGACTACACTACACATTATATACATCAGGGCGACAGTGTGACTACACCACACATTATATTCATCAGGGTGACAGTGTGATACACTACACATTATATACATCAGGGTGACAGTGTGACTACACTACACATTATATACATCAGGGCGACAGTGTGACTACACCACACATTTTATTCATCAGAGTGACAGTGTGATACACTACACATTATATACATCAGGGTGACAGTGTGACTACACTCCACATTATATACATCAGGGTGACAGTGTGACTACACTCCACATTATATACATCAGGGTGACAGTGTGATACACCACGCATTATATTCATCAGGGTGACAGTGTGACTACACTACACATTATATACATCAGGGTGACAGTGTGATACACCACGCATTATATTCATCAGGGTGACAGTGTGACTACACTACACATTTTATACATCAGGGTGACAGTGTGACTACACCACACATTATATACATCAGGGTGACAGTGTGATACAATACACATTATATACATCAGGGCGACAGTGTGACTACACCACACATTATATTCATCAGGGTGACAGTGTGATACACTACACATTATATACATCAGGGTGACAGTGTGACTACACTCCACATTATATACATCAGGGTGACAGTGTGACTACACTCCACATTATATACATCAGGGTGACAGTGTGATACACCACGCATTATATTCATCAGATTGACAGTGTGACTACACTACACATTATATACATCAGGGTGACAGTGTGATACACCACGCATTATATTCATCAGGGTGACAGTGTGACTACACTACACATTTTATACATCAGGGTGACAGTGTGACTACACCACACATTATATACATCAGGGTGACAGTGTGATACAATACACATTATATACATCAGGGTGACAGTGTGATACACCACACATTATATACATCAGGGTGACAGTGTGATACACTACACATTATATACATCAGGGTGACAGTGTGACTACACTACACATTATATACATCAGGGTGACAGTGTGATACACCACACATTATATACATCAGAGTGACAGTGTGATACACCACACATTATATACATCAGGGTGACAGTATGATACACCATGCATTATATACATTAGGGTAACAGAGTGATACACCACACATTATATACATCAGGGTGACAGTGTGATACACCACACATTATATACATCAGGGTGACAGTGTGACTACACTACACATTATATACATCAGGGTGACAGTGTGATACACCACACATTATATACATCAGGGTGACAGTGTGACTACACCACACATTATATACATCAGGGTGACAGTGTGACTACATTACACATTATATACAACAGGGTGACAGTGTGACTACACCACACATTATATACATCAGGGTGCCAATGTGACTACACTACACATTATATAAATCAGGGTGACAGTGTGACTACACTACACATTATATACATCAGGGTGACAGTGTGACTACACCACACATTATATACATCAGGGTGACAGTGTGATACACCACACATTATATACATTAGGGTGACAGTGTGACTACACCACACATTATATACATCAGGGTGACAGTGTGATACACCACACATTATATACATCAGGGTGACAGTGTGACTACACTACACATTATATACATCAGGGTGACAGTGTGATACACTCCACATTATATACATCAGGGTGACAGTGTGATACACTCCACATTATATACATCAGGGTGACAGTGTGATACACCACACATTATATACATCAGGGTGACAGTGTGATAAACCACACATTATATACCTCAGGGTGACAGTGTGATACACCACACATTATATACATCAGGGTGACAGTGTGACTATACCACACATTATATACATCAGGGTGACAGTGTGACTATACTACACATTATATACATCGTGTGACAGTGTGATACACCACACATTATATACATCAGGGTGACAGTATGATACACCACACATTATATACATCAGGGTGACAGTGTGATACACTACACATTATATACATCAGGGTGACAGTGTGACTACACCACACATTATATACATCAGGGTGACAGTGTGATACACTACACATTATATACATCAGGGTGACAGTGTGACTACACTACACATTATATACATCAGGGCGACAGTGTGACTACACCACACATTATATTCATCAGGGTGACAGTGTGATACACTACACATTATATACATCAGGGTGACAGTGTGACTACACTACACATTATATACATCAGGGCGACAGTGTGACTACACCACACATTATATTCATCAGAGTGACAGTGTGATACACTACACATTATATACATCAGGGTGACAGTGTGACTACACTCCACATTATATACATCAGGGTGACAGTGTGACTACACTCCACATTATATACATCAGGGTGACAGTGTGATACACCACGCATTATATTCATCAGGGTGACAGTGTGACTACACTACACATTATATACATCAGGGTGACAGTGTGATACACCACGCATTATATTCATCAGGGTGACAGTGTGACTACACTACACATTTTATACATCAGGGTGACAGTGTGACTACACCACACATTATATACATCAGGGTGACAGTGTGATACAATACACATTATATACATCAGGGCGACAGTGTGACTACACCACACATTATATTCATCAGGGTGACAGTGTGATACACTACACATTATATACATCAGGGTGACAGTGTGACTACACTCCACATTATATACATCAGGGTGACAGTGTGACTACACTCCACATTATATACATCAGGGTGACAGTGTGATACACCACGCATTATATTCATCAGATTGACAGTGTGACTACACTACACATTATATACATCAGGGTGACAGTGTGATACACCACGCATTATATTCATCAGGGTGACAGTGTGACTACACTACACATTTTATACATCAGGGTGACAGTGTGACTACACCACACATTATATACATCAGGGTGACAGTGTGATACAATACACATTATATACATCAGGGTGACAGTGTGATACACCACACATTATATACATCAGGGTGACAGTGTGATACACTACACATTATATACATCAGGGTGACAGTGTGACTACACTACACATTATATACATCAGGGTGACAGTGTGATACACCACACATTATATACATCAGAGTGACAGTGTGATACACCACACATTATATACATCAGGGTGACAGTATGATACACCATGCATTATATACATTAGGGTAACAGTGTGATACACCACACATTATATACATCAGGGTGACAGTGTGATACACCACACATTATATACATCAGGGTGACAGTGTGACTACACTACACATTATATACATCAGGGTGACAGTGTGATACACCACACATTATATACATCAGGGTGACAGTGTGACTACACCACACATTATATACATCAGGGTGACAGTGTGACTACATTACACATTATATACAACAGGGTGACAGTGTGACTACACCACACATTATATACATCAGGGTGCCAATGTGACTACACTACACATTATATAAATCAGGGTGACAGTGTGACTACACTACACATTATATACATCAGGGTGACAGTGTGACTACACCACACATTATATACATCAGGGTGACAGTGTGATACACCACACATTATATACATTAGGGTGACAGTGTGACTACACCACACATTATATACATCAGGGTGACAGTGTGATACACCACACATTATATACATCAGGGTGACAGTGTGACTACACTACACATTATATACATCAGGGTGACAGTGTGATACACTCCACATTATATACATCAGGGTGACAGTGTGATACACTCCACATTATATACATCAGGGTGACAGTGTGATACACCACACATTATATACATCAGGGTGACAGTGTGATAAACCACACATTATATACCTCAGGGTGACAGTGTGATACACCACACATTATATACATCAGGGTGACAGTGTGACTATACCACACATTATATACATCAGGGTGACAGTGTGACTATACTACACATTATATACATCGTGTGACAGTGTGATACACCACACATTATATACATCAGGGTGACAGTATGATACACCACACATTATATACATCAGGGTGACAGTGTGATACACTACACATTATATACATCAGGGTGACAGTATGATACACCACGCATTATATACATCAGGGTGACAGTGTGACTACACTACACATTATATACATCAGGGTGACAGTGTGATACACCACACATTATATACATCAGGGTGACAGTGTGACTACACCACACATTATATACATCAGGGTGACAGTGTGACTACACTACACATTATATACATCAGGGTGACAGTGTGATACACCACACATTATATACATCAGAGTGACAGTGTGATACACCACACATTATATACATCAGGGTGACAGTGTGACTACACTACACATTATATACATCAGGGTGACAGTGTGATACACCACACATTATATACATGAGGGTGACAGTGTGATACACCACACATTATATACATCAGAGTGACAGTGTGATACACCACACATTATATACATCAGGGTGACAGTGTGACTACACTACACATTATATACATCAGGGTGACAGTGTGACTACACCACACATTATATACATCAGGGTGACAATGTGACTACACTACACATTATATACATCAGGGTGACAGTGTGACTACACTCCACATTATATACATCAGGGTGACAGTGTGACTACTCTCCACATTATATACATCAGGGTGACAGTGTGACTACACTACACATTATATACAACAGGGTGACAGTGTGACTACACCACACATTATATACATCAGGGTGACAATGTGACTACACTACACATTATATACATCAGGGTGACAGTGTGACTACACTACACATTATATACATCAGGGTGACAGTGTGACTACACCACACACTATATACATCAGGGTGACAGTGTGACTACACTACACATTATATACATCAGGGTGACAGTGTGATACACCACACATTATATACATCGTGTGACAGTGTGACTACACTACACATTATATACATCAGGGTGACAGTGTGACTACACTACACATTATATACATCAGGGTGACAGTGTGACTACACTACACATTATATACATCAGGGTGACAGTGTGACTACACTCCACATTACATACATCAGGGTGACAGTGTGACTACTCTCCACATTATATACATCAGGGTGACAGTGAGACTACAATACACATTATATACATCGTGTGACAGTGTGACTACACTACACATTATATACATCAGGGTGACAGTGTGACTACACTACACATTATATACATCAGGGTGACAGTGTGATACACTCCACATTATATACATCAGGGTGACAGTGTGATACACCACACATTATATACCTCGGGGTGACAGTGTGACTACACTACACATTATATACATCAGGGTGACAGTGTGACTACACTCCACATTATATACATCAGGGTGACAGTGTGACTACACTACACATTATATACATCAGGGTGACAGTGTGACTACACTCCACATTATATACATCAGGGTGACAGTGTGATACACCACACATTATATACATCAGGGTCACAGTGTGACTACACTACACATTATATACATCGTGTGACAGTGTGACTACACCACACATTATATACATCAGGGTGACAGTGTGACTACACCACACATTATATACATCAGGGTGAGTGTTATACACTACACATTATATACATCAGGGTGAGAGTGTGACTACACCACACATTATATACATCAGGGTGACAGTGTGATACACTACACATTATATACATCAGGGTGACAGTGTGACTACACCACACATTATATACATCAGGGTGACAGTGTGACTACACTACACATTATATACATCAGGGTGACAGTGTGACTACACTACACATTATATACATCAGGGCGACAGTGTGACTACACCACACATTATATTCATCAGGGTGACAGTGTGATACACTACACATTATATACATCAGGGTGACAGTGTGACTACACTACACATTATATACATCAGGGCGACAGTGTGACTACACCACACATTATATTCATCAGAGTGACAGTGTGATACACTACACATTATATACATCAGGGTGACAGTGTGACTACACTCCACATTATATACATCAGGGTGACAGTGTGACTACACTCCACATTATATACATCAGGGTGACAGTGTGATACACCACGCATTATATTCATCAGGGTGACAGTGTGACTACACTACACATTATATACATCAGGGTGACAGTGTGATACACCACGCATTATATTCATCAGGGTGACAGTGTGACTACACTACACATTTTATACATCAGGGTGACAGTGTGACTACACTCCACATTATATACATCAGGGTGACAGTGTGACTACACTCCACATTATATACATCAGGGTGACAGTGTGATACACCACGCATTATATTCATCAGGGTGACAGTGTGACTACACTACACATTATATACATCAGGGTGACAGTGTGATACACCACGCATTATATTCATCAGGGTGACAGTGTGACTACACTACACATTTTATACATCAGGGTGACAGTGTGACTACACCACACATTATATACATCAGGGTGACATTGTGATACAATACACATTATATACATCAGGGTGACAGTGTGATACACCACACATTATATACATCAGGGTGACAGTGTGATACAATACACATTATATACATCAGGGTGACAGTGTGATACACCACACATTATATACATCAGGGTGACAGTGTGACTACACCACACATTATATACATCAGGGTGAGTGTGATACACTACACATTATATACATCAGGGTGAGAGTGTGACTACACCACACATTATATACATCAGGGTGACAGTGTGATACACTACACATTATATACATCAGGGTGACAGTGTGACTACACCACACATTATATACATCAGGGTGACAGTGTGACTACACTACACATTATATACATCAGGGTGACAGTGTGACTACACTACACATTATATACATCAGGGCGACAGTGTGACTACACCACACATTATATTCATCAGGGTGACAGTGTGATACACTACACATTATATACATCAGGGTGACAGTGTGACTACACTACACATTATATACATCAGGGCGACAGTGTGACTACACCATACATTATATTCATCAGAGTGACAGTGTGATACACTACACATTATATACATCAGGGTGACAGTGTGACTACACTCCACATTATATACATCAGGGTGACAGTGTGACTACACTCCACATTATATACATCAGGGTGACAGTGTGATACACCACGCATTATATTCATCAGGGTGACAGTGTGACTACACTACACATTATATACATCAGGGTGACAGTGTGATACACTACGCATTATATTCATCAGGGTGACAGTGTGACTACACTACACATTTTATACATCAGGGTGACAGTGTGACTACACTCCACATTATATACATCAGGGTGACAGTGTGACTACACTCCACATTATATACATCAGGGTGACAGTGTGATACACCACGCATTATATTCATCAGGGTGACAGTGTGACTACACTACACATTATATACATCAGGGTGACAGTGTGATACACCATGCATTATATTCATCAGGGTGACAGTGTGACTACACCACACATTTTATACATCAGGGTGACAGTGTGACTGCACCACACATTATATACATCAGGGTGACATTGTGATACAATACACATTATATACATCAGGGTGACATTGTGATACAATACACATTATATACATCAGGGTGACAGTGTGATACACCACACATTATATACATCAGGGTGACAGTGTGACTACACTACACATTATATACATCAGGGTGACAGTGTGACTACACTACACATTATATACATCAGGGTGACAGTGTGATACACCACACATTATATACATCAGGGTGACAGTGTGATACACCACACATTATATACATCAGGGTGACAGTGTGACTACACCACACATTATATACATCAGGGTGACAGTGTGATACACCACACATTATATACATCAGGGTGACAGTGTGACTACACCACACATTATACACATCAGGGTGACAGTGTGATACACTACACATTATATACATCAGGGTGACAGTGTGATACACCACACATTATATACATCAGGGTGACAGTGTGATACACTCCACATTATATACATCAGGGTGACAGTGTGACTACACTACACATTATATACATCAGGGTGACAGTGTGACTACACCACACATTATATACATCAGGGTGACAGTGTGATACACTACACATTATATACATCAGGGTGACAGTGTGATACACTCCACATTATATACATCAGGGTGACAGTGTGACTACACTACACATTATATACATCAGGGTGACAGTGTGATACACCACACATTATATACATCAGGGTGACAGTGTGATACACCACACATTATATACATCAGGGTGACAGTGTGACTACACTACACATTATATACATCAGGGTGACAGTGTGATACACTCCACATTATATACATCAGGGTGACAGTGTGACTACACTACACATTATATACATCAGGGTGACAGTGTGATACACTACACATTATATACATCAGGGTGACAGTGTGATATACTACACAGTATATACATCAGGGTGACAGTGTGACTACACCACACATTATATACATCAGGGTGACAGTGTGATATACTACACAGTATATACATCAGGGTGACAGTGTGATACATCACACATTATATACATCAGGGTGACAGTGTGATACACTACACATTATATACATCAGGGTGACAGTGTGATACACTACACATTATATACATCAGGGTGACAGTGTGATACATCACACATTATATACATCAGGGTGACAGTGTGATACATCACACATTATATACATCAGGGTGACAGTGTGATACACTACACATTATATACATCAGGGTGACAGTGTGATACACTCCACATTATATATATCAGGGTGACAGTGTGATACACTACACATTATATACATCAGGGTGACAGTGTGATACACCACACATTATATACATCAGGGTGACAGTGTGATACACCACACATTATATACATCAGGGTGACAGTGTGATACACTACACAGTATATACATCAGGGTGACAGTGTGATACACTACACATTATATACATCAGGGTGACAGTGTGATACACCACACATTATATACTGTACATCAGGGTGACAGTGTGATACACCACGCATTATATACATCAGGGTGACAGTGTGATACACTCCACATTATATACATCAGGGTGACAGTGTGATACACCACACATTATATATATCAGGGTGACAGTGTGATACACTACACAGTATATACATCAGGGTGACAGTGTGATACACTCCACATTATATACATCAGGGTGACAGTGTGATACACCACACATTATATACATCAGGGTGACAGTGTGATACACTACACAGTATATACATCAGGGTGACAGTGTGACTACACTACACATTATATACATCAGGGTGACAGTGTGACTACACTACACAGTATATACATCAGGGTGACAGTGTGATATACTACACAGTATATACATCAGGGTGACAGTGTGATACACTACACAGTATATACATCAGGGTGACAGTGTGATACACTAGTGAGCAGAGTCACATATCGCAGTGCACGGTGACGCCGGAGGGGGCGGTATTGTCGCCGGGTTAATGATGAATGTGCTGTGTCACTGGAGGAGAGGCGGGTGTGTGTCTGTACCATCTGTGCCCACCCTGAGGAGGCGGAGAGCAGGCAATGAGCGCAGACGGCCCTGCGGTGATAGGTCGGTGTCGGGAGCCGCGGGCGGTATGGATGGCTCTCTCTCCGGTGAGTGAGCCGGAGCGTCCCTGTCCCCGTGTGACCCCGCCCTTTACCTCTCGCCGGAGGGCGGGCACTAAACATAACAGCATGAGGAGAGTCCGGCTGCTCCTCTGTCTCCAGTGCCCACGCCAGCCATGCGCGACTATGATGAAGCCACCGCTTTCCTGGGGGACTGGGGACCCTTCCAGCTGACCGTGTTCTTCCTGCTCAGCGCCAGCACTATCCCCAATGGCTTCAATGGAATGTCTGTCATGTTCCTTGCTGGCATCCCCGAGCACCGGTGCCTGGTGCCCGCCAGTGCCAACCTGAGCCAGGCTTGGCGGAATGTGAGCATCCCCCTGGAGGAGCGGGACGGGCGGCAGGTGGAGAGCAGGTGCTGGCGGTACCGGCTGGACGCCCTGACCAACTACTCGGCGCTGGGGCTGCTCCCCGGGGTGGACGTCAATGTCAGCGCCGTCCAGAGGGAGAAGTGTGTGGACGGCTGGCAGTATGCCCGGGACCTGTACCACAGCACGGTGGTCACCGAGGTCAGTCACCGGCCCATCGCTGGCTGATACATTATCTAGTGTCTATCTCTAGATCTATTTATCCCATTATCTATCTATATGTCTGTCTCTTTCTATCTATTGTCTTTCTGTGTATCTATCTGTGTATCTATCTATCTATCTATCTGTGTATCTATCTGTGTATCTTTCTGTGTATCTATCTGTGTATCTATCTATCTATCTATCTGTGTATCTATCTGTGTATCTATCTATCTGTGTATCTATCTGTGTATCTATCTATCTGTGTATCTATCTATCTGTGTATCTATCTGTGTGTCTATCTGTGTATCTATCTATCTATCTATCTATCTATCTATCTGTGTATCTATCTGTGTGTCTATCTATCTATCTGTGTATCTATCTGTGTATCTATCTATCTATCTATCTATCTATCTGTGTATCTATCTATCTGTGTATCTATCTATCTGTGTATCTATCTGTGTGTCTATCTGTGTATCTATCTATCTATCTATCTATCTATCTATCTGTGTATCTATCTGTGTGTCTATCTATCTATCTGTGTATCTATCTGTGTATCTATCTATCTATCTATCTATCTGTGTATCTATCTATCTGTGTATCTATCTATCTGTGTATCTATCTGTGTGTCTATCTGTGTATCTATCTATCTATCTATCTATCTATCTATCTGTGTATCTATCTGTGTGTCTATCTGTGTATCTATCTATCTATCTATCTATCTATCTGTGTATCTATCTGTGTATCTATCTATCTATCTGTGTATCTATCTGTGTATCTATCTGTGTGTCTATCTATCTATCTGTGTATCTATCTGTGTATCTATCTGTGTGTCTATCTCTGTATCTATCTATCTATCTGTGTATCTATCTGTGTATCTATCTGTGTGTCTATCTATCTGTGTATCTATCTGTGTGTCTATCTGTGTATCTATCTATCTATCTATCTATCTATCTATCTATCTATCTATCTGTGTATCTATCTGTGTATCTATCTGTGTGTCTATCTGTGTATCTATCTATCTATCTATCTGTGTATCTATCTGTGTATCTATCTGTGTATCTATCTATCTGTCTTTCTATCTGTGTATCTATCTGTGTACCTATCTATCTGTGTGTCTATCTATCTATCTGTGTATCTATCTATCTATCTGTGTATCTATCTGTGTATCTATCTGTGTATCTATCTATCTGTGTATCTATCTGTGTATCTATCTGTGTATCTATCTATCTGTGTATCTATCTGTGTATCTATCTATCTATCTGTGTATCTATCTGTGTGTCTATCTGTGTATCTATCTATCTATCTGTGTATCTATCTATCTGTGTATCTATCTGTGTATCTATCTGTGTATCTATCTGTGTATCTATCTATCTATCTGTGTATCTATCTATCTGTGTATCTATCTGTGTGTCTATCTGTGTATCTATCTATCTATCTGTGTATCTATCTGTGTATCTATCTATCTGTGTATCTATCTGTGTATCTATCTGTGTATCTATCTGTGCATCTATCTGTCTGTGTATCTGTCTGTGTATCTATCTATCTGTGTATCTATCTGTGTATCTATCTATCTGTGTATCTATCTGTATTTATCTATCTGTGTATCTTTCTATCTGTGTATCTATCTGTGTATCTATCTATCTATGTATCTATCTGTGTATCTAATTATCTGTGCATCTATCTATCTGTGTATCTATCTGTCTGTGTATCTATCTTTCTATCTATCTATCTGTGTATCTATCTGTGTATCTATCTGTGTATCTATCTATCTGTGTATCTATCTGTGTATCTATCTATCTGTGTATCTATCTGTGTATCTATCTGTGTATCTATCTATCTGTGTATCTATCTATCTGTGTGTCTATCTATCTGTGTATCTATCTGTGTATCTATCTATCTGTGTATCTATCTATCTGTGTATCTATCTATCTGTGTATCTATCTGTGTATCTATCAGTACCTCTTCTCCTGTTATCGCTGTGTCTCCTCATCTCTCGGTTTATTACCAGTCTTCCTATCTCCTATAGGCTGCATGTTGCTGTCTTCATGTCTGCTGTGCGGTTTCCTTCTGCCTGGTGCCCTCCCCCCTGGCACACTACATGTATTGGGGCAGTGGGCACAGTTAGATTAGTAATAACATGCTGGCAGAACATTCCTTGTTAAAACCATTCTAAACCTCTGACAGTAAAGTGAGCTGCCTCTGTCACAGTGAGTCTGCCCGGTGTGAGGACAAGGCTGGCATTCTGTACAGGGCAGCAATGCCCGAATGTCCCAGTATAATGGTGGTGACCAGC
Organism: Dendrobates tinctorius; assembly: GCF_039654945.1. Taxonomy (NCBI): domain Eukaryota; kingdom Metazoa; phylum Chordata; class Amphibia; order Anura; family Dendrobatidae; genus Dendrobates; species Dendrobates tinctorius. The sequence goes on from NW_027361669.1 coordinate 20,427,295, forward strand.
AATGTGATGGAATAAAGCTGCGTCCGAATGTCCCAGAATAATGGTGGCGACCAGCAATGTGATGGAATAAAGCTGCGTCCTGTGTTGTGGCAGGACAGAGATGCTGCTGGGAGAAACCCGTCATGTCATGGTATTACGGTCAGTGTCCCTAGTAATGTGCATGGTGCCAACTCCCTGCCATCATGCAATGTCCAGCGCTTCACCTCCTGGGTATAATAGGTATAGAGGCTTAGTACTGACTGTTCTAGGACAGTAACTGTAGTCAGCTGAATGTATAGGGTAGGATTCAGTTAATGTTTGGGACTAGACTACAGGGCTAACCTATAGCTTACCCTGTGTTCTTCACTACAATATCACTGCCACATTTCACATGACACTAATATATACTGTATATATGAAATTCTCCAGGCTCACAGAATAATGGCGACCACAAAGAAAAAAAAGTCCGATTTCTTTATTTCTCTCTCTGATATGATCTAGCATGAGAGGAGAGATAAATGGGGTCCCCCATGGCCCCCCCCCGGCACCTCCTGCATCCCCCTGTGATGTCCCCTGGCCCTCGGCGTCTTCTTTCGGCTGGCACCCGGCAACAATAGGAGATTTCTCCTATTGGTTCATTTTGATCACTGTGATAGACCCTATTGCAGTCATCAAAATAAAAAAATGGTAAATCAAACCCCCTTTTATCAGCCACTAAAAGTTAGGTAAAAATAATAAAGTAAACAAAATGTATTTATTTCCATTTTTTCATTAGGGTTAGGCCTGTTTCACACTTTCGTTTGTGACCATCAGTCAAGCTCCGCCGATTTGGAAAAAAAAACGGATCCGCCATTTTTCTTGGCGGATCCGTTTTTTTCCTCATAGACCTGCATTATCGGCGGATCTTGATGGATGGTCGTCCGTTTGATCCGTTTTTGTACGGATCCGCCAAGATTTTGGCGTCCGCTCAGCGGCCCAGATGGAGCATGTAACGTTTTTTTCGTGTCCGGATCCGCTATTTGCCGATTTAACCGGCGTTTCTGTCTGGCTGCTGGACAAAATTCTCTCTCTCTCTCTCTCTCCCTCCTCTTTTCCCCAGGCGCGGTTCCTTTAAATTTTTACCTTCGGCGGATCCGTACATCCGCTGACCCCCGTTTCTGTCAGTCCGCCTGCGGATCTGTTTTCTGCTATTTTGGTGGATTTCAACTGACAGAAAAAACTGAAGTGTGAAACAGGCCTTAGGGTTGGCCTAGGGTTAGGGTTGGTGTCATGAACTGGTGGAGTTTGGTTGCCCCAGTTCGTCAGGGGATTAATTATATCCCAATTTCCAGTTCCGGTTTGGAACTTGCAGCTCTCTGGTGCCCCCTTACTCTCAGGTCAGTCAGGGAACTACACCTAGGAGTCGCCAGGAGGACCGCCTTGCTGTGTACCGACTATTGGGCATGCTGCAGTGAGGGCGATATAACTACTCCCAATCTCAGGTGGGAAATACACTTATAAATCTCTGTCCGTCACTGTCAGAGTCTTCCCAAAAGCCCAGAACGCTTCGCTGCCACCAGCTCCTAATTCTTATGCTTAATATCGGGTCAGGAGCCAACCCAATCAGTAGCGTTGATTTAGTTCGGAGGACATGGCAATAAGTTAATAGAGCAAAGAAAACAAAACTAGTAAATAATATAGCTTTTACTCCTAAAAGAAATAGGCAGTGTTTACAAAAAGTATATAAAAGATGTTACAAGCGAGACAATTACAGTATGTACAGGCAGTTACAAAATAAAGATGGATTAAAGATGAGCTTACATGTTTCAGTTACTGGCACGCCATGTGGAGATGGTTGGTGGGGGAGGGGAACCATCCTAATTCATCAGGCCACAATGCACAGCCTCTCATAGCTGGATTATCGGGCAAAAGACCCCTTCCTAATTGGGTTTCATTATCTTATACCCTATGTTCATGACCTCACTGAGTGGGCAGCTATGGAATGTACTCCCCTTGTCCAACAATTACTAAAACTGATCACCATCATAGCTCGGGCTGCAAGGCTTGTAGAGTGGCGGCAGAACCATCATTTTCCTTAGTATGAAATTGGCATTCATTTGAGTCTAAACATGAAGTGACTGTATGACCCGGTTAAGTATAAATCCATTTCTTGGATTCTGCTGGTGTCAAAGCTTAAAAAACTCACCGGTGGGTGGTTCTACTGATGCACATGCCAAAAATGTATTTGTCCTTCTTCCAGTCCTAATCTGCGTGATCATATACCAGTTTAAAGGAACAAAGAGATCTGCTGCCATGTGCTCCTACTTTTTACTTTCAGTTTCCCAGCTGTATGCAGGAGGGAGGGGTGAGGGGAATTGCACACACATTCCTGAGGGGGGGGGATGAGAAAGAATTACACGCTGGCAGGTAGAGAAGGAGGGCTGCAGCTTGTGTAGGAGGGGAATTGTAAGGAGGATCGTTGCTGCAGCATGTGGACTTTACACAAACCTAATTGGGGGGAAGGGAAGCGTGTGTGTGTCTCAGTAAATTCAGTGGAAAGTTCTTGAAGTGTACTTAGGATATGAGCATATTCATATTATCGTGACAGTTGGGGTTAGAGCTAGGGTTAGGTTAGGGTTGGGGCTAGGGTTAGGGTTGGGGCAAGGTTAGGGTTGGGCTAGGGTTAGGTTAGGGTTGGGGCTAGAGCTAGCATTGGGTTGGGGTTAGGGTTGTGCTGGGGTTAGGATTGTGGTTAGGGTTGTAGTTAGGGTTATGGTTAGGGTTGGCAATAGGGTTAGGGTTGGAGTTAGGGCTGTGTTCGGGTTGGAGTTAGAATTACGGGGTTTCCACTTTTTTAGGTGCATCAAGAAGTCTCCAAACGTGATATGGCTCCCGCCATTGATTACAGCCAATTTTGCATTCAAAAAGTCAAATGGTGCTCCCTCCCTTCTGAGCCCTTGCAATGCGCGCAAACCGTGGATTTCCCTCACATATGTGGTATTGGCGTACTCAAGAGAAATTACACAACAAATTTTGTGGTCCATTTTCTCCTGATACTCTTGTGAAAATAGAAAAAGTTTGGTTCCAAAGTAAATTTTTTGTGAAAAAAGTAAAATGTTCATTTTTTCCTTCCACATTGCCTTAGTTCTCGTGAAGCACCTGAAGGGTTAATAAACTTCTTGAATATGGTGTTGGGCACCTTGAGGGGTGCAGTTTTTAGAATGGTGTCACTTTGGGGTATTTTCTGTTGTATTGACCACCCAAACTCAATTCAAATGTGATGTGGTCCCTAAAAAATATGGTTTTGTAAATTTTGTTGGAAAAATGAGAAATCGCTGGTCAACTTTTAACCATTATAACTTCCTAACAAAAAAATGATGTTTCCAAAATTGTGCTGATGTAAAGTAGACATGTGGGAAATGTTATTTATTAACTATTTTGTGCGATATGACTCTGATTTAAGGGCACAAAAATTAAAAATTTGAAAATTGCAAAATTTTCTAAATTTTTGGCAAATTTCCATTTTTTCATAAATAAACGCGTCATAACGCAGAAATTTTACCACTAACATGAAGGACAATAGGTCACGAAAAAACATTCCCAGAATCAGTGGGATCCCTTGAAGCGTTCCAGAGTTATAACTTCATAAAGTGACAGTAGTCAGAATTGTAAAAATTGGCCCGGTCATTAAGGGGCTTATAGACTGTTTACACTTCTGATTCAGATGACCACAGCGGGATCTTGAGAAGTACAATCTGTGCATAGACTGCTACTGTTCCCGGCAGCACAGATCCACTTTACACATGATAGTGTGCTGCCAAGAAAGTTGACTTTTCGGCCCAGCCAGAAGATCATTTCACCCTATGAATGAGCGTTTTACTTGTTGGACTGCTGATTGATGTCCTCTTTACTTCGCCTAATTATCAAGAAACAAGCATTCCTAGGAACAGTTTCCCGATAATTATTCACGTTATTTTTTGGCATTAGAGTTCTGTCTGATTTTTTTTTTCATGGACCCAAAGTCTTTCATTGCTGAATTTGACCCTACGCTCCAATAAATATTGGACATGTGTCTGCGATTTTGCACGGACCTCTCATTCTGAGGAAAAAAATCTCCCCTGTGAGCAGCCCCATAGACTGTGATTGGCACGAGTGCTATCCGTGAAAAAAAAAGGATAGCACTTGTGTGTGAAAATCTGATGTGTGAGGGAGCCCTCAGGCCTAATTCAGACATCCGTTTTTCACATGTGAGTTCCATCCATGTTTTTTGCGGATAGCCCTGTGTTAGTGAATAGGATTCTTGACATGTCTGTGGTTTTTTTGCTGACTGACGTGACACATCCTGCAGAATTGTGGAGACATGACCGATTTTGATCTGGGTGTTGGATTAAAATTGTCAGTGCAATTCTATGGGCCCTTGATCTGAGGGCAGTCCAATTTTGACGGACTGTTAGAAGGTTGAGGAACTTTTTTTTCACATACGAGAAAAACTGATGCAACTTGTACCAAACTTTCATAAAACCCGGATGAAACTCTGACATAAATCACTGATAAAACAGTCAGTTTTTCTCGTACGTACCGTATGTTAAATTTGGGGCACAACATCTTGGCACCTGATTTGATAAAGTGACTACAAAAATGAAAGCACAGAAAACTAGCCATGTGTTAAAATGTAATGTAAGGACCAGCTGAAGGTGGAAATGATAATTCATGGCACTAACCAAATATTCATTTATTTGAGGTGAACTTGAAACACCAGATAGTGAGCAGCCATTCCAAGGATTTTTGAAGAAAAAAGTAGCCCCCAAAAAAGTGGTTCAGCAGCCCAAAAGAGTGAACTTCGCCTTTCCTTCAGCTTCACAATTGTCAGTGAATGTAGAATCTGAAAGAAATGAGGAGCCAAGTGGAATCCAGGCCAAAAGTACTTCACGTTGTGTACACTCGTCCCACTTCAATTTCAGCCATATTTTCGGTCAGTATGCTGTCCCTGTGCACTGACCAGTGGTAGCCTGTGAGCCAGTGTAAAATCAGTCCTGTGTAACCATTTTGCAGTGTTCACTAGTGTGGTCAATTCTGTAAAACAGTTAGGACAGCAATGCTGATGAGCGGCACATGGAAGGAAAGTTAAAGAGGTTGTCCATTACTAGGACAACTCACCTATACTCACCTCCTGTCTCGGTGTGTTCCAGATGACATGGCTACCCAAACCATCACTGACTGTGGAAACTTCACACTAGACCTCAAGCAGCTTGGATTGTGTGCCTCTCCACTCTACCTTCAGACTCTGGACCCTAATGTCCAAGGCCTAGTGTGAAGTTACCACAGTCAGTGATGGTTTGGGGAGTCATGTCAACTACTGGTGTAGGTCCACTGTGTTTTATCAAGACCAAAGTCAGCACAGCTGTCTACCAGGAAATTTTAGAGCACTTCATGCTTCCCTCTGCCGAAAAACTTTTTGGAGATGGAAATTTCATTATCCAGCAGGACTTGGCCCCTGTCCACACTGCCAAAAGTACTAATACCTGGTTTAAAAACAACAGTATCACTGTGCTTGATTGGCTAGAAAACTTGCCTGACCTAACCCCATAGAGAATCTATGGGGTATTGTCAAGAAGAAGATGAGATACACCAGACCCAACAATGCAGACGAGCTGAAGGCTGCTATCAAAGCAACCTGGGCTTCCATAACACCTCAGCAGTGCCACAGGCTGATCACCTCCATGCCACACTGCATTGATGCAGTAATTGATGCAAAAGGAGCCCTGACCAAGATCTGAGTGCATTTACTGAACATACATTTCAGTAGGCCAACATTTCGGATTTTAAAATCATTTTTCAAGCTGGTGTTATAAAGTATTCTAATTTACTGAGATAATGACTTTTGGGTTTTCATTGGCTGCAAGCCATAATCATCAACATTAACAGAAATAAACACTTGAAATGGATCACTCTGTTTGTAATGACTCTATGTAATATATGAGATTCACTTTTTATATCGAAGAACTGAAATAAATTAACTTTTTGATGATATTCTAACTTTGTGAGAAGCCCCTGTAATACATACCATGTGAGTGTGTGTATGTGTGTGGATATTGATGTAGCAGAACTGTGTGTGTATGTATCAAAGCTGTATTTATGTAGCAGAGCTGTGAGTGTGTGCATGTAGCAGAGGTGTGTTTATATAGAGCAGATCTGCGTGTGCATGTACATGTGCATGCAGCTGTGTTGTGTACTGCAGAGTGTATACATAGTAAAGCTATGTGTGTATAATACACATTCTGCAGAGAACAATAGTAATAGATTTATTACCTCTCTGTTGTACCCTTATGCATTCAAATGAATGATATTGAGCTATCCTCATCTTTACACCGCCAGGGAAGTTTTAAGTAATAGCAAACTATGTTCCTACTTTCTGTTGTCTTAACCTGGAGTGTGATTTATAGCAAGGTGCGTTTTATAATCCACAAAATATGAAATATTTATTTGAGCAGGTCTTCAAAATTCTAAAGAAATCTTGTGTAATCTCACTAATCTGATGACTTCTTGAACATTGCATAGAGCAGTCAGAGCATTCCCCTAAAGGGCCTGTCACACTAAGCGATATCGCTAGCAATATCGCTATAACGTCACAGGTTTTGTGACGTTATAGCGATATTGCTAGCGACATTGCTATGTCTGATACTTACCTCCGACCCGCTCCCCCGCTGATTATCGCTGATCGCGCGAGAACGTCCTGGCCCGTTTCTCGTCGTCAGCTTCCTGCTGGGCTTCCTGTGGAGAGACGAGCGACGAGCGTGGACGCTGGCGGGAGGACGTCAGGATCGCCTAGTGTGACAGGTAAGTAGCGACCCCTGTCCCCAGCGATGTCGCTGGTGAGATCTGCCTGTGTGGCAGCTCACTAGCGACCACTTAGGGTACCGTTACACCTAGCGACTCACCAGCGATACCGACTAGCGATATGACGCGGTCAGGATCGCTGGTGCATCGCTAGGTGGTCGCTAGTGAGCTGCCACACAGGCAGATCTCACTAGCGACATCGCTGGGGACGGGGGTCGCTACTTACCTGTCACACTAGGCGATCCTGCGTCCTCCCGCCCGGCTCCACGCCTCGCTCATCGTCACAGCAGGAAGTGACCGACTAGGAATGATCCAGGAGCTTCTCGCGCGATCAGCGATAAGCAGCGGGGGAGCCGGTCGGAGGTAAGTGTCACATGCAGCGATATCGCTAGCAATATCGCAGTGTGTAACGGGGGCTTTAGCGATGCACCAGCGATACTGACCGCGTCATATCGCTGGTCGGGATCGCTGGTGCATCGCTAAGTGTGACAGTACCTTAAGAAGAGGATTCCTAGTTATCTTGAAGTCTTCAGATTAAACATTGAAAGGGGTTTTGGTTATCCAGCTGACTTTAAGAAGGACACTGGTTCAGTACAACTAGTCCTTCATAGGACATAGGAAATCATTTATTCATGGGAAGAAAAAGGGAAAACCTGTAGACGCTCCCCCATAGATGGCTCAATCATGCGTATAGAGAATTATTTTAGTAGGCAGTGACACATGAATGCATTCATTGCATGTGAGAAGCCAAAAATCTGTAAAAGCAGAATCTGAACATCTGTCTGACCTTGATGGCGCTTGTAACAAATGTGCAGCTTACTCCCTGCAAATTTCTTATCTTCAGGATGTATGGTATGTACTCCCACCAACACAGGCTTCATCCTCCACCAAGCTTAGAAAATTGGACAGGGCACAATTGTCAAGCAACATGTTTAACCCCTTAATTACCTCATAAGTCGCTAACGATAATTTAAACAGAACCAGTAACTGCTCTTTAACCATGTTCTCTTCTCAGGCATAAATCCAAACCGAAGAGAAATGGTACAACTGAATAAAAAAGGCAGAAAAGCAAAAGAAAAATAAAAACATTTTTTTCCAGTTCTAAAAATTCCTTTTTAGTTGTGTTCTTGTAACCCCTTGATATAAGCCCACCGAAAATGCCTCTTAGGGCTCATACTCACTTCCAAGAGACTCACACGATTCTCGTGTGAGTCTCTCGCATGAAAACCTGGCACAGCCGCCGGCACTGGGACCGGAGCGTGCGGCTACATGTATTTCTATGCAGCCGCACGCTCCGGTCCCAGTGCCGGCGGCTGTACCAGGTTTTCATGCGAAAGACTCGCACGAGAATCGTGCAAGTCTCTCGCAAGTGAGTATGAGCTCGTAGGCTGGAGTCACACTGGCGATTTTAAAATCAGCCCGATTTTGATGCAGGAGAGTCGGATGAGTGTAATGCAAGTGTCATGCGAATGTCATGCAGTTTTCATGCGAGTACAATCCAATTATTCACACCTAGTATCCGATTTACATCCGAATGCAGTGCGATTGCTATCTGACTGCAATGTGATTTTAACATGAACTTTTACAATTCTCTAAGGCTAGTTTCACACTAGTGTTTCACTGACCTGCCTCGGTCTGCGCACGGCCGCCGCTAAGCTCCGACCCTGGCCGAGCCTCCTCCCGGCCGCTCCGCCTATGGGCGCATGACGCTGCATACGACCTGCGTACCCTGTCGTTAGCATTGGGTACGCAGGCCGTGCGCAGGTATGCGTTTGCCGGCGCATGCGTCCTTTTTGCCTGGTGCACCAAAATGCAACACAGTGCGTATGGCGCAGGTCGTCGCACCGTCAAAAGGACGCATGCGCCGGCAAACGCATACCTGTGCACAGCCTGCATACCCAATGCTAAAGATAGGGTACGCAGGTTGCCTACCTTGTCATGCGCCCATAGACGGAGCGGCCGGGAGGAGGCGCGGCCGGGGGCGGAGCTTAGCGGCGGCCGTGCGCAGACCGACGCAGGTCAGTGAAGCGCTAGTGTGAAACTAGCCTAAGCCATTTACACATAGTTTTCAAAGGAAATATTCTTCTAGATAGATAGAATAAAAGCTGGCAATTCATGTGCCGCGTACAGTATAATCTCAGAGTGACATGACAGGTTAGAATAGAATAGATATACACACTTAGAATACATAGATATATAGATGTCAGTGACACACACACATATATATATATATATATATATATATATATATATATATATATATATATATATATAATGTATGTATATATATTACTTACATAGATAGATACAAGGAAAGCCAGCAATTCATGTGCCGTGTACTGTAAAATCACTGCAGGAGCCGACAGGAAGAGATGGATTACATACAGTAAATACAAATAATATAGGTAGATATATAGATGTCAGTGACAAATACAATTAGTACAGTGTGTGTGTGCAAATTACTGGACATGTATTTAATTAGTAAAAGATTATTTTTCAGAAAAAAATGGCATGGACACCCGCCCAATTTTCGTAACCAACAGAGGGAAAGCCGACAGCTGGGCGCCGATTTTTATAGCCTGGGAAGGTGGTAATACCCATGGAGCTTCCCAGGCTATTAATATCAGCTCACAGCTGTATACTTATCCTTTACTGGCTATTAAAATGGGGGACCCTAAAAAAAAATGACCTAGGGTCCCCTAATAATTAATAACCAGCAAAGGCTATGCAGACAGTTGTAGGTTGATATTAATGGATTAATGATATTAATGGATACTGCCCTCCCAAGCCTAACAACATCAGCTCTCAGCCGCCCCAGAAAAGGATGTGCTAATTCTGGCACTTAGCCTCGCTCTTCCCATTTGCCCTGTAGTGGTGGCAAGTGGAGTGATAGTTGGGGGGGGTTGATGTCAACTTGTATTGTCAGGTGACATCAAGCATCGGGGTTAGTAATGGAGAGGCGTCAATTAGCCGCCCAAATTACTAACCCCATAGTCACATTGTAAGAAAACACAGACACCCAGAAAAAAGTCCTTTAATTGAAATAATAATACAGACTCCTTTAGCATTCTTAATTAAACCACACTTACAACCTCGCCTATTCCACCGACTCCATCATTATCTGCAAAAGAGGTAAAAAAAAACTAAATTCCTAACCTTTCCGCAGAGATGCTGCTAATCCATTTGTCCCACGAAGGGTATAGCTCTGCTACATCTAGATGGCAGACTGCATGGATGCATGATGCGACCATACAGCCTGTCATCCAACAGACGCTGAGCACCGTGTGCTCAGTGTCTGCCTATGAACTGCTATTTCCTGTCTGAGGGTCCTGCGAGTTCACGGCCAATGAACTCACTTCATCTATGTGACGTCGGCACAAAAATTTCCCACGGCGCTTGTTATACAATGAGGACTAGAAGGTGGTAAACATGGATTATGTAGGCAAAACCTGGCGACAAGTTCCCTTTAACTGGAAAAATACCACCACATGTAGACATAAGCCATAAATAAATGGGCGTCTATCATTAAACAGGGCCCTCACTGAAAATTGGATGAGAAATAATGGGGGTTGTCAAAGGGCTACAAAAAACAAGGATCTTCATTTTTCAGGCTAAGTTTACACTGGGTGTTTTTGCTGTGTTTTTTTTTTTATGCTAATCTTCAGCTGCTTTTTACATTACCAGCAAAGCCTATGAGATTTCAGAAATCTCATGCACACACATTGTTTTTTTTGTCATCAGGATTTTGTGTTTTTCATGTTTTTTTGGACATAGAACATGTCACTTTTTTCACCCATTGACTTGAAAGTGTGGTGAAAAAAACTCTGATAAAATGCATGTATTAGGTTTTTCTGCGTTTTTTGTCCCAAAACCTGATTCTATAGAATAGGACTTTTTTTCAACACTAAACTTTATCCGCCATGCACAAAAGACAAATCTAGCATACCAAAACACCGCAAAAAAACACAGCGACAAATGCAAAAATAACCCAAGGAAAACCTGCTTTTTTATGCAGCTTCGTTCCTGCCAAGAGATCAGTTTTTGCTGCACAAAACAAAAAAACCCTGAAAAAACACCTAGTGTGAACTTACCCTTACAAGTGCACGGCTATCACTGCATGTATGACCATCAGCAGAACAACACATCTGCACACTGCTCTGTCTACCTCACAGGAGTACTGTCATTTACATCAAGGCCTTGGAGGCATTGTAGCAGACGTAGATGGCAATCATCAATGGCTTTGTGGAGCCAGAGGTGCGGCAAGGCGTGGCTGGGACCCACTAACAATTACATCTAGGCTGGAACCCCAGATTATTTCTGCACCTTTGGCTTTATAATGTCACTCTGCGTGTTCCTTTTAAATATGTGAATATCTAAAAATAAAATTCATCAGAAATTCTGAAAAATGTAATAAAACTGTTTACAGGGACTATAACCTTTTCCCAACTGGAACGATTTTATATTTGTTTTTACTTTTTTTTTTTTCCCTCCTCTTCTTCCAAAAGTCATAACTTTTATTTTCCTTCGACAGCCGAATGAGGGCTTATTTTTTTTTGCTTGACGAGAATTCTGCTTTTTATTGCATTTTTTAGTGCAGCATTTGTAAAAAGGTAGTTCTTGCGTTTTGTCTCTTATTCTATTTACAGCATTAACCCATACGGGTGAATACATTTTATATTTTCATAGACCAGATTTTTTTTTACATATTTTTCCCTTCGTTTTCTCTAGACTTTTTATTTCCCTTAGGGATATTGGACCTTTTTTGTACATTGAACCTGTGATCGTTTGATGTTTTAATCTTTTATGCTGTAATACTATGGAATTACAACATATAAAAGAAATGATGATCTGGCTTCATTTCATGGGAGCACAGAGATGTCGGAAATGGGAACCGTAAAGGGTTTTTCCATCCATGAACAAATGTTATTTTAGTCAACATTTTAATCAATAGATCTTGGACTAATAATAATTTCCACAATTGGATGTGTTTATATGAAATGTTCCTGTGCTGAGATAATCTTATAAATGTGCCCCTGCTGTGTACTGTGTAATGGCTGTGTCTGATCATACCACATCTGCACCCAACGTACGACATGCATCCTTTGCCAGCTGATGAGAAATCTAACTACCACAAATATAATTTTTACATTAGTACATGAGCACATAAGGAACTAAAATAAAATAATTGGCAATCACAGTATATGCACCTCTTCTAATGAAAAGGCCTAGCTATTTCAGTCTCATCTACCATACACCAATATTGGAAGCAGAAGGGTTATCCTGAGCAGGTTAGTGACTACCAATTTTTCACTGGCCAACATCAATCAGCTGTAACATTAAAAGCACCTGCAGAATTCAGTGAAGGCGTACTTTGTGCCAACAGCTATAACCATGGAGCAATGGACTCCCTAAGACCCCATAAGTGTCCTGTAATATGTGGCACTAAGACTTTGGCAGCAAATCCTGTAAATTACCAGAGGGTTTTCCATGAATCAGTCTTGTTTTTCCAGATGGTCTGATCAGATACGATCTATAGAATTTGGAGGTCAGGTGAACACCTTGCGCGCTTTATCACTTTCCTCGAATCATTACTGCACGATATTTGGAGTATGGCCAGGTGTATTGCCCTGCTGAAAGAGACCTCTGCCGCTAAAGAACATCATTGCCATGAAGTGGTGGGCTTGGTCTGCAGCCAAATTAAGTTGGGTGGCACTCTTTGTGTGTCTATTTTCCTGTCCCTGGTTAACCACTCTATAGTCTCTTGGAACGTCCATTTTTCCCCATTTCCAACACAACTTCAAGAACTATTCAGTTCCTGCGTAATAAAGCATGTGCCATAATATAATGGCATGTGCCATTATATTGCGTAATAATGGCATGTGCCATTGTCTTAAGATAAGTGTTATTCACTTAAGCTGATAATTCTTTTGGAGTGAGACTTCTGGCCATACGTCATTGAAACCCTGTGCACGTATAGGTTCCAATGGTGACATGATTTTGAGATAGAATCATGTACCCATGGTCTACTAGGAGTAAGGTGAGTGTTTGACATGAGCGGCCAGTCTCCTTGATGTGATATGGCTGATGAACGTAGGATGTCAGATTTCCAATACATTTCTTTTGAACATGTCTGCCCTGTGTGAGCAGCTTCCTTTACCCGCAGATTCTGTTTTGTTAAGACAATGACAGCAATGGATGGAGTAGAGGAAATGTGGCTTTGAATGGATGAATCATGCTTTAATATATGCCAATTAGACAGAAAAATCTGGTTTGACGGGTGTCAGGACAATGTTCCCTGGGTATTTGTGTAGTGCTAACTGTAACATTTGGTATAATGGACTCTTCTTCTCATGTCAGTGTGTAAAGTTCTTTCCTGAATGTTTGGTCCAGTGGGTCAACTAATGGAATCGGGGAAAAGACTGGCTTTTGGGCAGACAGGATCATTCATTGTATATGTTCCCCTTCCTTTTGAATTTGATGGACATTTATCTTTTTTCAACATTAACCATGTTGCTATGATTTGCGTCAGAAGAGAGATCTTAAAAGAAACTGTCACGGCTGTGTTATCAGGTATCCCCGGGACCAGGGTCTCCATCCCTCTCCCTAACGCTAGGGACGCCTTGTCTCGCCCTGTTTCCTGGATTACTTCTGATTGTGAAGATGCTGTGGCCACGTACCTTGCCTCAGCTCCTGTATCCTCCCTCCTCTGTACACCTCCTCCACCCAGGGAAGAGGGAAATAGTAGTGTACCGTAATACACCAAGTAGACTAACAAGGTAATACGAACAGGGATAAAGGAAAATACCAATCATACAAATATACACACCTAAGTAACAGTGGTGAACACTGGTGAGTTTTGGATGAGGTTAAACTAAAGTAGGAAAAGAAAGGGAATTATAACACATGCAAAACCTAGCAATAGTCACAGATAAATCCACCAAACGCCTTCTCCAATAACAATCACCAACAAAAGCTAACTCTGACAATGAGTGCCACCCAGGACCCAGATTATATAGGAATAAAAATGAACGCATAGGCCATGCACGTACAGTGAACAAGTCTGTAAGACAGTGTTCACACCACCAAGAGACTGGAACACAGAGAAACAGTACAACAAACGAGAAAAAATACTCTGCTGTAAAAAAATTCCAACAATGAACAGCAAGTGCTAGTAAAAAGATGATAACAAACAGGGTATTTAGTTGATACGTTTTTTTGCAAAAAATGTGTACTAAGCCGCTCTACCAACGCCAAGGTATACCCCTCAGAGCAGTCCTATATTAGGACTTATATAGGAGATGGGAATGGCTAACAGTGCACAGCTGAGAGCCTTAATGCAGGAAAGCTTCCAGGAGCTCTCAACTGACTAGGTTAACCCTTGCACTGCTAAAAGAAACTTACACAATTTTATATGAAGGTGAAGTGCTTCTAATCATCACTGCAGGAATAGGAGAAACCAGATGCTGCGGTCTTCTGACTCCTCTCTGTCGCAGTAAACCCATTACAGAAACCATGTGAGATATTTAATTTTAATCGTATTAATTAACTTCAAGTCTTTAGAAAAGAAAAACTGCATTTGTTAAAGGCAATTAGTTTAATATAACCGATACTATGGGTAATCAGCAATTTCCATAATCCCCAAAGGGGATGGGCCACTCTCAACATACTTCAGAATTCACACATAAGAAGAGCATTCTACCCAATATGAATAAACATCAGAAAGGGTTAGATTAAAACAATAATCTTTTTATTAATCATCACATAAAACCACAATAACATAGTAATAGTAGATGAAGTAGTCGATGTTTGGGAAACAAAAATAGATTCCCCGGAACTGATTCAGAGCAGTGATTTGAGATTGTATGTACAGGGTGATGACTTGACACGGGTACCTTACTGCTTTTTTGGGGGGATTTCTCTCATGGTGCACTTTATTATGCCTAGGCTCTGAATCAGTTCTGGGGAATCTATTTTTGTTTCCCAAACACCGACTACTTCATCTACTATTACTATGTTATTGTGGTTTTATGTGATTTGTTAAAGGCAACCTGTCACTTGACTTATACTGCCCGAACCATGTACAGCGTGGATACTTTAAGCCACAAAAATAGTAAAAAAAATGTTTGTTATCACCATAGTCATACTAACAGAGAATCATATTGGCAGATTATATTTACTACACAATGAGCACCGCAAAAATGAAACCTAAGAAAATCCCCAAAACAATGACAGAATTGCAGTTTTTAAACATATTTGAAATGTTATGCCATTTTTCAGTACCTTATATACTAAAATTAATAGTGTTATTTAAGATTACATCTCATCCGGCCAAAAAACAAGCCCTCGTACGGCTATAAAAAAGTTATGGCTCTTGAAAGGAGAGGAAGAAATGACAATGCAAAAATGAAAACTCGCGGTCATTAAAGGGAATCTGTCACCCCTTTTTTGAGACATCATATAATGATATCATTCAATTGTGTGTCACATAAGGATTCTCTTAGTACTTTTGCTTCCCCCTAACCCCGCACCTTTCATGCATAAATGCCTTGTTTATATCGGTTCAGATGTATGTAAACTGCCACGGTCCCGTCTGATGGGCGGGGCATATTCACCTGCTCCCCCCCTTCGTCTTGCTCTACATGAGAAGAAATGCGTAGAGCAAGACAGGGAGGGGGGGAGCAGGTGAATAAGCCCCGCCCATCGGACCGGACAGCGGCAGTTTACATACATCTGAACCGATATAAAAAAGGTATTTATGCATGAAAGGTGCGGGGTCAGGGGGAAGCAAAAGTACTAAGAGAATCCTTATGTGACACACAATTGAATGATATCATTATATGATATCTCAAAAAAGGGTGACAGATTCCCTTTAAGGGGTTTACTTGAGGTAACAATATGTCGGTGGCTTGTGACACATTTCTTTTAAGGCTATAGCTATAGTAATAATCTGTACTGAACTGCTTCAGGCTTGGCCTTAATGAAATGTACATTGTGTCGTGTCTCCTTGTTTTGTAGACGTCTTCCTCCTACTTAAAAAATAGCAAGGTACCACCTAGGCAATGATGACACTGCGCCAAACCTGTTAGACCATAGACACCATGAGAACAGAGCTGTACCCCCAGGGGACATGGCCGGGAGCACCCGATGAGAACCTGTCATTTTCAAATTGCTGCATAGCTGGGCTCCAACCTGTCAGTCCATCCTGCTGTCAGTGTGAAGAATGCAGACAGGTACTGCCAGGGATTTTGTGATGCTTTTTAGTTTCGGGGCACTATGATATCCCTGTTATTTTCCCCAAAAAATTACAAATGCAATCTCTTCCTTTGTTCTCTGATGGCTAAGAGGAAATTCCCACATGTAATGCGTGAAGATATCGATATTCCTACCATTGGCTAGAAGATCTACTCCTACCCTTGTGTTCCTACCATTTGGGAAACCCTTTTGCCAGGTGTTTAGAGAGGTTTGTAACATGAAAATGCTGTCTACCAGCATTACGTTAGGGATCAGGAGGCGCTGAGCAGATTCAATGTAATTTGTGATCTTTGCTAATACTGTGCTTGGCAATCAAAGAAGGTGGTCTTACACAGTGATCAGCCTTGCCTCTGTCAGGGTGCGTACCTCGATTGTTGTCAATCATGGATTAGGACAGCCTCCTTGACTCGCAAGTCCATTATAAGTAGTAAATTATACTGAATATTTTCCTAAAAAGCTACTGTATCAATCTATTCAGCTTCTATGGCTATAACATGTTGCTGGTAGATTGCACAGAGTATTTTTGTCACACCATCTCCTTTTTCGATGTGACACGTTGCCTTTAGGCTGTGTGACCATGTTGCAGAAATGCTGCGAAAATGTCCGCAGCATTTTCGCAAGTCCCTGGTGTGGGTAAAACGCATGCGGAATTCACATGCGTTTTCCCGCAAAACACAAGCGTTTTGCAAGCGCTTTTAGTTTGCAGAATGCTAGCGCTTTTCCAAGCGATTTGAAGCATTGCTTGGAAAGGTGATTGACAGGTTGGTCACACTTGTCAAGCATAGCACTTGACAAGTGTGAGCAACTTTTTACTATTGATGCTGCCAATGCTGCATCAATAGTAAAAGAAAGAATGTAAAAAAAAAAAAAATAAATATGGTTATTCTCACCTTCTGATGGCCCCGATCTACTCAGCGACGCTCCCGGTACGTTCCGGTCCCAGGGATGCATTGCAAGAATCACCCCAGATGACGTCACGCTCGCGAGACCACGACATCATCTCAGGTGATTCGCGCAATGCATCCCTGGGACCGGAAGATGCTGGCAGCGTGGCTGAGGGCAGGAAGGACTCCGGGGGTCATCAGACGGTAAGTATATCCCTATTTTTTATTTCAATTCTATTTTTTACAGGGATATGGTACCCAGGGCATGGAGGAGAGTCTCCTCTCCTCCAGACACTGGGTACCATCTGCACATGAAGCGCTCACTTTACGCATGGTCGGCATAGCCGCATCCATAAAGTGAGCATTTCAATGCAATCCTATGGCAGCGGAATCGCCGAGATTCCGCAGGAATAATGAACATGCTGCGGATTTTACCGGTATGCGATTCCGCAGCGGTAAAATCCGCAGCATGGGCACAGCAACTGCGGAATCCCAAAGGATTGCATGGGGGTGCATTTTAATAGTGTTTTTATGTGTTTCCGCTGCGGAAAGAAAGCGGCAAAAATGCTTAAAAAACGCAACGTGTGCACACAGTCTTAAACAAATTGTCTTTGGAATGGATAAAAAATTAGCAGAAACTGAGAGAAGTATTTTAGAATAAAATACACAATTCATTTTAGCAGTCTGTAAAGTGTTTTAAAATCTTACTTGATGGAACTAATATCAATGTATAATCTCACTTCAACTATCATCATCTTGTTAAATATAAACTCATCTGTATTATTCTTGTTTTTCAACTCTCGATGTGCTCGTCTGCATTCCATGTCAGGGAGCCGCTTCACTAAAAAATAAATTGTCACTTATAGGCCAAGTTCACACTAGAAGACCAATATCGAAAACAACGATCCTCTAGAAACGAAATGAGTTAAAATGAATTATTTTTATTACCAATACAATTTAAAAAGCATAACCACATAATAACGAAGGAGATGGCAATTCATACTCTAGAGAAAACAAAAAACTTGCAAGGAAATGAATCATAAATACATGCAAGTATTGTTGAGTATAAAGTGCATAAAAAATAGGTCAACACCTATTGAAAGCAATGTTTTATATAGCAGCAGTTGTTATAAAAAAGAGACATGTACCATGACAAACATCTCAGAAAGCGACATAATATGTAAGGTAAAAAAACATTTTTTAACCCCTTTGCCCTAAAGCCTTCCTGTCCAGGCCAATTTTTAAAATTCTGACCACTGTCACTTTATGAGGTCATAGCTCTAAAACACTTCAATGGATCTCGGTGATTCTGAGACTGTTTTCTCGAGACATATTGTACTTTATGGTAGTGGTAAAATTTATTTGATATGACTTGCGTTTATTTGTGAAAAAAAAACAGAAATTTGGCAAAAATTTGTAAAATTTCGCAATTTTCAAACTTTTAATATTTATGTCGTTAAATCAGAGAGTCATATCACACAAGATAGTTAATAAATAACATTTCCCAAATGTTTACTTTACATCAGCACAATTTTTTAAACATAATTTTTTTGTTAGGAAGTCATAAAGGTTAAAAGTTGACCAGCAATTTTTAATTTTTACAACAAAATTTACATAATTTGCAAAACCATTTTTTTAGGGACCACATCAATGCAATCCTATGGCAGCGGAATCGCCATAGGATATCCTAAGTCACACTACAAGACTCGTTAAAGGGTTGATTGTGACTTGTAGGATCGCTACTACCAATAGGTGGCGCTGTAGAGTAAAAGTCCTCTTTCTTTCAGAAGAGGCAATTTGCGCATTAAATAAAAGAAGAATTTTACGCAGCTGGAGCTACTCAAGTTTTTTCATGATTGTCCTGACGTTTGTCTGCACGGAGCTCCGAGGTTCTTCGGTGGTTGCTGGTGAGCTGGCTAATTTTCTATCCATTTTCGGGCACATGACATTTTTTGATCACTTTATTCCGATTTTTAGGAAACATAATGAACAAAAACAGAAATTCAGGAATTGCTTTTTTTATACCATTCTGCATGTGGTAAAATTGTGGTGTCTGTTCACATAGAATGCACTTTGATAGCGCTGGGCAGCCCACCTGATCTAATAGAACGGTGTAACTAATATTCATCCAGGTTAACAGCCTAGTAATTACACCCTTCTATTAGATCAGGTGGGCTGCCCAGCGCTATCAAAGTGCATTCTATGTGAACAGACACCACAGATTAAATGGGCCCAACTGCACCCTGATAGTGCATGTGTCTAGAGGTCTGGACGGAGCGACCGAGGAGTGACTGCGGACATGTGGTAAAATTGGTAAGACAGTTTTATTCTTCGGGTCAGTACAATTACAGCAATACCCAATTTATATTTTTTTTATGTTTTGGTGCTTTTACACAATAAAATCTATTTGATATAAAAAATAATTATTTTTGCTTTATTCTGAGAGCTATAACTTCTTTATTTTTCTGCTGATGGAGCTGTGTGGCAGCTTGTTTTTTGCAGGACAAGATGACGTTTTCTGCGGCACCATTTTTATTTACATTCGTCTTTTTTATTGCGTTTTATTGCACTTTTTGTTTGGCGGTAAGATGATAAAGCATTGTTTTTTGCCTCGCTTTTTATTTATTTTTTACAGTGTTCACTGAAGGGGTTCACTAGTGGGACAGTTTTATAGGGCGGGTCATTACGGACGTGGCAATACCAAATATGTGTACTTTTATTTTTGTATTTACATAAATAAATTATTTGTTGGAAAAAATATTTGTTTCTTTTTTTCTTTACTTGGGGTTTTTAAAAAAAATATTTTTTTTAATATTATTTTTAAACTTTTTTTACATTGTCCCAGTAAGGGACATTAGTGTATAACATCAGATTACTGATATGATGTTCTGCAATGCATCTGCACTGCAGAGAGTTAGACCAGGATCCGACAGGCAGGGAAGGAGGTGTCTCAGGTCCTGCAGTGAGCAGGCACTTACATGCTACTTTCCTGAAGGACCCCGCTGCCATCTTGCGGCTGGGGGTCTCCGCGGAGACCATCAGGGAACACGATCACTGTACAGAAGTGCCTTGCTTCTGCTCAGAGTGGTGTACAGAAGTGCCTTGCTTCTGCTCAGAGTAGTGTACAGAAGTGCCTTGCTTCTGTGCAGAGTGGTGTACAGAAGTGCCTTGCTTCTGTGCAGAGTGGTGTACAGAAGTGCCTTGCTTCTACACAGAGTGGTGTACAGAAGTGCCTTGCTTCTGCGCAGAGTGATGTACAGAAGTGCCTTGCTTCTGCTCAGAGTGGTGTACAGAAGTGCCTTCTGCTCAGAGTGGTGTACAGAAGTGCCTTGCTTCTGCTCAGAGTGGTGTACAGAAGTGCTTTGCTTCTGCGCAGAGTGGTGTACAGAAGTGCCTTGCTTCTGTGCAGAGTGGTGTACAGAAGTGCCTTGCTTCTGCACAGAGTGACGTACAGAAGTTCCTTGCTTCTGTGCAGAGTGGTGTACAGAAGTGCCTTGCTTCTGCTCAGAGTGGCGTACAGAAGTTCCTTGCTTCTGTGCAGAGTGGTGTACAGAAGTGCCTTGCTTCTGCTCAGAGTGGTGTGCAGAAGTGACTTGCTTCTGTGCAGAGTGGTGTACAGAAGTGCCTTGCTACTGCTCAGAGTGGCGTACAGAAGTTCCTTGCTTCTTGCAGAGTGGTGTACAGAAGTGCCTTGCTTCTGCTCAGAGTGGTGTACAGAAGTTCCTTGCTTCTGTGCAGAGTGGCGTACAGAAGTTCCTTGCTTCTTGCAGAGTGGTGTACAGAAGTGCCTTGCTTCTGCTCAGAGTGGTGTACAGAAGTTCCTTGCTTCTGTGCAGAGTGGTGTACAGAAGTGCCTTGCTTCTGCTCAGAGTGGTGTACAGAAGTGCCTTGCTTCTGCTCAGAGTGGTGTACAGAAGTGCCTTGCTTCTGTGCAGAGTGGTGTACAGAAGTGCCTTGCTTCTGCGCAGAGTGGTGTACAGAAGTGCCTTCCTTCTGCACAGAGTGGTGTACAGAAGTACCTTGCTTCTGTGCAGAGTGGTGTACAGAAGTGCCTTGCTTCTGTGCAGAGTGGTGTACAGAAGTGCCTTGCTTCTGCTCAGAGTGGCGTACAGAAGTTCCTTGCTTCTGTGCAGAGTGGTGTACAGAAGTGCCTTGCTTCTGCTCAGAGTGGTGTGCAGAAGTGACTTGCTTCTGTGCAGAGTGGTGTACAGAAGTGCCTTGCTACTGCTCAGAGTGGCGTACAGAAGTTCCTTGCTTCTTGCAGAGTGGTGTACAGAAGTGCCTTGCTTCTGCTCAGAGTGGTGTACAGAAGTTCCTTGCTTCTGTGCAGAGTGGTGTACAGAAGTGCCTTGCTTCTGCTCAGAGTGGTGTACAGAAGTTCCTTGCTTCTGTGCAGAGTGGTGTACAGAAGTGCCTTGCTTCTGCTCAGAGTGGTGTACAGAAGTGCCTTGCTTCTGCTCAGAGTGGTGTACAGAAGTGCCTTGCTTCTGTGCAGAGTGGTGTACAGAAGTGCCTTGCTTCTGCTCAGAGTGGTGTACAGAAGTGCCTTCCTTCTGCACAGAGTGGTGTACAGAAGTACCTTGCTTCTGTGCAGAGTGGCGTACAGAAGTTCCTTGCTTCTGTGCAGAGTGGTGTACAGAAGTGCCTTGCTTCTGCTCAGAGTGGCGTACAGAAGTTCCTTGCTTCTGTGCAGAGTGGTGTACAGAAGTGCCTTGCTTCTGCTCAGAGTGGTGTGCAGAAGTGACTTGCTTCTGTGCAGAGTGGTGTACAGAAGTGCCTTGCTACTGCTCAGAGTGGCGTACAGAAGTTCCTTGCTTCTTGCAGAGTGGTGTACAGAAGTGCCTTGCTTCTGCTCAGAGTGGTGTACAGAAGTTCCTTGCTTCTGTGCAGAGTGGTGTACAGAAGTGCCTTGCTTCTGCTCAGAGTGGTGTACAGAAGTTCCTTGCTTCTGTGCAGAGTGGTGTACAGAAGTGCCTTGCTTCTGCTCAGAGTGGTGTACAGAAGTGCCTTGCTTCTGCTCAGAGTGGTGTACAGAAGTGCCTTGCTTCTGTGCAGAGTGGTGTACAGAAGTGCCTTGCTTCTGCGCAGAGTGGTGTACAGAAGTGCCTTCCTTCTGCACAGAGTGGTGTACAGAAGTACCTTGCTTCTGTGCAGAGTGGTGTACAGAAGTGCCTTGCTTCTGCTCAGAGTGGTGTACAGAAGTGCCTTGCTTCTGCTCAGAGTGGTGTACAAAAGTGCCTTGCTTCTGTGCAGAGTGGTGTACTGAAGTGCCTTGCTTCTGTGCAGAGTGGTGTACAGAAGTGCCTTGCTTCTGCTCAGAGTGGCGTACAGAAGTTCCTTGCTTCTGTGCAGAGTGGTGTACAGAAGTGCCTTGCTTCTGCTCAGAGTGGTGTGCAGAAGTGACTTGCTTCTGTGCAGAGTGGTGTACAGAAGTGCCTTGCTACTGCTCAGAGTGGCGTACAGAAGTTCCTTGCTTCTTGCAGAGTGGTGTACAGAAGTGCCTTGCTTCTGCTCAGAGTGGTGTACAGAAGTTCCTTGCTTCTGTGCAGAGTGGTGTACAGAAGTGCCTTGCTTCTGCTCAGAGTGGTGTACAGAAGTTCCTTGCTTCTGTGCAGAGTGGTGTACAGAAGTGCCTTGCTTCTGCTCAGAGTGGTGTACAGAAGTGCCTTGCTTCTGCTCAGAGTGGTGTACAGAAGTGCCTTGCTTCTGTGCAGAGTGGTGTACAGAAGTGCCTTGCTTCTGCGCAGAGTGGTGTACAGAAGTGCCTTCCTTCTGCACAGAGTGGTGTACAGAAGTACCTTGCTTCTGTGCAGAGTGGTGTACAGAAGTGCCTTGCTTCTGCACAGAGTGGCGTACAGAAGTTCCTTGCTTCTGTGCAGAGTGGTGTACAGAAGTGCCTTGCTTCTGCTCAGAGTGGCGTACAGAAGTTCCTTGCTTCTGTGCAGAGTGGTGTACAGAAGTGCCTTGCTTCTGCTCAGAGTGGTGTGCAGAAGTGACTTGCTTCTGTGCAGAGTGGTGTACAGAAGTGCCTTGCTACTGCTCAGAGTGGCGTACAGAAGTTCCTTGCTTCTTGCAGAGTGGTGTACAGAAGTGCCTTGCTTCTGCTCAGAGTGGTGTACAGAAGTTCCTTGCTTCTGTGCAGAGTGGTGTACAGAAGTGCCTTGCTTCTGCTCAGAGTGGTGTACAGAAGTTCCTTGCTTCTGTGCAGAGTGGTGTACAGAAGTGCCTTGCTTCTGCTCAGAGTGGTGTACAGAAGTGCCTTGCTTCTGCTCAGAGTGGTGTACAGAAGTGCCTTGCTTCTGTGCAGAGTGGTGTACAGAAGTGCCTTGCTTCTGCGCAGAGTGGTGTACAGAAGTGCCTTCCTTCTGCACAGAGTGGTGTACAGAAGTACCTTGCTTCTGTGCAGAGTGGTGTACAGAAGTGCCTTGCTTCTGCTCAGAGTGGTGTACAGAAGTGCCTTGCTTCTGCTCAGAGTGGTGTACAAAAGTGCCTTGCTTCTGTGCAGAGTGGTGTACTGAAGTGCCTTGCTTCTGTGCAGAGTGGTGTACAGAAGTGCCTTGCTTCTGTGCAGAGTGGTGTACAGAAGTGCCTTGCTTCTGCTCAGAGTGGTGTACAGAAGTGCCTTGCTTCTGCTCAGAGTGGTGTACAAAAGTGCCTTGCTTCTGCGCAGAGTGGTGTACAGAAGTACCTTGCTTCTGTGCAGAGTGGTGTACAGAAGTGCCTTGCTTCTGCTCAGAGTGGTGTACAGAAGTGCCTTGCTTCTGCTCAGAGTGGTGTACAAAAGTGCCTTGCTTCTGTGCAGAGTGGTGTACTGAAGTGCCTTGCTTCTGCTCAGAGTGGTGTACAGAAGTGCCTTGCTTCTGCTCAGAGTGGTGTACAAAAGTGCCTTGCTTCTGTGCAGAGTGGTGTACTGAAGTGCCTTGCTTCTGTGCAGAGTGGTGTACAGAAGTGCCTTGCTTCTGTGCAGAGTGGTGTACAGAAGTGCCTTGCTTCTGCTCAGAGTGGTGTACAGAAGTGCCTTGCTTCTGCTCAGAGTGGTGTACAAAAGTGCCTTGCTTCTGCGCAGAGTGGTGTACAGAAGTACCTTGCTTCTGTGCAGAGTGGTGTACAGAAGTGCCTTGCTTCTGCTCAGAGTGGTGTACAGAAGTGCCTTGCTTCTGCTCAGAGTGGTGTACAAAAGTGCCTTGCTTCTGTGCAGAGTGGTGTACTGAAGTGCCTTGCTTCTGCGCAGAGTGGTGTACAGAAGTGCCTTGCTTCTGCTCAGAGTGGTGTACAGAAGTGCCTTGCTTCTGCGCAGAGTGGTGTACAGAAGTGCCTTGCTTCTGCACAGAGTGGTGATCAAAGTTAGGGTTACAGTCTACAGCATACGCTTTCTATTAAGGCATAGGAAATATTCCTAGAATAACTTTTTTGAAAAACAGCCTACAAAACATTTTTCCTCATTGACATAATTTGGGTTAGCGATGCCATTAAGACTTGAGATAATACATGTGATAAAAACTATTTGGCTTTGATCCACTAGGTGTGATAGTCCTCACACACCTGATTTTTTATTAAGTCGTACTAATTAGTTTTCTCATAGATTCCAAAGGAGTCAGCAAGACTATACAATTTTGTCATTCTTAATTGCATGGTGTGTTATAGTGGAAAATTGCTTTTAGAGAACATTCCAGTACCTTAACATAATACAGACATGTAGGGACACCATGTTCTGCCTGCTGAATCTATGTATAGCAGAATATCAGGATTTATCATAAATGTTAGTCTAAGTATATAGTATTGGGCAAACGTTTTAGTGAAATGTGGAAAAAATGGTGCAAAGTGAGAATGCCTCAAAAAATAGAAGTGTTAATATTTTAGTTTTATCAGCAAAATGAATGAACCAAAGGGAAATCTATATCAAATCAATATTTAGTTTCATCATACATTTTCCTTGAAAACAGCATCAGTTCTTCTAGGTAGAATTGAACAATGTAAGTGATTATGTAGGATTAGGTGAAGGAGTAACAAGGTATGCCAAATATGTAATAGTGATCATCATTTTCATATATAGGTTAAAATACAGCCATGAACTGAAACAGAAACAGTTGTGGGAAAGGCTTCAAACTTGGTGAGGAATGGTCAACCTCAGTTAGGAAGCTGCGGTTGTGGAAGACATTTCATGTCAAAGGTCATACACAATGGGAAGGCTGAGCTCAGCAACAAGACACAAGGTCCTGCATTAGCAAGGTGTCTCCCAGACTAATATTTCAAAGCAGAAATGGGCAAAGTTGAGGAATGTAGACCCCGTTATCGGCAAAGAAAACTGAATGACGCATCATGCTACATACACAGAAGATCTGAGGTTAGTTCTCCAAGATGTTTGAAAAAACCTTCCTACTCCAAGACTTGGGTAACATTAAAAGCAACTCTCTGAAAAAAAAAAAAAGACAATGCTAATCCACTACAGGATGAAGTCGATCCCCATTATAAGGGCGAGGGCAGTACAGATGCAAAATACCAAGTAAGTGTGTGATTTGGTGTTTCATCAGTATTTTGCACTTGTGCTTCATCCTGTCGGTCATTAGTACGGTGACTCGGTGTTGGTAACTACAGATCCTTTTTTTTCTGTGATGTTTTTGTTTTAAAGACTCAAACGAACCCAGAAGAATTGATGCTGTTTTGAAGGGAAAGGGTAGTCACATTAAACATTGCTTTGGTTTAGCTTTCTCTTTTGTCAGTTCACTTTGTATTTTACCAAGTGATGAAAATAAACTGTTGACACTTTTAAATGCAGTTTTACACATCTGCCTAAAGCTTTTCCCCAGTACTGTATGTAAGAATAAGCCTCAGTTATGCAGCAGCCACCTCCATTACTCAAGAACTGGTACTCCCACTAAGAACAAAGCCCAGAATGCTACATTATTTTATTATTATTATATGCTGGACAGGATATTCAAGATGCCGATAATTAGTTAGTATTAAAAAGTCTGCTGGGATAAAAAACCTTATTACAAGATATTCTCTTGTCTTCATTGCAGACCAGGATTTGAAGCTACTATCTTTGAACACATTGTGGAAATAATGGAATCTCGGGGCGCAGACCTCTGGGCTATTCTATTTATTGACCTTTTAAGCTAAAAATGATAAAAACCTAAAGAATTAGTATTAAAACACAACAAAAACACTTCTGATTTCATTTAACTCTTGTGGTTTCAAAGTATTGAGTTTGCTGAAAATTTTAAAAAAGATAATATATATAATACTAGATGTGTATTTCCTGAAGGAAGTACAGATAGTGCTTTGAAATGGTTCCCGGGCTGACCCTTTAAGAGAGACTTGCCTGCTGCCCCTGCAAGACTTTCAACTCAGGATCAGTTTTAACTGTGGGTGCCTCTCAGGGGCCACTTTGGCCTCAGGGTCTGATTTGGTGGGTGGGGCCCCTCAGGATCCGATTTGGTGGCCTGGGCTTCTCAGGGCTTGAATTGGTGGCCAGAATCCCTGAGGGTCCGATTTTGTGGGTGTGGCCCCTCAGGGTCCGATTTTGTGGGTGGGTCCCCTCAGGGTCCGATTTTGTGGGTGGGGCCCCTCAGGGTCAGATTTTGTGGGTGGGGCCCCTCAGGGTCCGATTTTGTGGGTGGGGCCCCTCAGGGTCTGATTTTGTGGGTGGGGCCCCTCAGGGTCCGATTTTGTGGGTGGGGCCCCTCAGGGTCCGATTTTGTTGCCGGGGCCCCTCAGGGTTCGATTTTGTGGGTGGGGCCCCTCAGGGTCCGATTTTGTGGCCGGGGCCCCTCAGGGTCCGATTTGGAGGCCAGGGTGGCTCAGCCTCCGATTTGTAGGCCAGGGTCACTCAGCTTTCGATTTGGCGCGCTGGCCCTTTAAGACTCATTTCGATGCGCCGGCCCTTTAAGAATCACTTAGACGCGTCGGCCCTTTAAACTGTGTCCTGGAGAGGTCATGTGAAGTTCGTAGGCGTTGGCATAGTAACTGGGTGTGCCTGCGCATATCAATGAGCTTAACTGCCATTTGAATCGCCTCCGGGCATGTTTTCTCTGTGGCAACATTTTCCCATTGAAATGCATTGAGGAAATGTTTTTTCAAATGCAAATTGCGCAAAAACTTAAAATCCGATCGACACGAAAAATACTTAGCACACCACTCATGGATGCTGGCTTCGAAACGACACCTCAACAGAGTCTGTGCGAGTAACGGTTCGGGCCGCATTAATTGCGGAAATCAACTGAATAATAAGAATAAGTTAGCAGCGTTCGGATTACAAGATAGTGTTTTTTTCAAAAGCACTATAATTATTATATTAATTCAGACACACTGGCTGCATTATTCCAGCCTTGTATGTTTTACTCTGAAATGTTGCAGCTTTGAACTCCGAGCTGGTTACTGTGCAACTGGGATGACTAGTCTGATGCAAGTCCCTGGAAGTTTCTCTCCTCAGCCTGTAGACTAACAGGTCTCTGGGGTCGCAGACGGCCTCATAAATGGTATCAAGATCGGATCACAATCCCTAGACTTGGCCACGGCTACCCTAACCTGAGCATTACAGCTGCATAGAAATATATAAAGCCGTCATGCTCAGGTTGGAAGAGCTGCCAGCCAGTCCATCCATTGCAGATGAGCATGATAGCTGCATAGAAATATATGAAGCCGTTGTGCTTGGGTCAAGAGAGCCGCCAGCCAGTCTGTGCATTGCAGACGAGCATGACAGCTGCATACAAATATATGAAGCCGTCGTGCTCAGGTTGAGAGTGCCGCCGGACAGTCCGTGCATTGCAGACAAGCATGACAGCTGCATAGAACTATATGAAGCCGTCATGCTCAGGTTGGAAGAGACAACGGCCAGTCCGTGCATTGCAGACAAGCATGACAGCTGCATAGACATTTATGAAGCTGTCATGCTCGGGTCCGGAGAACCACTGGCCAGTCTGTGCATTGCAGACAAGCATGACAGATGCATACAAATATATGAAGCCGTTATCCTTGGGTCGGGAGTGCCGCCTGCCAGTCCGTGCATTGCAGATGAGCTTGACAGCCGCATAGAAATTTATGAAGCTGACATACTCGGGTCGGGAGAGCCGCCAGCCAGTCCGTGCATTGCAGACAAGCATGACAGCTGCATACAAATATATGAAGCCATAATGCTCAGGTTGGGAGTGCCACTGGACAGTCCATGTATTGCAGACGAGCATGACAACTGCATAGAAATATATGAAACCCTCATGCTTGGTCAGGAGTGCCAACAGCCAGTCTGTGCATTACAGACGAGCATGACAGCTGGCTAGGAATTTATGAAGCCGTCATGCTCAGGTTGGGAGAGCCGCCAGCCAATCCGTGCATTGCAGATAGATGTCAGTGTGATTTATGTGAGTAAAACATCCATTGCAGTAACACATTCTGTGCCCGTAGTTTGGCCAGCATGAATTAGCTGACAGATGAAGCAAATAATGTAATTCTGTTGCTTATCATCTTAGTGGGAATTTTGGGAGGTATCCTTCAAGCACTGTTCTTATACATTTATATAGCGCCATTCCATGGCGCTTTACATGTGAAAAGGGGAAATATAGACAGGTACTGTAAACATATGTAAGACAAGGGACACACAAGTACAGGAGGAGAGAGGACCCTGCCCACGAGGGCTCACAGTCTACAGGGATGGGTAAGGATACACTAGGAGAGGGTAGAGCTGGTTGTGCGGTGGTTCAGTAGACTGAGGATCATTGCAGTCTGTAGGCTTGTTGGAACAGGTGGGTCTTTAAGTTCTTCTTGAAGGTTTCCGTTGTTGGTGAGAGTCTGATGTGTTAGGGTAGAGAGTTCCAGAGTATGGGGGAAGCGCGGGAGAATTCTTGTATGCGGATGTGGGAAGAAGAGATAAGGGGGGAGTAGAGAAGGAGATCTTGAGAGGATCGAAGGTTGCGTGCGGGTAGGTACCGGGAGACCATGTCACAGATGTATGGAGGAGACAGGTTGTGGATGGCTTTGCATATCATGGTTAGGGTTTTGAACTAGAGCCTCTGGGCAATATGAAGCAAGTGAAGGGCTTGGCCTAGGGGGGAGACTGGGGAATAGCGGGGAGACAGGTAGATTAGTCGGGCAGCAGAATGTAGGATGGACTGGAGTGGTTCTAAAGGGGAGGCTAGAGAGTAGGAGGTTGCAGTAGTCGAGGCGGGAGATGATAAGGGCGTGCAATAGTGTTTTTGTGGTTTCATGGTTGAGGAATGCGCGGATCTGCGAAATATTTTTTAGTTTGAGGCGGCAAAAGGAGGAAAGGGCTTAGATATGTGGGTTGAAAGAGAGGGCAGAGTCGAGGATCACCCCAAGGCACCGACCGTGCGGGACTGGGGAAAGCGAGCAACCATTGACATTGATGGATAGATCTGGTGGAGTGGTAGAATGAGATGGGGGAAAGATGATGAATTCTGTTTTGTCCATGTTCAGTTTGAGAAAGCGAGCAGAAAAGAAGGCTGAGATAGCAGACAGACATTGTGGGATTTTGGTCAGTAGGGAGGTGAGATCAGGTCTAGATAGGTAGATCTGCGTGTCATTGGCGTGGAACTGATACTGCAAACCGTGTGATTCTATGAGCTGTCCCAGGCCGAAGGTGTAGATGAAGAAGAGTAGGGGTCCTAGGACTGAGCCTTGAGGAACACCGACAGACAAGGGGCGAGCTGAAGAGGTGGTGTGTGAGAGGGAGACACTAAGGCTGTGTGCACACGATGCAGATTTGCAGCGGATCCGCTGCGGATTTTACAGAAACATTGCATATCCGCATTGTGATGTACAGTAGCCTTAAAATCAATAAAAAAAAACCCGCTGTGGAGACGCTGCTGATTTTTCCGCGCGGTTTTCCTGCGGTACAAAATCCGCAGCGTGTTACTTCTTTTGTGCGGTTTTCCATCTCCCCTGTCACCAAATCCGCAGGGAGGAAACCGCAGTGGAAATCCGCACAAAAACCGCAATAAAACCGCAGGAAAAATGGAAGAAATCCGTAGGAAAAATGCAGGTCATTTGACCTGCGGATTTCTTCCATTCTGCGCGGAAAAATCCGCAGGGCTAAAAAGTCCGTCTGCACTCGGCCTAAATGTTCGGTCTGTTAGGTATGATGAGATCCAGGATAGGGCCAAGTCTGTGATGCCAAGAGATGAGAGAATCTGTAGCAGGAGAGAATGGTACAGGGTGTCGAAGGCAGAAGACAGGTCCAGGAGAAGGAGGACATACTAGTGTCGCTTGCTGATGGTGGTTAGTAGGTCGTTAGTGACTTTAGTTAGGGCAGTTTCAGTTGAGTGATGCGGTCGGAAGCCAGATTATAACCGCTCAAAGAGAGAACAGGAGGAGAGGTGGGAGGACAGTTCAAGATATCCATGCTGTTCCAGTAGTTTTGAGGCGTATGGGAGAAGAGATATCGGGCGATAGTTAGACACAGAGGATGGGTCGAGGGAGGGTTTTTTGAGGATAGGTGTGATTGAGTCATGTTAGAAGGGTGAGGGAAAGACACCATTTGTAAGTGAAAGGTTGAAGAGGTGTGTTAGAGTTGAGATGAAGATTGTGGCAAAGTTAGGGATGAGGTGGGACGGGAGCGGGTCAAGCGCACAAGTGGTAAGGTGTGATCTTGACAGGAGGTTGGAGAGCCGGTATTCTGTCAAGGTGGAGAAGCTGGCTTTGGAAGAACAGGGCTGAGTGGCTAAGAGGGGCATTGGGGGCTGCGGGCCAAAGCTTTCTCTGATTATATCAATCTTCTGCTTAAAAAAGGAGGCAAAGTCTTCAGCAGAAATGACAGAAGAGGGAGGAGGTGCTGTGGGACGGAGTAGAGAATTCAAAGTGTTGAAGAGCTGTTTAGGGTTGTGAGACAGGGAGGATTTGAGAGATGCGAAGTAAGTTTGTTTTGTGGCAGAGAGCGTGGACTTGAAGTTGGCAAGGGACTGCTTGTATGCATTGAGGTGCTCGGTAGAATGGGTTCTCTTCCATATCCGCTCAGCGGCCCTGGAAACCTGTCTCAGTTCTTTGGTCAGGCTGGTCAGCTAGGGCTGCCTGTTGATTGTACGAGTTTTGCTCTGTGTGAGGGGGGCGGCCGAATTAAGTGTTGCTGTTATTGTGGTGTTATAAAAAGTGGCAGCAGCGTCTGTGTCATGAAGGGAAGCTATGTATGTAAGAGGGAGAAGGGACTCAGAGAGTGATTGTAAATTGAGGTGTTTGAGATTCCTGAGAGGGTGAGAGAGTTTGTGGAGTAGGGGTTGCGCAGTAGAAGAGGAGAGGGAAGAGAATGTCAGTAGCTTGTGGTCAGACAGGGGGAGGGGTGAGTTAGTGAGATTAGTGAGGGAACAGAGACAGGTGAAGATAAGGTCCAGCGTGTGACCACCTTTGTGAGTGGCCGCAGAGGACCATTGAGTGAGGCGAAGGGAAGCTGTGAGCGATAGAAGTTTAGAGGCAGCCGGGGTGGAAGCGTCAATGGGGATATTGAAATCGCCCATGATGATGGTGGGGATGTCAGCAGAGAGGAAATGGAGTAGCCAGGTGGTGAAGTGGTCAAGAAAAGTGGAGATGGCTAGTTCTGGGGGGCGGTAGATGACAGCCAATTGGAGGTTGGAGGGGGAATAGATGCGGACGGAGTGCACCTCGAACGAGGGAAGAGTAGCGGAGGGTGGGAGTGGAATTGAGGTAAAGGAGCAGATATCGGAGAGGAGCAAGCCAACTCCACCACGTTTGTTACTGGTGCGAGGGGTGTGAAAGAGATGGAATCCGCCATAGGAAAGTGCAGCTGGCGAGGCTGAGTCAGAGGGGGTGAACCAGGTTTCAGTGATGGCAAGGAAGGAGAGTTTGTTGGTGATAAAGAGGTCATGGATAAATGACAGCTTGTTGCAGACAGAGCGTGCGTTCCATAGAGATCGAGGTAAGGGGACCATGGGATTGGGGGCTGGATGAATAGGTATGAGGTTGTCATGGTTGCAAAAACGTGTAGAGGATCGTGGAAGGGTTTTAGAAATGAGTGTGGGGATGTGTTGAGGATGGCCAGGATTTGGGCATACGTCGCCAGCAATGTTCACTCTTCTTTTTTTGCTAATCTTCAACCTATACCTCCATTTTAAACACGGATGCGCCGATATATGACACGTGACATATATCTTTTATTGTATCCATCTGCAAAGCAATACTCAGAAGGTTGAGTTTTTCTATAGAGTAAAGAAAACCTTATGCTGACGTATTCTAGCTGAACGAGTGCCAAAAAAAGTGACCCTTGGCATACAGTTGGCGCCTAGGACCATATGTATAGTTTGAAGGTTCTCATAAAACAAAGTATGGAGCATAAATAATGCACCATTGTAAAAGTGCTCATATGTGTCACTGTGACTGTGCACACCAAGCATTCATCCTGGCAAGTTTGATGGTAATGGTAACGTTATAGGCTGGTTAGTAACTTGACCGCAGACTGCTTTATTTAGCAATTGCTTTACACAGCAACAGGAATAAAATAATAAAAGTCATTGGCTGCCACACCACTAACACCTTCCTTAGCTACCATATTTAAGACCTGGTGCCAAGTACTGCATAAAACATTTTCCGGGCTTGTAGCCATCACACGTGCCGCACTCTCCCTCAGGCTGGTATCACCTGTATATTACACGGGCTGGGAGTTCTGGTGATTTAAGAGTTTTCTAGGACTTTGATGGCCTGTGTGAGTCCTAAAAATAAGACTCGGTCAGAGGAGTTGAAACCATAACGTTACTTACATATAAGACACATATGCATGTTTTTCTCAATATCTGACATGAAATCAGAATAAACCTTTCCTGTTTTAGGTCAATTAAGATTACCATAATTATTAATATTTGTCAAATGCCAGAATAATGAGAAAAGAGAGAATGTTTTAAGGCATTTTCATTACTTGCTGCAAAGTCAAAAGTTTGCATACACTAAGATTACTATGCTTTTAAACAATTCTGGACTGCCCATATGATGATGTCATGTGCTTGGAAGATTCTGTTTTTGGCAACATCTGAATTTGAGACACACCTGTAGATGTATATTAATGCACACCTGAAACACACTGCTTCTTTGTGTAGCATCATGGGAAAGTCTAAAGAAATCAGCCAAGATATCAGGAAGAGAATTGTGGACTTGCACAAGTCTGGCTCATCTTTGGGTACAATTTCAAAATACCTGAAGGTGCCTCGGTCATCTATGCAAACAATTATATGCAAGTACAAACAAGATGGGAATGGCCAGCTATCATACCGCTCAGGAAGGGGACGGGTTCTGTGTCCCAGAGGTGAATGTGCTTTGTTCCAACATGTGCATATCAACCCAAGGACAAAAGCAAAAGAACTTGTGAAGATGAAGCTGGTAAGATTGTGACAATATCCACAGTGAAACGAGTACTGTATCAACATGGGCTGAAAGGCCACTCTGCCAGAAGAAGCCATTACTCCAAAAGAAGCATAAAAAAGCCAGATTAATGTTTGCAAGTTCACACAGGAAGGCAGACATTAATTTTGCAAGACAAGTCCTGTGGTCCGATGAAACTAAAATTGAACTTTTTGAGCATAATGATCATTGTTACATATAGAGGAAAAAAGGAAAATCTTGGAAACCTAAGAAAACCATTCCAACTATGAAACACGGGGGGTGGGAGCATCATGTTGTGGGGTTGTTTTGCTGCTGGAAGGACTGGTGCACTTAACAAAATAGATGGCATCATGAGAAAAGAAGATTATGTGGCAATACTGAAGCAACATCTCAAGACATCAGCGAGGAAGTTAAAGCTTGGGCAGAAATGAGTCTTCCAAATGGACATTGACCTAAAGCATACTGCCAAAATGGTAACACACTGTCTTAAGGAAAACAAAGTCAATGTTTTGGAGTGGCCATCACAAAGCCCTGATCTCAGTCCTATTGAAAATTTATGGGCAAAGCTGAAAGGCCGGTGCGAGCAAGGCGACCTACAAACCTGGATCAGATACACCAGTTTTGTAAGGAGGAATGGGCCCAAATTCCGACCAACTATTGTGAGAAGCTTGTGGAAGGAGATCCCAAACGTTTGAACCAAGTCATTCAGTTTAAGGGCAATGGTACCAAATACTAATGAAATGGATGTAAACTTCTGACTTTGCAGTAAGTAATAAAAATGCTTTAACACATTCTCTCTGTCTCATTATTCTGGCATTTGGCAAATATTAATAATTATGGTAATCCTAATTGACCTAAAATGGGAAAGGTTTATTCTGATTTCATGTCAGATATTGTGAAAAACATGCATATGTGTCTTTTTATATCTTGTATGTAAACTTCTGATTTCAACTCTGTGTATATGTGATGTCAAAGTGAAACGTGAAGAGCACACTGACCAATATAATTCAACAGGGCTGTTCAGATGTGAAAAGACGCAGCATCCTCTAGTGTCAAATATGACAGGTATAGCCTCGTCTATCAGGTCCTTATTCAATTGGAAGGATTCTGCTCATTGCTCAGCAACGTGAAACTGTTTTGCATTTGCCATCATCCCGTTTCCGAAAATATGATTTTCCTATCTATTGGATCGATGCAGTTCATGCAAAATGCCCTTCTTAATTTCTAGTAAGCACTGCAGGCAAAGAAATCCCAGATCATTACGTTTTTCAAAGTCTTGTCTTGGTCGTAAATCTGCTCCACATTCCTGAAGCAGAACCTCGCATCTGTTAGCCATTAGAAGTTTCCTTAGTCACCTAATTTCAAATATTAATAATAATCTTTATTTTTATTTTTCAAAGGAGAGAGTCAGCGGTATAGAGTTAGTGCAAGCGTTGTTTAACATCTCTCTCTAAGGATTTTATTTTTCTCTATGACGCATGGATAGGATACTTAATTTTTATGTATTCTTTTGTTTTAAAAATGTAACAAAATGTATTGAATATGAAAAATTATTATCATTGTTTATTTTTTATTGTTTTATTTTTTTATATACCATACATTTTATAGCATTTGTTATATATATTCAGAACATACCCTTTTTTGTGTTGTTTTTTTAAAATTACATTTAACATTATCTGGTGAATATGCAGTAGTTGTTTTTGTTTATTGGGCATTCTTTTTGTATTTAGATACCTCAGTTACTGACAAAAACTGCTGACTACAGTGACACAAGTCACTGACGGAGCTGATCTGGCTCTGTGATGGAGAATTCCCAGAGAACCCTTTCCTCCTTACCTAATTGATGTCCTCTGATCTGATTTTCAGTTGTGGAAATAATAAATCATCTGCAATTTTTTGTACTATTCTGGTATATTTGCTTATATACATATTAAGAAAAAGACAAAATATCTTAAGAAAAAGCGTGAGCAAATCTTATTTTTCCAACCTTACGTTGAATGTGTCAGTTTAGTGACTAGTTAGATATACTCCTTCCTGGACTTTCGAATGATTCATTCTTCAGTATGTTATAAAGATAAAATAACTATGATACAGCGCTGTATGGCTTCTTCAAGCGATGTAAACTGACACTGTTTATGTCTGGTTGGTGTCCAAGAGAGATGTTAGTGTGGGCACATTAAAAGGTATCTGTCAGCAGATATTTATTACTTTGTTTCAGAGCACCATAACTTAGGGAAAGAGACTCTGATTCCAGCGATGTACAGTGGGTACGGAAAGTATTCAGACCCCTTTCAATTTTTCACTCTTTGTTTCATTGCAGCCTTTTGGTAAATTTAAAAAAGTTCATGTTTTTTCTCATTAATGTACACTGTGCACCCCATCTTAACTGAAAAAAACAGAAATGTAGACATTTTTGCAAATTTGTTAAAAAAGAAAAACTGAAATATCACATGGTCACAAGTATTCAGACCCTTTGCTCAGACACATATTTAAGTCACATGCCGTCCATTTCCTTGTGATCTTCCTTGAGATGGTTCTACTCCTTCATTGGAGTACAGCTATGTTTAATTAAACTGACAGGACTTGATTTGTAAAGACACACACCTGTCTAGATAAGACCTCACAGCTCACAGTGCATGTCAGACCAAATGAGAATCATGAGGTCAAAGGAACTGGCCAAGAAGCTCAGAGACAGAATTGTGGCAAGGCACAAATCTGGCCCAGGCTACAAAATAATTTCTGCAGTATTCAAGGTTCGTAAGAGCATAGTGGCCTCTATAATCCTTAAATGGAAGAAGTTTGGGACCACCAGAAGTCTTCCTAGACCTGGCCATCCAGCCAAACTGAGCAATCGTGGGAGAAGAGCCTTGATGAGAGAGGTATAGAAGAACCCCAAGATCACTGTGGTGGAGCTCCACAGATGCAGTAGGGAGATGGGAGAAAGTTCCACAAAGTCGACTATCACTGCAGCCCTCCACCAGTCGAGCCTTTATGGCAGAGTGGCCCGATGGAAGCCTCTCCTTAGTCCCAGACATATGAAAGCCTGCATAGAATTTGCTAAAAAAACACATGAAGGACTACCAGACTATGAGAAATAAGATTCTCTGGTCTGATGAGACACTTTTTGGTGATAATTCTAAGTGGTAAGTGTGGAGAAAACCAGGCACTGCTCAACACCTGCCCAATACAATCCCAACAGTGAAACGTGGTGGCAGCATCATGCTATGGGGGTGTTTTTCAGC
Source organism: Dendrobates tinctorius (assembly GCF_039654945.1). Lineage (NCBI taxonomy): Eukaryota > Metazoa > Chordata > Amphibia > Anura > Dendrobatidae > Dendrobates > Dendrobates tinctorius. Next base: position 20,463,800 of record NW_027361669.1, read on the forward strand.
TGCAGGGACAGGATGACTGGTTGCAATTGAAGGAAACATGAATGTGGTCAAGTACAGAGATATCCTGGATGAAAACCTCTTCCAGAGTGCTCTGGACCTCAGACTTGGCCGAAGGTTCACCTTCCAACAAGACAATGACCATAAGCACACAGCTAAAATAACAAAGTAGTGGCTTCAGAACAACTCTGTGACCATTCTTGATGACCCAGCCAGAGCCCTGACCTAAACCCAAATGAGCATCTCTGGAGAGACCTGAAAATGACTGTCCACCAATGTTCACCATCCAACCTGACGGAACTGGAGACGATCTGGTGTATATTAATGAGAAAAAAATAAACTTTTTGAAAATGGCTGCAATGAAACAAAGAGTGAAAAATGTAAAGGGGTCTGAATACTTTCCGTACACACTGTATCACTTAGTTTACTGGGCGTAGCAGTTGTGATGAGACTTTTCTCTGTTGTAGATGTAGCAGTGCTCAGAAAGCTAAACCCCTGCTTACACTACATCTTTCTGTGTACTTTGTCTGTTACCAGTAAACTGCTAATCATTGCTGGAGCAGGATGCAGGGGGGCATAGCAATGATAAAACACCTTATCTCTTGCTGATAAAACGCTTAGTGTGCTTTCACATTGCACTTTTCTGCACACTCCTGGGTCCTGTCCGGGCTTGCGCCTCTACCCCCCCCCCCCCCCCCCCCCGCCAAATGGGATTTGGACGTATGCGCTGATGGAACAATATACCATAATATTGCTGGCAGAACGAATGTGCGCTCTCTCGTGCATCACTTTGGCTGTATATGCCTACTTTTTATCAGATTATTATTATTTGTTTATATGGCACCATTGAATCCATAGTGCTGTACATGAGAAGGGGTGACATTAAAATACAGATATAACGTACAGTAAGGGTGTGTGCACACGCTGCGGATTCTGATGCGGTTCCGCAGCAGTTTTTGCTGTGGTGTACAGTACCATTATACCCTATGGGAATAAAAAACTGCAGTGCAGACGGTGCAGATTTTTCTGCGCGGTTTTCCTGCGGTTTTGAAACTGCAGAAAGAATTGACATGTCAATTCTTTCTGCGGATTCCGCTGCGGTTTGCCATCTCCTCCATTGTAGAAATGATAAACCGCAGGGCAAAACCGCAGAGCAATCCGCAGGTAAAACCACAGGTCTTTTGACCTGCAGATTTACCTGCAGATTCTACAAAATCCGCGCGGCCAAATTCGCAGGGCATTCCGCAGCGTGTGCACATACCCTTAACAAGCTAACAATAACAGACTGATACAGAGGGGAGAGGACCCGGCCCTTGCGGGCTTACATTCTACAGGATGGTGGGGAAGGAGACGATCAGAGTTGCAGTAGCTCCATTGGGTCGAGGAGGCAGCGGGGTCATTGCAGGCTGTAGGCTTTCCTAAAGAGGTGGGTTTTCAGGTTCTGTCTGAAGGATCCGAATGTAGTTGATAGTCGGACATGTTGGGGCACAGAATTCCAGAGGATGGGGGATATTCGGGAGAAGTCTTAGAGGCGGTTGTGTGAGGAGCGAATAAGTGTGGAGGAGAGAAGGAGGTCTTGGGAGGGCCGGAGATTACGTGAGGGAAGGTATCGGGAGATTAGTTTGGAGAAATACGGAGGAGACAGGTTATGGACGGATAGCACATAGACAGCACGCTGACCCAAACCATTCAACAGTGCTGTTCAGATGAATGATTTTTCTCTTCTTCCAACTATGAGAAAAATGGTTACAGCACTCACTACTTTCTTGCAATCTTGGATGAGACCCACACATTCCAGTCTACGGGCGCGTAAGTAAAATTGGATCCCACACAAAATATCTGAGGGCCATCTGATTATTACTGATACATTTGCTATAGACCTAGGGCATGTTTTAAAGGAGATGTATGAAAAGTGATCTCACATGGCCGTCATATGGACGTAAAAATGGACACACGAATGGAACACAGATGAAAGTCATGTGAAAATTAGATGAAAATCCTCCGAGTTTTCAGAATGAACCACAGATGATTTTTTCCTATGCTCGTCTGCAGGGCCCTTAATCATATGCTGCGCTCTACACTAAGGGCCACTTTGCACACATGGGATTTTCACCCCTGTGTTATAATTCTGACAAGCCGACACCTTTCCTTCTCACTGTTGGCCAGTCTGCAATATTTTTAGCCTAAAGGCACGAGATATGACAGATATTAAACTATTGAGTGACAGCTGTAGTCCTCAGGATTGCATTTAGCGCGATGTCTATCTTGAGGGAGCAGCTATCCTTTACACCGGAATGCATTCACTGTACACCCCAGCCTTAGGTTGTGTTCACACTTGGCAGCGTCTGTGCAGTTTTTGGCTCAATCACAATGCGGCCCCAACGTGTGAATGATATCAGTGATTGAAACCATTCATCCTTCTCGTCTCCATCTGGGAAACGTTTGCATTGTTTCTAGTGTTTCACAACGCTGCCTCCGTGCTGGTGGACTAGATCAAGGCAAGTGAGCCACATCTGGATGCAAACAATCAATATCGCCATTCGCTGACAGCAATCCGTGCTGGATGGTGGAGGGTGATTAATCACAAAGCATACTAGGATAACTTATTATCATATGCTGGTTCAGTTTCTGATTTGCAGAAGGATAAAATAATAAGAACTGGAGCGCTCGTGTTCCTGCCGTCCGAGGTTTGGGTGACTGTTGGAGATAACAGCAGACCATGGCTCGAGTCTTAGGCAGTGTGGCGTGGGATGGAGAGCAGCCATAAAGGCGTATTAGAGCGTTGTTGGCCACAGTGACAGATGGATACTTACTTTGTGGAACTAAGCTCGCTACTATTTACCTTCCGGGCGTTTCAGTAGGATCTACTGGATTACAACATACTGTATTGTATAATAATCCGAGCAGTGAGTATAGTTTATTGAGCCTGGCACTCTTGGTTGATGTCCGGAAGCTATTTACTTTAAATGTAGCCGGTAAACGGATTTTTTACACATCTAGACACATTCAAGTGAATGGGTCTGTGCACGTCAGTGTGTTTCCATGAACTGTGTGTCCGTGGGCAAAATATGCTGACATGTCTGTTTTTTAACAGCAGCACGGGCCGCAAAGCGTCCTGAACACTGATGACACACGGATGAAATCTGCGTGTCACATATCGGCGCCTGAGAATCTGTGATACTGTTATCGCTGTTCCCTGGCATTGGATGCTGAAGACAGCTCTCATCTTTCTCTCCTGCTCGCGCTGTGATCAGCATTGGCAAGGGAGAATGTTGAGAGTTAGGCCGGGATCACACTTGCCATTTAAACGGCCGAGTTTCGCATGGTAATACACGGCGCTGCCGCCGGGACTCAGGAGCGGGGCGTGCAGCTCCATGTATTGCTATGCGGCCGCATGCCCCGCTCCTGAGTCTCGGCGGCAGCGCCGTGTATTACCATGCGAAACTCGGCCATTTAAATGGCAAGTGTGATCCCGGCCTTATACTCAACTTATAACAGCGAGAGTAGGTCGTGGCTCATGGTACTACTACTCCCATGTTCCACCATAACGAAAACACATGAAATTTTATTTTTTTAAAAATTCAACTACCTTAATAGACTGATTGTATATATAACTAAATATTTTAACTAACACCACCTAAGGCTACCTTCAGACTTCAGTTTTTAAGCATCAAGCGCGATGCCGCGAGAAATGTAAAAGCCGGATCCGGCTTTTCCCCCATAGACGAGCATTATCGCCGCATTGCGCCTGATGGCCAAGCGGCGTGTCCGGCTTTTGCCGGATACGCCAAAAATGCCTGTCCGGCGTCTGCAAAAAACGTTCCCTGCAACGTTTTTTGACAGCGCCGGACCGCTTTTTTCCACTGCGCATGCCCGAAGACTCTCTCACCCTCTCCCTCACCTGCACCGTCTCCGGCCTCAGCAGATTATCCGGCGGGCTGCGGCTTCTACCGGATCAGGTTTGACAACTTTTCGCCGCAGCCCGCCGGATTTAAAAATCTGAAGTCTGAAAGTAGCCTAAGATAGGTCGCAAAAGCAATATACTGTCACTGACCCAACAGGAAAGTTTAGCACAATGTACCCTGTCCACTATATAAAAACAGTAATTTTATTTCAGCATATAAAAATCCTGTTGGAATGAGATCAACACACAATTTACAAAACCTATCACCACCCAAAGAAAAAGGAGGAAGACTAAGTGGACAATGAGGATTTTTTTTATTTAAAAAAAGACAATGCTATTTCAAAAATAGGACACTATGAGTTCAAAAATGGCTCACTTATTTATTGCACATATCAATTTTAAACATGCCCATAAAGACTGACCCTCAATCAGAGGTATTCTTCGCCAAGTAGTTATCCCGTAAACTGGGCCATATAAGATACTAATTGGCCAAGAGTTCCACTACCTGGAAAGATTACTAGTCTAAAGCTTTCCCTCAAAATAATGGGCTTTTGCAATAAACTGCACATGAAATAAATAAACCCAAAGTATAAAGCCACTCAGTCAATAAATATCTAAGCATGCTAAATTTTGTTTTGATCTCATTCCAACAGGATTTTTATATGCTGAAATAAAATTACTGTTTTTATATAGTGGAGAGGGTACATTGTGCTAAACTTTCCTGTTGGGTCAGTGTATATTGCTTTTGTGACCTATCTTAGGTGGTGTTAGTTAAAATATTTGGTTATATATACATTCAGTCTATTAAGGTAGTTGAATTTTTAAAAAAATAACATTTCATGGGTTTTTGTTATGGTGGAGCAACTACGTATACCCATTTGTTAGCTAATTGATTCAGGTGTCCTTACTACTACTCCCATCAGCCTACACTTGCTGCCGCTTATGACAGGGCTAGCAGGCGGTGGCAGATGGGAGTATTCATCAGCCGCTGTCTGTGCTATAAATAAATACAATTAAAAATAAAATGAGGTGGGTTCCCCTGTGTTTTTGATAACCAGCCAGGCAAAACTGGCTGCAACCCTCAGCTGTCAGCTTTACCAAGGCTAGTTATCAAAAATAGAGGGGTCCCCACGCTGTATTATTTTATTTAAATAAATAATTTTAAAAAATGACATCGAGTCCCCTCCATTTTTGACAACCAGCCTTGCTAAAGCTGACAGCTGGGGGCTGGCATTCTTAGGTTGGTATGGAGCCATTGATATTGGTCCCCAGCCAAAAAATAAAAGCCCCCAATCTCCCAAAAAAGGCATGTCGATTAGATGCACCAATTTGGGGGCTTTGCCCAGCTCTTGGCCTGGGGCGGTGGCATGTGGGGTTCATATCTGTGGGGTTGATGTCAACATTGTTTGGATTGTTTGTTTGGATATATATATAGTAGGTTTGCCCCCATACCTCAGGTAAGCTAGGTTTTATCACGTAACTCAGGAGGCAGGTGCCACTTCCGCCCTTATTTATATATGTATGCTTGTTTTGCAACCTCAAAAGTGGACTATTTCTTAGTTTTGAATGGATTCATTTATGTCTTGTTTGTCATTTTTTTTACTATCCATATCATCTGCTTTTCATACATGCTAGAAAAGGAATCTCAATCGGAAATGTTCCTTCCCTAAGCATCTCCCAGCAGCTGGTCCATTTAAAACAGATATCTCATGGTTGGCTTCCATTGTTTTCACTGACACTGATACTTGATCGGGTGAGTTTGGCCCATAGATCAATCCAGAGTAGGACATGATTCCAATTATTTCATATGGTTCCGATCTTCCTCCATTTTATGCCCTGTCTCAGTTTTTTCCATGAATGTCGCTGTCAATTTTCTTCTTTACAAAAAAAACAGATCATTCTTTTCCTGCTGCCGGAGTGATTATGAATGGCACAACCCCTTCTGTGTCTGCAGCAATCTCTGATTTAGAAATTGCCACAATGAGCATTTCCTGCGCCGTTTATGCAGATTGCAGCATTTCCTTGCCAATTAGCTAACTGAGATTGTTTTATGCATTTTTATGACGTTTTTCAGCTGTACTTTTTGGCTTTTTTTAATGTCATGTTTTAAATAAAACTATTTGTTTTGGAAGTTCGGCTACTCTCCAGTGACGATCTGTTGGTGAGTCTTTGATATTGCAGTTTCTCTTAGGTAAATTAGGTGACTTGTGATTTTTTCATTGCCTTTTTGTGCACGTTTTTCACCTGCTGATTCTCTGCATCTAATGCAAATCTATGAGGGAAGTCTGTACATAAGACTCAGCATACTCGCAAGAGACATTGACATGGTACAGATGTGAACCACGCACCATCAGTTTACACTGGGGACAGAGATCACGATAAACGCTAAGGCGCTGAGTTCTTTCTCTCTACAGCAGACATGTTCTCTGGAGCACGATGATTTTGAAATCACTGGTAGCTCTGGTAGTTACATAGTTATGTAGGATGAATAAAGACCTAGATCCATCAAGTTCAACCTTTCTCCACCATTTGTACATTTCGTCACTAATCTAGCTATAACCCGCAAACGTCCAGCCATTTTTTAAAATTCTGTTATAGTGTCTGCCATTACTACCTCTTGTGGCCGGCATTCCACAGTCTGACTGCTCTAACTGTGAAGAACCCTTTAATGTTTAGCTGCTGAAGTCGCCTTTCTTCCACCCGTAATGAGTGCCCTCTGGTCCTTGGAAGGAATAAGACATGTGCCAGTCCTTTGTACTGACCACACATATATTTATAAATGAGATCTCCTCTGAGGTGTCTTTTTTCCAAGCAAAACAAGTCCAACTTTTCCAACCTCTCATCATGAGACACCTTCCATCCCTTGTAATAATCTAGTTGCCTGTTGTTGAACTGACTCTAACTTCTGAATATCCTTTTCAAAATGTGGAGCCCAAAACTGGATCCCTTATACTAGATGTGGCCTCACAGGCGATTTATACAGGGGTAATAATATATTGGGATCGTGGGATTTTATCTCTCTTTTTATACATCCTAAAATCTTGCTTGCTTTTGCAGCTGCTGCCTGACATTGAGCTTACGTAACCACACATTACTTGTTGGAGTGAAAAAGAGGAGTAGATCTCTGTTCGGACCCAGATTGGTCATCTATCCAGTACTTTTTCAGCTACAGTAGGTGATGGCTTGGGCCTTGGCATGCATAAGTGACAGGGACAACCAGGCCTCAGTAAAAAACCCCAGTGGGGTACAACATCTATTTTTTATTGCATAGAGCTGAAGACTAACATTCAGCATAGAAAAGGATTGTGCATCGCTTTACTTGAAAACTGCAAAAATAAAAACTTTTATTTAATTAAATATCTTGCGCCATTTTGATGAATTTGTTACAGCAAAAACACAAAGATAGACAGAAAAATGACTTAAAGAGAGTGCACCCAGGCTTTCCTGCCCTCGTGATGTGAGGACAGCCCCATCACAGTCACACCGTGTATGAACTGCATCCACAAGGGGCTTCTAGATTGCACCTACTTTATTAATGGGGCCTGACGTGTCTCGTGGGTGGTTTGGTTTGTTTCAGTCTCTTGGTAAATGAGTAATGAACCCATTTCCGATTGTGGCGACATCTCTTCCTCTTTACTTTAGGGAAGTAGTAAAAGTAGAGAAACGTTAAGTGTTCCCCTCCCCAACAACGCCGCAGCTGCAGATGATATGAGGAGTCACTGCAGTATAACCAGATCTCCCAAAAAACACTCGGGGCCTCACTGATCAGCCACCAATCACAAGGCTGCTTTAATTTTGCCTACGATGAAGACCATTGATCTGTTCAGGACAGTTGAGGTGGGTGAGGCCCATGTGCTATCTGATCTCTATACTGCTTCTGTGTTCTCACAGCAGGGAAAAAAATAGATTTTGGGACACAATGTAGAAAAGGCTGTTCAATGTATTTTTCTCATTCAGTGAGTGGATGACATTACAACAGTGACATCTCCAGGCTGTATGGAGGTACTACACCTCACCCAACTATTGATTTTGTTACAAAAGAATGATTTCACACTTACTGGTGATATTGATCAATTACAGAATATATATATAGTGTGTTTTTGTATAATCCAAGTCTACCTCTATAACCATCACAACGTAAAAGTATCACCTACTCTAAGAACATACGACAAGTGGTAACACTGCTACACAATCTGATACCAAGAATATTCTAGTAAACATGCATCTTGTCTGGAAATGTATTTTAACATATTGGTGATGCTGAAGCTCCTTTGTTTTTGCAATTTTAGCCCAATATTTGAAGCACTGGAGCGACATAAGAGGCAAGAGGAGCTTCAGGTTTTGCTTCATACCTTTCACACTTCATGATGTAAATGCAGAGCACAATGATGAAACATGTCCCATTAATTAGGATCGGAATGTTTGGCCTGGAAATCAGACCAAAGTAGGAAATAAATTTGTTTTTTGTGGGATTTTTTTTTCAGACCACCGGTAGGAAAGCACCCATAGACTATCATGTGTTGGAGTGTTGTCCTTATAAAGAACAGATAATAAATGGATGAGAAAAATGGCTGAGGGCGTGAGCCCTTCACTACTGAGAACTGCTTGCGGGGTCCTCGCGCATGAGCTCTGTATATATGCCCACTTGTATAGTGACAGTGTGGGAAACCATTAGATCCTATTTTTGAGCTTATTTGCCATTTTGTTTTGCAGTGGGATATAGTCTGTGACAACGACTGGAAGGGACCGCTGACCACGTCCTTGTTTTTTGCTGGTGTTCTTATGGGGTCATTCGTTTCTGGACAGCTCTCAGACAGGTAATGTGGCTACACCCTCCCCTTCACTAATCATGAGTGAATGGAGGCCGGGGTAGAAGTGGCATTGTATCTACAGGTCCTCTTACAGCGCTGTGCATCGTGAGTGTGCAGACTGTATGACGATGGATGGTTGTTAGTAGGATCATTCGTCATCTTACTGCATTCTAGCATCACATTCCTGCTTACAATCACTGATTATTAGGTAATCATCCAACAGACAAGCATTTGCTGAGTAGTGTGTACATGACACATAAATGTCTATGGGGTGTACTGGAACAAGACATACACTTCTCAGGGCCAGGGATACTGCAGGGATAGATATTACACAATACGCTGATCTGCCCAATGCCCTTTTTCTCCGTAAAGTGGTCGCCTGTCAGGGTTTGGGACAAAAGTCTGCAGTCAGTGTCTGTGATTGCAGGCTGTCGAATCGTGACAGCGTGTGATCGCATGCTGACTAGACAGTGAGAAAAATGGAAGAGTATAGTCATCATGTGACCGCAAGTATGCCAATCACCTGACCGCCCGCTCTCATCTGAATAACAGAGAATCGTGACAGCATGCACACTGCATAGTCGCAAATCTGCAGTCAACAGTCAAGAGAGAAAAAAAGGGAGAAATTCCCAGCTTCCAAAAGATCCATAATTTATTGTGAAAAAACAAAGTTGACAGAGTTCACATGAAAATCAAAGCAACGCGTTTCGAACACTAGACCTGTGTTCTTTTTCAAAAAGCTGGTTGGATCTTTTCTTTTTCCTCCGTAGTCAACAGTGACTGCAGACTTTTGTTCCAAGCCTTGCAGACATTATAGGAGTTGTCTCCTGTCTTTTAATAGGTAAAATTGCAAAGTGCTTGTAAGAACAAGAAACTTTGCAATTTACTTTCTTATTCAAAAATTAAATGTTATTGCTTAGGTAATCTGCCTCCGCTGCTGAGTGCTCACAAGCTCTTTCCAATAGAACCTGCAAGCAATGCTTTGAAGCTTGTCCGATCACTGGGTGCAGTATTCAGTATTGACCCTGGCCTTCTTCAGTACAAATGACAGCCTTGGAGAGCACACAACCCATGCCAGGACATGAGAGCGACCTTTTATGGCGAGGGTCACACAACCCATTTTTTTCTGATCCGAGGAAATTGGGCCAATTATCCTAATCACACTTTGTTCAAATTCAGATCAGAGTTTGCTCACAGTGTGATCTGATTTTCTCAGATGTGGGGGAAAACATGTCTCCATTTTGTCAGGCCATGAATCAGGCTGCACCCAAAGGTCATCTGAGTGTGATCCGATTTTTTTCCATGGACCTATAGACATGAAAGCCTGAGTGCAATCCGATAATCGGATGCAACTTGTCCATGCTGCGATTTTTTTTTTTTTTTTTCCTTGTATGACCTGCATCTAAGAAAGATAACGGACATGTGCACGGCCCCATAGTATAAAATGGGGATGATTGCTATCCGTCAATTCGTAAGTGAAAAATAGATGTCTACATTTATTTTACTCACTTATATAACGCCACTAATTTCACAGCACTTTACATGCATTATCATCACTGTCTCCATTGGGGCTCACAATCTACAAGGTGGGCCATTTATATGGATACACCTAAATAAAATGGGAATGGTCGGTGATATCAACTTCCTGTTTGTGGCACAATAGTATATGGGAGGGGGGAAACTTTTCAAGATGGGTGGTGACCATGGTGGCTATTTTGAAGTCAGCCATTTTGGATCCAACTTTATAAATGGCCAGCCCAGGTGTATCCATATAAATGGCTCACCCTGTAGATTCCCTATCAGTAATTCATTAGAGTGTGGGAGGAAACTGGAATGCCCAGAGAAAACCCACGCAAACACGAGGAGAACATACAAACTCTTTGCAGATGTTGTCCTTGGTGGGATTTGAACCCTGGACCCCAGCGCTGCAGTGCTGTTTTCAGCCCCGCTTCGGCTGCTCCGGCACCATGTAGCGATTTGTGGAAGCCTCCGGATAACCGTGTGTTCCAGAAGTCACTTATCTTAATACATGTCTATGGAACTGAAGCTACATGGCATCCTTCTGAATTCCCATAGACGTACATTGCAAGATTTAAAAAAAGTGATCTCCGTTTCACACAGCAACCACTGTGAGATTTGGCAGGACACAACTGTAATTACATGGTGCCGGAGCGGAGATGGAAACGGGTGAAGACGACTACTGGTGAGTATGTGACTACATGCATTACATTCACATCTCTGCTCCCTAAACAAAGGCTGGAGTGGGGCTCTAAAACCGCTTTCACAAAATAGGCCCTTGAACTAATGGGAGGCTTCTGACGGCGGTGCATATACTGACATAGTGCGCACCGTGCAGACACAGTGTGCACACATAAGTGTGCCAAGAGCGATGTAGAAACTGACCCCTTGTGAACAGAACAGCTCAATACCATGTATTTCTCATATAATACTCTATATTTAAGATACAATATGATATATTTCCAAAACACCAGTTCCCTATGAGCCTTTGTATGAAATGTGCCACAGGGTATAGATAATAAGTACGTGTAAATGGCGTATTTCACCGTTGGGAATGTCTGGGTGGTTCTCCTTCCTCATTTCTCAGATTACTGATTAGCAGGGGCAGAGCCATTACGTTATAGCGGCGTTCGATACAGAAACGGCCACCTAGTGATCACCACAAATAATGTGGATTGTGGTTATAGATCAGTAGGATGTGGGCCATTTGTGCTACGGACCACGACTTTATCCTCAGCAGTGTTCCCCAGTCTCATATGAGGTCCGCATTTATTCATATACTTACTTCTAGTTCAGCTTTATTTGAGATTGAAAAGCCTGGGGCCCAGTACTGCCAAGTGTAGTCAACTGCAGAGGCAATTAATCAGCTTTCCAAAACTCCATGTGCTGTTGTTTCTTTGAAGAGGTTTTCCCACAAAGTACATTTTAAGCAAAAGATCTGAGAATTAAAATAAGTTCCACAATTGGATGTGTGTAAAAAATGTTACTGTGCTGAGATAATCTGATAAGTTAGGTCCAGAGATATTTGGACAGTGACACAAGTTTTGGCATTTTAGTAGTTTACCAATATATTGGATATTAAATATATAGTTATCAATATGGACTTAAAGTTTAGGCCTCGCTTACATCTGCGTAAAAAAAATCAAATCACTCCGATGTTGACCCAGAAAAGCAGGAGGAGTGTCTCGCGTACGTCATGTGACTGTGCGATTTTTTTTTTCCCACCTAGCATCCTTTTGACATGTGTGTGCTATTTGTGTGTTGCCCGGCTCTTCCCATTTGCCCTTTTGCGGTGGCAATGACAGTGATGGTGGTTGGGTTTGATGACACCCATAGACTAGCATTGGCGAGCCCCGTCCAATATACGCAGTCAATCGCAGCATGCTGTGAAGTTCACCTCATTCCAAATACTGCTGAGGAAAAACCTGCAGATGAGGACTGACTATTTAATAACATTGGTCAAAGTGCAATGCAATGTGTTCTCATATTGCTCTTGTCCGATTTATACGCAAGTGGGAGTGAGGCCTTAACCCCTTAATGTCCAATGACCGGCAAAGGGCCCCCCCCCCCTCTCTTCTGAGCCCCAGTGTGCATAAACCACCTTTAGCGTTCATATTTGGCAGGGGTGTAATTTCCAAAATGGGATCACTTGAGGGGGGATTCTGCTCTCTAGCACTTATGGGCTCATATATGGAGTCCGCAAACTAGTCTAGGAAAATCTGCTCTCCAAGAGGCAAATAGCACTCCGTCCCTACCGAGACTCTCCATATGGCTGAGCAGTACTGTACAGCCACATATGGGGTATTTCTATATTCAGCAGAAATTGTGGGACAAATTTTGCTGCCATTTTTACCCACGTCTTGTGTGAAAATATAAAATCTGGGGCTAAAACAAAATTTTTGTGGTAAAAATGTAATTATTTTTTCTTCACTGCGTAATGGTATAAAATTCTGTTACCCAACGATGGTGTCAAAATGATCATTGCACCTCTACATTAATGCATCAAGAGATGTATTTTGTAAAATGGGGTCACTTATGGGGCATTCTACTGTTCTGGCACCTCAGGGGCTCTCCTAGTCGGTCATGGCACCCTCAAACCATAACAGTAAAATCTGCACTATAATATGGCGCTCCTTCCCTTTTAAGCTTTGCACTGTGCTCATAAGTATCTTTCACTCACACATGGGGTATCGGCGTACTCAGGAGAAATTGCACAACAAATTTTGGGATCCATTTCCTCCTGTTACCCTTGTGAAAATAAAAAAAATTGGTGCTAAGAGATGATTTTTGTAGGAAACAAATGTGATTTTTAACTTTCACGGCTCTACTTTATAAGCTTATATGAAGCACCAGGGGGTTCAAGGTGCTCACCAAACATCTAGATAAGTCCCTTGAGGGGTCTAGTTTCCAAAATGGGGGTCACTTGTGGGGAGTTTCCACTGTTTAGGCACATCAGGGGCTCTCCAAATGCGACTTGGCATCAGCTCTCGATTCCAGCCAATTTTGCGTTCAAAACAGGAAACGGTGCTCCTTCCCGTCCGAGCCCTGCCGTGTGCCCAAACAGTGATCTTCCTCCACACATGGGGTATCAGCATACTCAAGAGAAATTGCACAACAATTTTTGGGGTCCATTTTTTCTTGCTACCTTTGTTAAAATAAAAAATTTGGTGCCAAAAATGTTTTTTGAGGAAAAAAATCTGAATTTTAATTTTCACGGCTCTACGTTATAAGCTTATGTAAAGCACGTGGGGGTTTAGTCTGCTCAACAAACATCTAGATAAGTCCTTTGAGGGGTCCAATTTCCAAAATGGTGTCACTTGTGGGGGTCTTCCACTGTTTAGGGACTCTCCAAATGCGACATGGTGTCCTATTTTGATTCCAGCCAATTTTACGTTCAAAACCTCAAATGGTGGTCCTTCCCTTCCAAGCCCTGCCGTGAGCCTAAAGAGTGGTCTTCCTCCACAAATGGGGTATTGGCATACTCAGGAGAAATTGCACAACAAATATTGCCATTCATTTTCTCCTGATACCCTTGAGAAAATTAAAAAAAATTGTATCCGAAGTAACATTTTTGTGAAATAAAGTTAAATGTTCATTTTTTCCTTCCACGTTGCTTCAGTTCTTGTGAAGCTCCTGAAGGTTTAATAAACTTCTTGAATGTGATTTTGAACACCTTGAGGAGTGTAATTTTTAGAATGTTGTCACTTTTGGGTATTTTCTGTCAAATAGGCCCCCAAAGTGACTTTAAATGTGAGGTGGTCCCTAAAAAAATAGTTTTTGTAAATTTTGTTGGAAAAATGAGAAATCGGTAGTCAACTTTTAACCCTTATAACTTTCTAATGAAAAAAAATTATGTATCAAAAATTGTGCTTATGTAAAGTAGACATGTGGGAAATGTAATTTATTGACTATTTTGTGTGACACAATACTTGGATTTAGGGCGATAAAAATTAAAAGTTTGAAAATTGTGAAATTTTCGAAATTTTTGCCAAATTTACATTTTTTTCCACAAATAAATGCAAGTTATATTGAAGAAATTTTGACAATATCATAAAGTACAATATGTCACAAAAAAAAACTTAGAATCATCGGGATCCGTTGAAGCGTTCCAGAGTTATAACCATATAAAGTGACAGTGGTCAGATTTCAAAATTAAGGCCTGGTCATTAACCTACACAGTGGTTTAGTCCTTAAAGGGTTAATGTGAATTACAGCTCTTTAATATGTAGCTGCCTTTTTTATAGGGACCAAACGTAATTGGAAAATTATATGAAAAGCTCTTTAATCTGCTAGATGGGCTATTCCCTCATTATTCCATCATCATCTAAGCAGGAAAAAGGTTTGGAGCTGATTCAAGATGTTGCATTTGCATTTGAAAGCTGTTGCTGTGAACCCACAACATACTGTCAAAGGAGATCTCAGTATAAGAGAAACAGACCATTATTAGGCTGAAAAAAAAGGAAGATATCCACCAGCGAGATAGTAGACATGTTAGGATTGGTCATCTGTTAAGTAGATTATGCAACAAAAAAAGGAGCACACTGGCGAGTTTGGGAACTCAAAAAAGATTATCACAGAATCCGTTCCATGGTGAAGAAAAACACTTTCACAACATCCACCAAAGTGAAGCACTCTCTGCAGGAAGTATTTGTTTCACTATCTAAATCTTCCTTAAAGAGAAGACTTCATGAGAGCAAATGCAGAGCGTTCACCACTAGGTGTAAACCATTAATCAGCCTTAAAAATAGAAAGGTCAGAATAGACTTTGCCAAAAAAAAAATCTAAAGAAACCAGCCCAGTTTTGGAAAAGCATTCTTTGGCCAAATAAAACTTAAGATTAACCTGTACCAAAATGATGGGAAGAAGAAAGTATGGAGAAAGCTTGGAATGGGTCATAATTCAAGGCACACCACATCACCTGTAAAACATGGTGGAGGCACTGTGATGGCATGGATTCCAATGGCACTGGGTCACTAGTGTTTATTGATGATGTGACTGGAGGCAGGAGTAGCTGGATGAATTCTGAAGTGTACAGGGCGATACTTTCTGCTCAGATTCAACCAAATTTAGCAAGGTTGATTGGAAGGCGCATCACAGAACAGATGTACAATAATCCAAAACATACTGGGAAATCATCTCAGGGAGTTTTTAAGGTAAAGAAGTGGAATATTCTGCAATGGTCTAGTCAGTCACCATTGAGCATGCATTTCACAGTAATATAAATGGTGAACTTGCACCTGAGTAGAAGTGGCTGGGTTAGCTGACTATAAAAATAGATTCCCCTTTAGGGAGTACAGGAAAGGAATATTTCTATTATTAATTTGCATATGCAAATATACATTACTGGCTGGTGGTATGTAATACTACTCGATATATCTGCAGGTCTTGGCCATAAATTCACTAGGTTAGGCCGGTTTCACACTCACGCTTTTGAGCGCAGCGACGGCCTGCGCACGGCCGCTGCTAAGCCCCGCCCCCTGCCCCGCCTCCACCGGTATCTCCGCCTCCGGGCGCATGACGTTGCATGCGTCGTGCGTCCCCTATCTTCATCACAGAGGGCGCAGGCCGTGCGCAGTCTGCGCACAGTCTGCGTTTGGCGGCGCATGCGTCCTTTTGACGGTGCGCCGAGCAGCGCCAAACACATCCTGTTGCATTTTGGTTGTGCTCGGCGCACCGTCAAAAGGACGCATGCGCCGCCAAATGCAGACTGTGCGCAGACTGCGCACGGCCTGCGCCCTCTGTGATGAAGATAGGGGACGCACGACGCGTGCAACGTCATGCGCCCGGAGGCGGAGATACCGGTGGAGGCGGGGCGGGGCTTAGCGGCGGCCGTGCGCAGGCCGTCGCTGCGCTCAAAAGCGCGAATGTGAAACCGACCTTAAATGGGTGTTGCACATTTATTAAAAGCTGCAATTCCCACATAGGTTGTGTGCCCAGACATACAGTACACCTGGTTGTATCCTAGGGCAGTGTCTGTCGAGGATCTACTGCGTACTTGCGTTCATTTGTTGCTCTAGGCAACTGGTAAAATACAATCAAACAGCAGCGATTGTGACAATGATGGGTCCCTGTTCTCCCTGCACCGCATTGGTCCCGGCCACCCACTGGCAGGGGACATCAGCACCGCCCCAGTAGTAGTAGTAGGCCCACAAACTCTCTATTCTCAGTACCAGATCACAAAGTGGCAGCATAACCTAGAAATATTCTTTCCATCCACCGCCCATATTTAGCTTATTGGTGTACACGGTTGTCAGAAGGGAGTATTCTGTATGAATGATAGTGCCTCTGGACGGCCATTCATATCATTTAATACTATTCCTGGCTGCGGTTGGGGACATGCCTGGCTGGCTTCCCGCTGCATCCGCTCTTTGCCAAGTTGTCACATATTGAAAGCATTAAAGCCATGTAGACATTGTACTTTCGGTTCTTTTACACATTGTATAAATGTAATGCAGTGTAAGCAGAGAACACGGGAAACATTAACTTGTGGCAAGGGTCAAAGTTTCACTGTAATGATGATTGAAGTCTTGGGATCAACATGTTTCGCAGCTAAATGACAGCTCACCTCTGTGGTACACTTACCGCTGCGTTCATGAAAGAAGACCGCAGGCAGTATCAATCAGAGCCGCTTCCATGTATTTTTTAACCACTGCAGTGTGTGAAGAGCTAAGTAGGGATAGACCTGTCAATCACCTGGAATGGAGAGGGAAGAAGCTGGCTAGGGGCAGTGCTGGAACTAATCTCCTCTATCCCTAATGTTCCCGGCCTGTTCTTCAAAATATAGGATCTCGGGAACCCTGGAACCTTTTAGGGAACAGCGTGTTTGGCCGCCCGGCTCTGACTCATGTTCCCTGTGTGGTTTGGGCAGCATAACGAAAGTAACAGGTTCACTTCACCTTCCGTAAAAGAATGAGTCTACAGCTGCAATCAAAACCCAAACAAGAACAACATAAAGGGAACTGGAAGCCTCAAAAATCGCCTCCAGGACTATTCAGAGAGGGAATAGCTTTTACAGCAGACTTTCCTCAGTGAAGAAGCAAATCTCCGCCAGACTAGTCAGATACATATTCAAAATTAATATTTCCAACAATCACAGCCACTTCCAAAGCTCGATTCATTTCCTTCACTGTACTGTAGTAGTATCTGAGGCTCCAGGGACCTGACAGGTTCCCATTAAATATCTCATCATAATAATATGACAAGTGTTGTCTTCAAATTCAACACAAAATGCACCTTGTAATGACTACTCCTGATCTCTTAAAGTTTTGTTCTATTCTCTTGGTTTGAGGGGTTTTCTCTAGTTGTATCTTCAGCAGCGCACCACTCCTCTGCCTCCCATCTTTCTAGTAGCCAGGGCTGAGGGACTAGAGGCATGGTTGTGCCCTTGGTGCGTACTGAGTGCTCTCCCTGGCTGGAACCAAAGGCAATTTTGACGCTGCAGCATGGGGACAGCCCAGGGAGACTAAAGATGGCCAGCCACAGAGCGCCGCTAGCAGGCTGTAACATATAGAGCTTCCTATGGTTAGCGCTTCTTACCTATGTAATTAGCCAAAGCAAGGAGCTATACACTATAAAATAATGAAAAAAGTCATCACATATGTGTATTAAAAATATATATATAACACAGAAAACTGATTTAAAGCACCACTCCAGCTTTTTTTTTTTTTTTATTGCAGTGCTGGAGTAGTACTTCTAATCGAAGTTCCCTGACCTTAGTCTTATACTTATCAGCCGGTGTGTTCAGCTGTCTGATCCCGCACCTCCATCTTGCGACCTCAACTTCTAACTGACCTGAAGTCAGAGCTACCGATCACAAGCTCTCGGTGTAAGGCTACTTTCACACATCCGGCTTTTGTACTCCGGTGTCGTGCCGGTGACACCCGATCCTTTTGTGTGGCCAGATACAGTGTTGCTCAGATTTAAAGGAGCAGCACACCCGCACAGATGATCTGATTCGGGCGACGAGGAGAGAGAGTGAGAGAGAGAGAATTTTTTCCTTTCATTCGCCACTTGTAGGGTCAAACTCACAGTCACCGGGCATGCGCTGTACCAAAAGCCGGTCAGGCGCTGCGAAAAAACGTTGCAGGGAGCCGGACAGCTAATTTTTGCTATATCTGGCAAAAAACGGACGCGACTCTTAACCATCTGGCACAATGCGGCGACAATTAAAGTCTACGCGACAAAACCGGATCCGGTGCCGGTTGCTACAAATTTCGCCGCATCTTGCCGGACTACAAAAGCCGGATGTGTGAAAGTAGCCTAAGTCTATGAGAGCCTTTCTCTGGCCTCATTCTGCCTTCCATAGACTTACATTGAGTTGTGACTTCTGGCTTGCTGCAGCAAACACTGGAGCAATCCGGCAGGTTACAAACTGATGGAGACCAATCAGATCGTCACCGGGACCTGCTGAAGATGCCAGCGGGTAAATATAAAACTGGGGTCAGGGAACTTATATTAGGTGCACCATTGCAGCACTGCCATAGGAAAAAAACACTGGAATGATGCTTTAAACAACAGGCCATTTTCTGATGACAACTGCCATTTACTGCACATTTGACAGATATTTTTTTAGCCTGTTTAGCATGTTTGCAATTTCCGCCATGTTTTTTTTTTTTTTTTTTAATGCATTGTTTTTGGTGGGGTGTATAGCAAATTTATACATGATTTTGAAGACAACTTAGAAAGGTATATGAGAACACCCTTCTACTACCCGTATACGAGAGCACCTTCTACTACCCGTATGTGAGAGCACCCTTCTACTACCCGTATATGAGAGCATCCTTCTACTATCTGTATATGAGAGCACCCTTCTACTACCCGTATATAAGAGCACCCTTCTACTACCCGTATATGAGAGAACCCTTCTACTACCCGTGTGAGAGCACCCTTCTACTACCCGTATATGAGAGCACCCTTCTACTACCCGTATATGAGAACACCCTTTTACTACCCGTATATGAGAACACCCTTCTACTACCCGTATATGAGAACACCCTTTTACTACCCGTATATGAGAACACCCTTCTACTACCCATATATGAGAACTCCCTTCTGCTACCTGTATATGAGAACACCCTTCTACTACCCGTATATAGAACACCCTTCTACTACCTGTATATGAAAACACCCTTCTACTACCCGTATATATGAACTCCCTTCTACTACCTGTATATGAGAACACCCTTCTACTACCCGTATATGAGAGCACCCTTCTACTACCCGTATATGAGAACACCCTTCTACTACCCGTATATGAGAACACCCTTTTACTACCCGTATATGAGAACACCCTTTTACTACCCGTATATGAGAACACCCTTTTACTACCCGTATATGAGAACACCCTTTTACTACCCGTATATGAGAACACCCTTTTACTACCCGTATATGAGAACACCCTTCTACTACCCGTATATGAGAACTCCCTTCTGCTACCCGTATATGAGAACACCCTTCTGCTACCCGTATATGAGAACACCCTTCTGCTACCTGTATATGAGAACACCCTTCTACTACCCGTATATGAGAACACCCTTCTACTACCCATGTATGAGAACTCCCTTCTACTACCCGTATATGAGAGCACCCTTCTACTACCCGTATATGAGAACACCCTTCTACTACCCGTATATGAGAGCACCCTTCTACTACCCGTATATGAGAGCACCCTTCTACTACCCGTATATGAGAGCACCCTTCTACTACCCGTATATGAGAACACCCTTCTACTACCCGTATATGAGAACACCCTTCTACTACCCGTATATGAGAACACCCTTCTACTACCCCTCCCAAGCCAAATTTATATATTACATTCTCAGCTAGAGCAAGTTGTAGCGTTACAGCAGCTGGATAGACACAAGTTGGAGACCACTAGTCTAGTGATAAAAAATACAGTGTAATTTTATTTCATTGGGCCCAAGAAAATCCTGGAAAGCATGCCATATGACGCATTATCATATCAATAGCATATACCTACATTATATCTTCCTACATCTAAGAAGCAATTTCAGAAATAAAGTAAGAGGACGGTAGTCTGTATGTGTGCAGCATATAGTAAGTGTCCTAAAGGAATAATCAAGACAGTAGGTAGAGTAACAGTTCTTTAGCAGCCTGGTAATAATCCCGAAAACCTTCCTCATTTTATTTCACTATTTCTTTTACCTCTGTAGCTTTGGGAGAAAGAAGATCCTGTTTGCGACAATGGCTGTACAGACCGGCTTCAGCATTATACAAGTATTCTCCAACAGCTGGGAGATGTTTGCCATTCTCTTCCTCATTGTCGGCATGGGACAGATTTCCAATTATGTGGCTGCCTTTATATTAGGTATGGATATCATTTTTGGGTTAAATTATGTTGTTATAAATGGGGAGAACTAAGAGATGGAGCGGGGCATGTTAATCTGTCAGAAGTATTATATACAAACACATTACACAGGACATTTTTGTATCGTTGTGTAACTATTCAGTTCAGTATAAATTAAATAACAGCGTTGGATTTCGGTCATGTCCAGTGTTTGGATCCGTGTGTCATCAGTGTTTGGATCCGTGTGTCATCAGTGTTTGGATCAGTGTGTCGTCAGTGTTTGGATCTGTGTGTCGTCAGTGTTTGGATCTGTGTGTCATCAGTGTTTGGATCCGTGTGTCGTCAGTGTTTGGATCAGTGTGTCATAGAATCGTAGAGTTGGAAGGGTCCTCCTGGGCCATCTGGTCCAACCCCCTGCTCAAAGCAGGATTCGCTAAATCATCCCAGTCAGATGTCTGTCCAGCCTCTGTTTGAAGACTTCCATTGAAGGAGAACTCACCACTTCTCGTGGCAGCCTGTTCCACTCATTGATCACTCTAACTGTCAAAAATTTTCTTCTAATATCTAATCTGTGTCTCCTCCCATTCAGTTTCATCCCATTGCTTCTAGTCTTTCCTTGTGCAAATGAGAATAAAGATGATTCTTCTACAATGTGACAGCCCTTTAGATATTTGTAGACAGCTATTAAGTCTCCTCTCAGTCTTCTCTTTTGCAAACTAAACATTCCCAAATCCTGCAACCTTTCCTCATAAGACAGGGTTTGCAGACCGGTCACCATTCTGGTCGCTCTTTTCTGAACTTGCTCCAGTTTGTTGATGTCTTTTTTAAAATGTGGTGTCCAAAACTGGACACAATATTCCAGATGAGGTATGACCAAAGAGGAGTAGAGGGCAATAATTACTTCACGTGATCTAGACTGCATGCTTCTGTTAATACATCCTAGAATTGCATTTGCCTTTTTTGCTGCTGCATCACACTGTTGACTCATATTCAGTCTGTGATCTATTAGTATACCCAAGTCTTTTTCACATGTGCTGTTGCTTAGCCCTATTCCTCCCGTTCTGTATATGCTTTTTTCATTTTTATTGCCCAGATGTAGTACTTTGCATTTTTCTCTGTTAAAAACCATTCTGTTAGTTGCTGCCCACTGCTCCAGTTTATTTATATCTTTTTGAATCCTCTCTCTCTCTTCTCTAGTATTAGCTATCCCTCCTAGCTTTGTGTCATCAGCAAATTTAATGAGTTTACCCTCAATTCCTTCATCTAAATCGTTGATAAAGATGTTGAACAATACAGGGCCCAGGACAGAGCCCTGTGGTACCCCACTTGAGACATTCTTCCAACTGGATGTGCAGCCATTTACGACCACTCTTTGGGTCCGATCACTAAGCCAGTTATGAATCCACCTAACAGTTGCCTTGTCCATTCCATACTTAGTCATTTTTTCAATAAGGATTGTATGAGATACTTTGTCAAATGCTGAAGTCAAAATATACTATATCTACAGCATTTCCCTGATCCACCCAATCAGTGATTCCGTCATAGAAGGAAATTGTTAGTCTGACATGACTTATTAGTTACAAACCCATGCTGACTCTGTTTAATCACTTCATTCTTATCCAGGTACTGACATACATCAGTGTTTGGATCCGTGTGTCGTCAGTGTTTGGATCCGTGTGTCGTCAGTGTTTGGATCCGTGTGTCGTCAGTGTTTGGATCCGTGTGTCGTCAGTGTTTGGATCCGTGTGTCGTCAGTGTTTGGATCCGTGTGTCGTCAGTGTTTGGATCCGTGTGTCGTCAGTGTTTGGATCCGTGTGTCGTCAGTGTTTGGATCCGTGTGTCGTCATTGTTTGGATCCGTGTGTCTTCAGTGTTTGGATCCGTGTGTCGTCAGTGTTTGGATCCGTGTGTCGTCAGTGTTTGGATCCGTGTGTCGTCAGTGTTTGGATCCGTGTGTCGTCAGTGTTTGGATCCGTGTGTCGTCAGTGTTTGGATCCGTGTGTCGTCAGTGTTTGGATCCGTGTGTCGTCAGTGTTTGGATCCTTGTGTCGTCAGTGTTTGGATCCGTGTGACATCAGTGTTTGGATCCGTGTGTCGTCAGTGTTTGGATCCGTGTGTCGTCAGTGTTTGGATCCGTGTGTCGTCAGTGTTTGGATCCGTGTGTCGTCAGTGTTTGGATCCGTGTGTCGTCAGTGTTTGGATCCGTGTGTCGTCAGTGTTTGGATCCGTGTGTCGTCAGTGTTTGGATCCGTGTGTCGTCAGTGTTTGGATCCGTGTGTCGTCAGTGTGTGGATCCGTGTGTCGTCAGTGTTTGGATCAGTGTGTCGTCAGTGTTTGGATCAGTGTGTCGTCAGTGTTTGGATCCGTGTGTCGTCAGTGTTTGGATCCGTGTGTCGTCAGTGTTTGGATCCGTGTGTCGTCAGTGTTTGGATCCGTGTGTCGTCAGTGTTTGGATCCGTGTGTCGTCAGTGTTTGGATCCGTGTGTCATCAGTGTTTGGATCCGTGTGTCGTCAGTGTTTGGATCCGTGTGTCGTCAGTGTTTGGATCCGTGTGTCGTCAGTGTTTGGATCCGTGTGACGTCAGTGTTTGGATCCGTGTGTCATCAGTGTTTGGATCCGTGTGTCGTCAGTGTTTGGATCCGTGTGTCATCAGTTAAATTAGAAATCTTCTCCTATCCTTTGCATTTTTAATCATGGACAGTGTTTGTCATGGATCCATAGGATTGTACTGTAACTTTTCATCTGTACTGCCAGGAAAAAATAGACAGGTCTCCGTAATTTTTGCACGGACACACGGTCAGTAAAAAAAAAAGGAATTGCTATAGATTATAATGGGTATGTGTGGTGTTGAAAAAACAGGAATAAAGCGTGTATATAACACATCTGAATGTGGCCTGACATATACACTGCGAGGTAATCATGAACGAACATTGTTAAAAGCGCTCATTTCATTATTACCTTGCAGGGTAAGCTGCAGGTCACCTGATGATCATGTCACTGGATGAAATGATCTTTTGTGCAGAAAAAAAGATCCTCGTTGTTGGCGGTGCGTCGTTCTCTGTAATTAGGGCTGGCGCTGCTGAGCACTGTGCCGCCTATGTGTACTGAGTGATCTAGTATCGCTCCCGTGCAGTCTATGTAAGCCGACCCTTACTGTATGAGATCCTAAAAAGGAGCGATTTCCAGTATTCTTCCAATGCAGAAACTTTTCAAATGAAAGCTCTTGTGTGAGATTGCTGCTACCCGTAAACTCAGCGTCTGGCACCCTAATGTAAAGAGAACAAAAGGCACGCCTAATAAAGTACTGTAAAGCTTTATAGCAAAAAATGGAGGCGTATTTGCTGTCAATCTGTGACATTTTTTCCCAGCAGGCTAAGGCTGTGTGCACCATTATTCCTTATGGGAATTAAAAACCGCTGTGCAGATGCTGCGGAATTTTCAGCGCGGATTTTGCTGCGGTTTCAAATCCGCAGAAAGAATTGCATGTCAATTCTTTCTGCGGATTCTGCAGCGGTTTACCATCTTCATTGTGGAGATGATAAACCGCAGGGCAAAACCACAGGCTAATCCGCAGGTAAGCCGCAGGTCTTTTTACCTGCGGATTTATGTGCAGATTTTGCAATATCCGTGCGGATGAATCCGCAGCAGATTCCGCAGAGTGTGCACACAGCCTAAACGTTGAAGCAAGCATTTAGCCATTGTAGGACACATCACGCACTAGTGGCAATAGGAATGTAGTCAGACAGCCTCTACCATACTGATATCACCTTTCTACATACCAGCACGCAATCCGTCATTAGCATCGGGACTGACTACAATGTAATGACGACTACCTCCTGTACTTTACATTCATATATGAGCACACCTAATGCTCCACGAGGTTGGGCTAGACACATCGAGCTGGCACTCTACCAGATAGCGCCATTCTAAATTAGTGGAGCACCTTAATTGGCTATTTCAAATACAGAGAAATGACTTTAGTTGCAGAAACTTACTCTGCCGCCTGTAAATTCCACCATTCATACTACTGAATAATAACTTTTTCTTTTGAAAATTCAGAATCAGAGAAATGGAAAAAGTACCAGGAAAGGCTATATGAGTTCAGAAATCTCATGCACAGCTTGCTTTTTTCCTAACTGAATGAATTGAAAAGCTGCTGCATTTTGGAATACTGTAACATGTCATGCTCGTTCACACTGTATTTTTGATCCAAGTGTGATCCAACAAAACATTGGACCGCACTCAAACCACTGTTATTCAATGTGGCCATTAATGTGTCAGATTTTAAACCTTGGATCGAGACTATCTGAGGAAAAAAATATACCCGAGCTGGATCTGATTATTGGATCATACTGGGCCATGTAAGTCAAATAGTCCATTAAAAAAAAATTGTGCTGCACTCAGATGCCATCCGAGTGCAGTCCGATTTTCATGGACTGACAGAATGGAAACATTTTTTCATCCAAGAAAATTGGATCACACTATGCGCACACTCTGATCAGAGTGTGATTAACATAATCGGCCCAATTGTTTTGGATGAGAAAAAATATGCTGGTGTGACCCTGGCCTTATCCTTACTGTTTTACTTCACCGTAAATCTCCAGTCTAAGAAGGGCCTACCAGTTCTCAGTAGAGTTTAGGTCAGATGACGAAGGGGCCACGACGCGTCATTATTCCGTCATCATTAAGGCAGATACTGGCTAGGCAGGCAGTGAAGTTCTTCTATGCAATCAACAATTTGCCAAACCCAAGCACCCAGTAGACATCAGGTTGTTCGGCATTCCCGGTCTTGGTGGTGGATGACCCTGTCTGCCTGCACTCCTATATCCCTCATACCTACAGCCATCAATTTCCTGTTTGCTAGGAACAATGTCCTCCTGCAGCGATTCTAATCCTGGGCTTGGATCCCTACTGTCAGCCAAACCGGCATATTAACTAGGGCATGACAGCTCAGGACTACGCTCACTGACACCTCTGTCCTCACAACTTCCATATACTTCTTACCAGGCTTCAAAGGGTAGGTGCTTTGAGACTGATTTTAGGTCCCAATTTGGGACTGTCCCACTGGATCTTGGATGGTTGGAAGGTATGCAATAAGCAAAGAGGCTACAAGTGCAGTTATTAATATAATACAATGTTGTTTCCCTTTAACAAAACCCTAATTACACACAGATGATCAGACAATGCCCCAAAGAAACCAATGGCACAGAAATCACAGTCCATATTGGGTTACTGTGCACTTAGCTGCCTCCTTACACCTAATTGCAGTCTTCCCTCCAATGATGGTACTATGAGATAAGGTCCAGAAGACTGGTTATATGGCCTAAGATTCATATTTTAGTTTTATCTTAAAGGGATTGTCTTGTTTTATTTTTATCTTGACACATGTATTCAGGACACGATCTGGTGGCACTTACTAATATATAAGTATTACTGGTTCTCCTCCCGCACTTGTTAATGTGACTATCCTCACAGATTGCACATCTCTCCTGTCCAGAAAATGGCCACCATCAGAGGAACATGTGACCCGACTAGTCCATCAGTCTCCACCATTTGGAAAACCGCTTTACAATGTGCAACTTTCTCCAAGAACAGTCATATTGATAACTGGAGAGCAGCTTGTCAGGAGATTGCGCTAACAAGTACCTGTATTACGCACCACTAAATCATGTCTCCAAAACATTTGTTGGCATAATGACAAAGTAGACAACCCCTTTAATTATTTTACGAATTATTAACATGAGCTTCACTATCAGCTTGCTTCTTTTACTTTGGCTGCAATTCAGATTTGGAATTTGCAGGAAAGTACTTGTAGAAGTTTGTTTGCTCATGATATATAACGCCTAATTGCATGGGGTGTCCCTGCCCCAGAAGAACACCCTGTCACTAATTACCATGGAATATTCGACACCATCAGGAAATGTGCTCGCCCCTCAGCTAGAGCAGCTCTTTGATAAAGTCGCCTTTCTGGAATTAAATTGTTTTTTTTCATTTTTAATAGGATCTGAAATACTTGGAAAGTCCGCTCGTATCATCTTCTCAACATTAGGTGTTTGCATATTTTTTGCAATTGGCTACATGATTCTGCCTTTGTTTGCCTTTTTCCTCCGGGACTGGAGAACATTACTGATGGCCCTGACTGTTCCCGGATTGCTTTGTATCCCTTTGTGGTGGTGAGTTCATCTTTGGTAATTCCTTATTATTAATAATAATCGTTTCTAATTTTTATTCTCCTATGACATTAACCCATTAATGACCAAAGTTGCTTTTGTTTTTGCGGTTTCATTTTTTGCTCCCCTTCCTCCCAGAGCCTTTCTGTCAATATGGCCATGTGAGGGCTTGTTTTTTGCGGGACAAGTTGTACTTGTGAACAACGGCTTGGTTTTAACATATCATGTATTGGAAAACGGGGGGAAAAAATTCCAAGTGTGGTGAAATTGCAAAAAAAAGTGCAATTCCACAGTTGTTGTTTTTTTTTTACCATGTTTACTAAATGCTAAAACTGAGGAAGGAAACCAGAGTTTCTGAAATGCGTAGGTAGAATTGATCCTCCTAGCTCCTCTTACCGTCCACAAGTAACAGGGTTCTAACGTGACCACCAACATCACACAGGTCCTGTGCCAGCTAGACGCCGCAAGTACGTAGGATACTGTTGCGGCACCCTTGTCCCCACGGCTGGTCGGACGAGCCGCACGGAGCGCTTGTCCCTGGCTGGGACAGCGCTCTGATCCCATCTGATCATCATTTGTCCCCCTGTGTACAAGAGACGGTACGGATGATCGTCACTCTACTCCAGCTAACTATTCAACTTGGCATTCACCACGGGAAAGGTAACTACCTTCTCTATTCTGGAGTCAACATGTAATTCGTTGGGAAGGCTTACAGTAGTTTTTAATGCCCAAAGATTTATACCAACTATAAGCAATCTGTATTACCCAACTGAGGGGATTAATTTGTACCCCATTTGACTGACTGCTATCCTAGGCATTGGGACACTTATACTGATTACCCTGGATGTGTATAGACTTTTTTCAGTATCCTTCTGAATCAGCCGACATCTTTGTTAACTTAGAGGCTCAACTCCCGCACACTTACGTGCCTTCATTTGGACCTATACCTCAATAGGTCCACTTGTGTCCTAGTTCTCCCACTGGGGAAATTGATTATAGCGCAAATATATATTACTATCCAAATGCTAAAACTGATCTACTATTATGATTCTCCAGGTCATTACGAGTTCATAGACACCAAACATGTCTAGGTTCTTTTTTATCTAAGTGGTGAACAAAAATTCCATAGTTTGTTAAAAAAAAATGGCGCCATTTTCCGAGACCTGTAGCGTCTCCATTTTTCGTGATCTCGGGTTGGGTGTGAGCTTATTTTTTGCGTGCCGAGCTGACATTTTTAATGATACTATTTTGGTGTAGATACTATCTTTTGATTGCCCATTATTGCATTTAATTTTAATTCTGGCGTTTTGTCTTTTTTTTCGCCACGCCGTTTAGCGATCGGGTTAATTCTTTTTTATATTGGTAGATTGGGAGATTCTGAACTCGATGAGTTTTGTAATATATTTGTATATTTGATTTTTTTTTTTTTGTTTTATTTGGAATGGGGTGAAAGGCGTGTGATTTGAACTTTTTATTTTTTTTATATTTTTAAAAACTTTTTTTTACTTTTTGCATGCGTCAATAGTCTCCATGGGAGACTAGAAGCTGCACTACTTTGATCTGCTCTGCTACACACAGACGATGATCAGATCACCTGTATGTAGCAGAAATGTTCACTTGCAATGAGCACCGACCACCATGCGGCACTCATAGCAATCTGGCTATGACAACCATAGAGGTCTGCTGGAAACCTCTGGTTGTCATGCTGACCCATAGGTGACCCGCGATCATGTTACGGAGTCACCGATTGGCGGGATAAAGGAAGCGTAAGTTAAATGCCACAGAAATTGACAGCGGCATATAACTAGTTAACAGCCGCGGGTGGATCGTGATTCCACCCACGGCTGTCACAGGAGGTGTGCGGGCTCCGAGGGAGCCCGACGTGGGCTTATTATTACGCCAAAGGTCAGAAAGGGATTAATATTAAAGACCTTAAAGGGGTGGTCCGAAATACAACTTGATTTTTATTAAAGACCTTAAAGGGGTGGTCCGAAATACAACATGACTTTGATCCTAAATCTTTAGCACCTTAGAATCCGTAAAGCGCACTGTGCGTGTGATGTGAGAATTCACAAGTCAGCTGAGTTTATGAGCCACAGATAGAAAAAATTTGACTTTGGGGGACGCATTCTTTGAAGGACAAAGTCACATTTTTAGTGACACCATTTTTTTTTCTATACACCTTTTTAACATTTTTGCCATGGTTTTTTTTAATGTTTTTTAGAGCTTGAGTTGTTTTGGATGTGGTGATAACAAATGTGCAGTCATATTGTAGTTATTTCCCCATATCCACGTCATGTCCCCACCCAGGTCCCCATATTGTAGTTATGTCCCCATATTGTAGATATGTCCCCATCCAGGTCCCCATATTTTAGTTATATCCCCATTCAGATTCTTATATTGTAGATACAGTATGTCCCCATATTGTAGATATGTCCACATCCAGGTCCCCATATTGTACTTATATCCCCATCCAGGTTTTCTTACTGTAGTCATGTCCCCATATCCAGGTCTGCATATTGTAGTTATGTCTTCATCCATGTCCCCATATTGTATATATGTCCCCATCTAGGTTCTCATATTGTAGTTATGTCCCCATATCCAGGTCCTCATATTGTAGTTATGGCCCATCCAGGTCCCCATATTATAAATATATCCCCATCCAGGTCCCCATAATGTACTCATGTCCACAACTCCAGGGCCCCATATTGTAGCCATGTCTCCATCCAGGTCCTCATATTGTAGTTATGTCCCTAGGTTTTAGAGGAGGAAAATGTAAAAAAATAGAAAAAAAGTGAACCAAAAATTGTGGTCAATTCTGCACTAATATCCCTCATCCTGGTATACATTGAAGGAAATAATTATTTGATCCCTTGCTGATTTTGTAAGTTTGCCCAGTGACAAAGACATGAACAGTCTATAATTTTAAAGGTAGGTTAATTTTAACCTTGAGAGATAGAATACCGTATATACTCGAATATAAGCCGAGATTTTCATCCCGTTTTTTTGGGGCTGAAAGTCCCCCTCTCGGCTTATATTCGAGTCATATACACCGGGGGGTCGGAGGGGGAGAGGGGGCGGGGGTGTCAGGTCATACTTACCCGTCTTGACGCTGTCTCTTGAGCCCCCAGCTTCTCCGCGCTCTCTGTTCCTGCCTTCAGCGGTCACGTGGTGCCGCTCATTAAAACTCATGAATATGCGCATATTCATGAGTTTTAATGAGCGGTATCACACGACCGCTGAACGCAGGAAGAGAGAGCGCGGAGAAGCTGGGGGCTCAAGCGACAGCGTCAGGACAGGTAAGTATAGCGATACTCACCTGTCCTGCGTCCATGGCTGCTTGCTGCTGTCTGTCATCGGTCAGTGACTTCAGACAGCAGAGGGCGCGGTGACGTGGTTAGTGCGCGCCGCGCCCCCTGCAGTCTGAACGTCACTGACTGATGACGTGGCAGATAGCGGTGAGCAGCCATGAACTCAGGACAGGTGAGTATCTGACACCCAGCGACGGAGAGGTGAGTATGTCAGTTTTTTTATTTTTACATGCTGCAGCAGCGGCAGCACATGGGGAAATAATCTTAAGGAGCTTCTAATGGGGCAGTATATGGGGGAACAATATGGAGCTTCTAATGGGGGCAGTATATGGGGGAATAATCTATGGAGCTGTTTATGGGGGCAGTATATGGGGGAACAATATGGAGCTTCTAATGGGGGCAGTATATGGGGGAATAATCTATGGAGCTGCTTATGGGGGCAGTATATGGGGGAACAATATGGAGCTTCTAATGGGGGCAGCATATGGGGGAACAATATGGAGCTTCTAATGGGGGCAGCGTATGGGGGAACAATCTATGGAGCTTCTTATGGGGGCAGCATATGGGGAACAATCTATGGAGCTTCTTATGGGGGCAGTATATGGGGGAACAATCTATGGAGCTTCTTCTGAGGACACCATATGGGGGAATAATCTATGGAGCATTTCCCACCCTAGGCTTTTTTTCGAGTCAATAAGTTTTCCCAGTTTTTTTGTGGCAAAATTAGGGGGTCGGCTTATACTCAGGTCGGCTTATACTCGAGTATATACGGTATCAAAAATAAAATCCAGAAAATCACATTGTATCAGTTAAATTAATTGTATTTGCATTTTGCAGTGAGAAATAAGTATTTAATTCCTCTGGCAAACAAGACTTAATACTTGGTGGCAAAACTCTTGTTGGAAAGCACAGCAGTCACACATTTTTTGTAGTTGATAATAAGGTTTGCACACATGTCAGGAGGAATTTTGGTCTACTCCTCTTTGCAGATCATCTCTAAATCATTAAGGTTTTGAGGCTGTCGCTTGGCAACTCGAAACTTCCACCCCCTCCATAAGTTTTCTATGGGATGGATTAAGGTCTGGATATTGGCTAGGCCACTCCATGACCTTTATGTGCTTCTTTTTGAACCACTCGTTTGTTACCTTGTCTGAATTTTTTGGGTCATTGTCTTGCTGAAAGACCCAGCCATGACCCATTTTTAATGTCCTGGTGGAGAGAAGGAGGTTGTCACTCAGGTACATGGCTACATCCATTCTCCCATTTGTGCAGTGAAATAGTCCTGCGCCCTTAGCAGAGAAACACCCCCAAAACATAATGTTTCCACCTCCATGCTTGACAATGGGGACGTTGTTCTTTGGGTCATAGGCAGCATTTATCTTCAAAACACGGCAAGTTGAGTTATTGCCAAAGAGGCCAAATTAACCCACCCTTAAGATTATAGACTGTTCATGTCTTTGTCAGTGGGCAAACTTACAAAATCAGCAAGGGATCAAATACTTATTTCCTTCACTGTATACATGTCCCCAGTCCAGATATACATGGCCCTCTCATCCTGGTATGCATTGCCCCCTCTGCCCTACTTTGGTATACATCGTCCCCATCCCTATCCTGGTATGCATGGCCCCCCATCAGAAAAACATACAAAAAAAATAAACCATCCTGCTTACCTTCCCTGCGCTCCCTCGCAATGTCCTGTTCCGATGCCAGCAGCTCATTTATGCTTGTAAGTAGCTCATGGCAATGACATCATGCGCTGCCTACAAGCCGCCGAGGACAGCTGCTGGAATACTCACTGCTCTCCACGCCTTGACTATGTGTGGGGAGATCAGTGAATATTCATTACACCCATGGGAGTGGAGAGCTGTAGTAGCGGGCACACGTGATCGCCCGGCCGCTGCAATTGCTTAGTGTGCCCGCTATTAAAGAGAATGAATATTCACTGCTCTCCACTTCCATGGGCATGCAGAGTCATGGATATTAATTTCTCTTTAGCAGCGGGTACAGGGGTTAGCCGCCTCCTGCCTCTTGTGACCCGCCGCTGCCTCTCCCCCACCTCAGCAGGTACATCATTTCAATTCAATGTGCGTCTAAGGACGCACATTCAGCTGAAATAAAATGCTGCTTTCGGCAGCCCCCTGAACGTGTCTACAGTGCTTGCAGGCTGCATGAAGCAGCCTCAGGGGCCGCATGAGTCCCGCGGGCCACGCGTTTGAAACACCTGGAGTAACTGCAGACTTGTGACTTAAGATCAGAAAACGCCGATAAAGGGAAAATGGAGAAGAATGTTTCCAACAACTGTGAAGTATTAGTCTTTTAATTGCGGTAAAAAAGTTTTGCTAGTTTAATTTTAAATGCTAGAGGGAGCCGCTGCTGATATTTGTCTTATAATGCTAGCTCGCATTATGGCTGCTATACAAATGGGTGGGATTTGCTTGTATGTCCACACCCCCCCCCCCCCTTCTGGTGTCTGCAAAAGGATAAGGTTTTGGATCATAATACAGAGACATTTTGTTGGTGACTGCAATATTCTATTAATATGTGAACAGTGTCATCGAGGATGGTTGGCAGCTCTGATTCTTTTAGCACTGCTCAGTGTATCACACATTATAGGGTGAGACACCGCTCAGTGGGCTGTATCATACATGATAGGATTTACATAAGAAAAAACGTAAAGAGGGCATCACTCAATATTTGTTTGGATCGACCAACCGAGTACCAAAATGCAACGGCTACTAAAAAAGAAGACAAGTATGCAAAAGAGGGATATTCCAAGGTATCAAGCGTTTATTAACATACAAGCCAAACAAGACACATTGATGACATTTAAAAGGCACACATGGCTAAATGTCCAGACCAAGCCACTCTAGAACTTCAGATCTAACTGTCTGTTAATATATGAGGGAACTGTCAATAATTCGTCTAACCTTATAAAGAAACATATCAAAGTAAGCCATAAGATCAGCAATGCAAAGTCTTATAATAGGAACCAATGTAATAGGGAATAAACCAAAACAAACAGCTGATAGTACCTGAGCCCAATGGGTAATGTGCATTCTTAAGATTAGGAAGTTGAGATTAACATTGCTCAAAAAAATGAGTGTACAAAATATATATACTAAATGAATGAACACTGTAGATGAGCAAATAGCACAGCATGTGCATATGAGACACAGATGATTAGAATAGCACAAAAGACATACTGTATAGAAAAAGGTTAAAAGTAGTCAAATTGAGGTAAGGCCGGTTTCACATTCGCGCTTTTGAGCGCAGCGACGGCCTGCGCACGGCCGCCGCTAAGCCCTGCCCCGCCTCCACCGGTATCTCCGCCTCCGGGCGCATGACGTTGCATGCGTCGTGCGTCCCCTATCTTCATCACAGAGGGCGCAGGCCGTGCGCAGTCTGCGCACAGTCTGCGTTTGGTGGCGCATGCGTCCTTTTGACGGTGCGCCGAGCACAACCAAAATGCAACAGGTTGCGTTGATAGGTGATATACTCACCTTTCGACAGCCCCCGCACTCTTTCCCTCGTCTCACCACGCGCCCGACATCTTCTGGTCCCAGTAATGCTTTGCGTGAAAGACCGCCGATGATGTCGCGCTCTCGTGAGAGTGACGTCATCTCCGGTCCTTCGCGCTAACCATTACTGGGACCGGAAGATGCCGGGAGGATGGAGAGGAGATCGGGGGCCGTCGGAAGGTGAGTATATCTCTCTGTTTGTAACGGAAATCCCGCGTGCAGAGCACTGTGCCTTCCCGATGCGATAGCATCAGGCCTCCATCTAGTAATACATAAGGAGTTTCTCAGCGCATGCACAGATACCACCTAGCGGGAGTGACATTCACATAAGGGTAACGCAACACACATGTGAAATAAGTGCTGGCCCATATGTGTATACACAAATGTGACAGCAATGCAATCTCTATGGCAAATACACAATAAATAGGATCTTAACATCAAAGCGCTTGCGCAGATGGACAAGTAGAGAGTGCAAGGAAAGTAAGACTGATCCTGAATGGTTCTCTTCCAGGATTATCCCAGAATCTCCACAGTGGCTGATCGCTCAGGGAAGGATAGAAGAAGCAGAGGCTATAATAAGGAAGGCGGCAAAACAGAATAAAATAACAGCACCCGCCGTCATCTTTAAGACTGCAGAGGTAAAGTATCTGATAGCGTCTGAGGAGCAAATACATTTCTGTGTTTGATCCTCTGCTGAGGATCTCTATATCTCTTCATAGCTGGATGACACCAAGCTGCACCACAGCAGACGTCATACCTTCTTGGATTTATTGAAAACCCACAACATGCGACTCATCACGCTGCTTACAATCTTGCTGTGGTGAGTAATGTCTTCAGATAAAATTGTGTGTGCATGACATTTGTCAGAGAATATTTGACAATGTGAGTGTGATGGTGAGAAATGCTAGGACTAGTATCCACAACTTGGCCTCCATTTCCTGCCTCACATGCTCTGGGCTATATCGGATATCTCACCTAGAAGATATTCCCCATATTTGTGCCCCAAAAGGTGTTATGATCAGGATGTGGAAATATCCTACAACAGTGGACTTTACATACAGTGGGGCAAAAAAGTATTTAGTCAGTCAGCAATAGTGCAAGTTCCACCACTTAAAAAGATGAGAGGCGTCTGTAATTTACATCATAGGTAGACCTCAACTATGGGAGACAAACTGAGAAAAAAAAATCCAGAAAATCACATTGTCTGTTTTTTTTTTCATTTTATTTGCATATTATGGTGGAAAATAAGTATTTGGTCAGAAACAAGCAATCAAGATTTCTGGCTCTCACAGACCTGTAACTTCTTCTTTAAGAGTCTCCTCTTTCCTCCACTCATTACCTGTAGTAATGGCACCTGTTTCAACTTGTTATCAGTATAAAAAGACACCTGTGCACACCCTCAAACAGTCTGACTCCAAACTCCACTATGGTGAAGACCAAAGAGCTGTCAAAGGACACCAGAAACAAAATTGTAGCCCTGCACCAGGCTGGGAAGACTGAATCTGCAATAGCCAACCAGCTTGGAGTGAAGAAATCAACTGTGGGAGCAATAATTAGAAAATGGAAGACATACAAGACCCCTGATAATCTCCCTTGATCTGGTGCTCCACGCAAAATCCCACCCCGTGGGGTCAGAATGATCACAAGAACGGTGAGCAAAAATCCCAGAACCACGCGGGGGGACCTAGTGAATGAACTGCAGAGAGCTGGGACCAATGTAACAAGGCCTACCATAAGTAACACACTACGCCACCATGGACTCAGATCCTGCAGTGCCAGACGTGTCCCACTGCTTAAGCCTGTACATGTCCGGGCCCGTCTGAAGTTTGCTAGAGAGCATTTGGATGATCCAGAGGAGTTTTGGGAGAATGTCCTATGGTCTGATGAAACCAAACTGGAACTGTTTGGTAGAAACACAATTTGTCGTGTTTGGAGGAAAAAGAATACTGAGTTGCATCCATCAAACACCATACCTACTGTAAAGCATGGTGGTGGAAACATCATGCTTTGGGGCTGTTTCTCTGCAAAGGAGCCAGGACGACTGATCCGGGTACATGAAAGAATGAATGGGGCCATGTATCGTGAGATTTTGAGTGCAAACCTCCTTCCATCAACAAGGGCATTGATGATGAAACGTGGCTGGGTCTTTCAACATGACAATGATCCAAAGCACACCGCCAGGGCAACGAAGGAGTGGCTTCGTAAGAAGCATTTCAAGGTCCTGGAGTGGCCTAGCCAGTCTCCAGATCTCAACCCTATAGAAAACCTTTGGAGGGAGTTGAAAGTCCGTGTTGCCAAGCGAAAAGCCAAAAACATCACTGCTCTAGAGGAGATCTGCATGGAGGAATGGGCCAACATACCAACAACAGTGTGTGGCAACCTTGTGAAGACTTACAGAAAACGTTTGACCTCTGTCATTGCCAACAAAGGATATATCACAAAGTATTGAGATGAAATTTTGTTTCTGACCAAATACTTATTTTCCACCATAATATGCAAATAAAATGAAAAAAAAACAGACAATGTGATTTTCTGGATTTTTTTTTCTCAGTTTGTCTCCCATAGTCGAGGTCTACCTATGATGTAAATTACAGACGCCTCTCATCTTTTTAAGTGGTGGAACTTGCACTATTGCTGACTGACTAAATACTTTTTTGCCCCACTGTATATGCGTCCTTTACCCCTTACTGTGAATGGATGTAACTGGACATCCAGGTTGAAGGTCATTTTCCACAATAGGACGAACCGTTAAGACTCATGTGCCCATGCCATCAGCAGCAGGAGCTGACTGTTATACAGGTACCTGTATATGATCAGACATAGTGCTGATCTCAATAGATCATATAAAGAATTGGTGAAAGAACACCATATTAGAGGATTATTTAAAAAAATGCAAAATTTTATTTCAACAATCATAAAATATATAAAATACAGGCTGAACCATTGGCTGGGATACGTAAAAAAAGGGGGGATTAAACAAATGCACATGGTGATGTTATCTCCAGACTTAGAAAGTACATAGGAATATGTGTAGTCCAAAATAATAGTAATAAGCTGTATAATCATGCAGTAAATCTAATCAGTATTACATAGGGTATACATAAATCAAGCAAAACCTGAGCACCAATCACATGGAGTAAAGTGCAACTGCAACTAGATGTGTATTTCCTGAAGGAAGTACAGATAGTGGTTTGAAATGGTGCCCGGGCTGCCCCTTTAAGAGAGACTTGCCTGCTGCCCCTGCAAGACTTTCAAGTCAGGATCCGTTTTAACTGTGGGTGCCTCTCAGGGGCCACTTTGGCCTCAGGGTCTGATTTGGTGGGTGGGTCCCCTCAGGGTCCGATTTTGTGGCCGCGGCCCCTCAGGGTCCGATTTTGTGGCCGGGGCCTCTCTGGGTCCGATTTTGTGGCAGGGGCCCCTCTGGGTCCGATTTTGTGGCAGGGGCCCCTCTGGGTCCGATTTTGTGGGTGGGGCCCCTCTGGGTCCAATTTGGTGGGCGGGACCACTCTTGGTCCAATTTGGTGGGCGGGGCCTCTCAGGGTCCGATTTTGTGGTTGGGTCCCCTCAGGGTCCGATTTTGTGGTTGGGGCCCCTCAGGGTCCGATTTTGTGGCCGGGGCCTATCAGGGTCCAATTTTGTGACTAGGGCCCATCAGGGTCCGATTTTGTGGCCGCGGCCCCTCAGAGTCTGATTTTGTGGCAGGGGCCCCTCTGGGCCTGATTTTGTGGGCGGAGCCCCTCTGGGTCCAATTTGGTGGGCGGGACCACTCTGGGTCCAATTTGGTGGGCGGGACCACTCTGGGTCCGATTTGGTGGGCGGGGCCTCTCAGGGTCCGATTTGGTGGGCGGGGCCCCACAGGGTCCGATTTGGTGGGCGGGGCCACTCTGGGTAAGATTTGGAGGCTGGGATCGCTCAGCCTCCAATTTGGAGGCCGAGGTCAAAGAGGCTCTGATTTGGAGGCCGGGGTCGATGAACTTCCGATTTTGGAGGCCGGGGTCGATGAGCCTCCGATTTGGAGGCCGGGGTGGCTCAGCCTCCGATTTGGAGGCCGGGGTGGCTCAGCCTCCGATTTGGAGGCCTGGGTCGATCAGCCTCCGATTTGGAGGCCGGGGTGGATCAGCCTCCGATTTGGAGGCCGGGGTGGCTCAGCCTCCGATTTGGAGGCCGGGGTGGCTCAGCCTCCGATTTGGAGGCCGGGGTGGCTCAGCCTCCGATTTGGAGGCCGGGGTGGCTCAGCCTCCGATTTGGAGGCCGGGGTGGCTATGCCTCCTATTTGGAGGCCGGGGTGGCTCAGCCTCCTATTTGGAGGCCGGGGTGGCTCAGCCTCCGATTTGGAGGCCGGGGTGGCTATGCCTCCTATTTGGAGGCCGGGGTCGATCAGCCTCCGATTTGGAGGCCGGGGTCGATCAGCCTCCGATTTGGAGGCCGGGGTGGATCAGCCTCCGATTTGGAGGCCGGGGTGGCTCAGCCTCCGATTTGGAGGCCGGGGTGGCTATGCCTCCTATTTGGAGGCCGGGGTGGCTCAGCCTCCGATTTGGAGGCCGGGGTGGCTCAGCCTCCGATTTGGAGGCCGGGGTGGCTCAGCCTCCTATTTGGAGGCCGGGGTGGCTCAGCCTCCTATTTGGAGGCCGGGGTGGCTCAGCCTCCGATTTGGAGGCCGGGGTGGCTATGCCTCCTATTTGGAGGCCGGGGTCGATCAGCCTCCGATTTGGAGGCCGGGGTCGATCAGCCTCCGATTTGGAGGCCGGGGTGGATCAGCCTCCGATTTGGAGGCCGGGGTGGCTCAGCCTCCGATTTGGAGGCCGGGGTGGCTATGCCTCCTATTTGGAGGCCGGGGTCGATCAGCCTCCGATTTGGAGGCCGGGGTCGATCAGCCTCCGATTTGGAGGCCGGGGTCGATCAGCCTCCGATTTGGAGGCCGGGGTCGATCAGCCTCCGATTTGGAGGCCGGGGTCGATCAGCCTCCGATTTGGAGGCCGGGGTGGCTCAGCCTCCGATTTGGAGGCCGGGGTGGCTCAGCCTCCGATTTGGAGGCCGGGGTGGCTCAGCCTCCGATTTGGAGGCCGGGGTGGCTCAGCCTCCTATTTGGAGGCCGGGGTGGCTCAGCCTCCTATTTGGAGGCCGGGGTGGCTCAGCCTCCTATTTGGAGGCCGGGGTGGCTCAGCCTCCTATTTGGAGGCCGGGGTGGCTCAGCCTCCTATTTGGAGGCCGGGGTGGCTCAGCCTCCTATTTGGAGGCCGGGGTGGCTCAGCCTTCGATTTGGAGGCCGGGGTGGCTCAGCCTCCGATTTGGAGGCCTGGGTCGATCAGCCTCCGATTTGGAGGCCTGGGTCGATCAGCCTCCGATTTGGAGGCCGGGGTGGATCAGCCTCCGATTTGGAGGCCGGGGTGGATCAGCCTCCGATTTGGAGGCCGGGGTGGATCAGCCTCCGATTTGGAGGCCGAGGTGGAGCAGCCTCCGATTTGGAGGCCGGGGTGGCTCAGCCTCCGATTTGGAGGCCGGGGTGGATCAGCCTCCGATTTGGAGGCCGGGGTGGATCAGCCTCCGATTTGGAGGCCGGGGTGGATCAGCCTCCGATTTGGAGGCCGGGGTGGATCAGCCTCCGATTTGGAGGCCGGGGTGGATCAGCCTCCGATTTGGAGGCTGGGGTGGCTCAGCCTCCGATTTGGAGGCCGGGGTGGCTTAGCCTCCGATTTGGAGGCCGGGGTGGATCAGCCTCTGAATTGGAGGCCTGGGTCGATCAGCCTCCGATTTGGAGGCCGGGGTGGATCAGCCTCCGATTTGGAGGCCGGGGTGGATCAGCCTCCGATTTGGAGGCCGGGGTGGCTCATTGTCCGATTTGGAGGCCGGGGTGGCTCAGTCTCCGATTTGGTGTGTCGGCCCTTTAAGACTCATTTGGGTGCGCTGGCCCTTTAACAA
Source organism: Dendrobates tinctorius (assembly GCF_039654945.1). Taxonomy (NCBI): domain Eukaryota; kingdom Metazoa; phylum Chordata; class Amphibia; order Anura; family Dendrobatidae; genus Dendrobates; species Dendrobates tinctorius. The sequence continues at coordinate 20,503,253 of NW_027361669.1, forward strand.
TCACTTTGGCGCGTTGGCCCTTTAAGAGCTAGTTTGGCTGACTGGGCTTCTTTTAAATCCACTTTGGCGCACACATTCTCTCTCAGGGGCATGTGTCATGTGATGAAGCTAGATTTGCATTTGTGCTGTGGGTTTCGCTTTAAGAGCTGATATTATGTGGCAGAGGCTCTGTGCTGGGGTTCAAGTGAAGTTCGTAGGCGTTGGCATAGTAACTGGGTCTGCCTGCGCATATCAATGAGCTCAACTGTCATTCCAATCGCCTCAGGGCACGTTTTGCCATTTCCTATTGAAAAGCATTGGAGACAATGCATTCCAATGACGGGAAAAAAAATTTTCAAATGCAAATTGCGCAAAAACTACAAATCCGATCGACACGAAAAATACTTAGCACACCTCTCATGGACGCTGGCTTCGAAACGACACCTCAACGGAGTCTGTGCGTGTAGCGGTTCGGGCCGCATTAATTGCGGAAATCAACTTAATAAGAAGAAGAAGAAGAAGTTAGCAGCGTTCGGATTACAATATAGTGGTTTTTTCAAACCACTATAATTAAGGGGTTATAAAATGTTAAAGTATGGAAGCTATCAAGTACGGTGTATAGTTGGCACTAAATAAATGCTGGCAGTGCAGCCATGGATTTAATCATAAGTGGGCTGCAGAGCCCTGGTTAGAGTAAAGTGCATGTGCAATGAGAAAATGTAAAGAAACAGATATACATTTACCTTAGTTTAGAATGTGTCAGCTGAGTCCCCTACGCACGTTACGGCGCTTGCCTTCTTCCGGGGAGCGTGGTGCTGATCTCAGTAGTGGCAGCGGCATATGAGAAGTTGGACAAAGGGAGATCACTCCCATTGTCTGCCCATTGGTATCTCTGCAGCTTTGGATGGTTACAATGGCAACAGAAGAGCCCAACAATGTCTTCAGTGTCTGCTATATGTATCAGCCGATCAGATCCCACGGAAGTGGGGCCTGATTGTCTGTCAGTCAAATACTGACAGCAAGATGACGCACTGTATGACATAAGTACTACACTTCATTATCAAGGCAATCAAAGGATCCATGTCCCCTTGTGGGACCAGCAAGTAATGTAAGGGGAAAAGCAAAAAAAAATTGTTTGTTAGTGTTATGAAAAAAAATCATAATAATAATAAAAAAGTCTATCTGTAAAAAAAATAGCCCCTCACAAAAAGTCACATATTTAACAACCTGTACTATAAAAAAGTCAAATTTTTAACAACCTGTACTATAAAACTATCAATTTTCAAACCAAGTGTTGAATGGTGTTAAAACATATATGAAAAATTATGATGTAAATGCCATACAGTTCTGTAAACAGAAAACGGAAAAAGTTAGGGCTCTTACAATATGACATTTTTTGGGCCAAAAATTGATTTGTAGTAAAACAGAAAAAAAGGAATAAATTAGGTATCAACATATTTGTATCAACCCACAGAATACAGGTCGCAATTCCAGATTTAATGTTTTCTGTTCTTACCTACTATCAAAAAACATAATTGAACAATGATCAAAAAATAATATATACCAAAAAGTGATAAGAGTTAAAACTTCAGCTTGTCTTTAAAGAAAAGTCCTTATACAGCTCCATCTATGGAAAGCTAAAGATATGGGTTTCAGAATATGGCACCAAAAAATAAGTGCTGTTTTTTTTAAATAACTTCTTGTGCATAAGCAGCAAACATAAGCCGACCCACATAATAAAGATAACATGACAATTTCACTAATGGTGATTGGTGCTTTTTTAAAGACTAAATAAACAAAGAACAGAATTGCTGATTTTTTTATTTCTTTTGCATCCCAAAGAGTTAATAAAAAGCTATAGAAAAATGACCACAAAATGGCGCCAATGAAAGCCAAAGCTTGCCCCTAATACAGCTCTTCTGACGGAAAATTGTGAAACTAAAACAAATTATTTTTCAAAGAGTAAATTAGGGTACGTGCACACGCTGCGGATTCCGCTGCGTTTCCGCAGCGGTTTTGGCCGCTGCGGACCCGCAGCAGCTTTAGCTGCGGTGTACAGTACCATTCTAATGAATGGGAAATAAAAACCGCTGTGCCGACGCTGCGGTTTTGAATCCGCAGAAAGAATTGCATGTCAATCCGCAGGACCAAACCGCAGGCAAAACCGCAGATAATCCGCAGGTCTTTTGACCTGCGGATTATCTGCGGTTTTTGCAAAATCCGTGCGGATTAATCCGCAGCGGATTCCGCAGCGTGTGCACGTACCCTTATTGTACACAAATAATAAAACACTAATAAAACTACATAAATTTGGTATAAACATATTTGTACTGATCCAAACAATATAGTTACACTTTATTTTTGTAGCACGACAAATAGCGTAAAATTTAAAATGCAAATAAAAGTGTCAGAATTGCAGTGTTTTTTTTCCTTCCCATAAAAATTTAATGATAGTTTGTTAATAAGTTCTATGTACCTCAAAATAATGCCACTAAAAAATACAACTTGTCTTGAAAAAAAACAAGCTCCCATAAAACTAAGTCGCCAAAAAAATGAAAAAGTTATGGCTCCAGTAATGTGACAATAGAAAAGTAAAAAAAAAATAGTGTTGCATAAAGGCCAAAACTGGATTTTAACACCTTGGAGTTAAAGGGATTGGACAATTTTTCTTTTAGTGAAACTCTTTACACAAACTGACCAGCTGTACACTATCAAACATAAAAGCTCTCATTGCAGTAGATGGAAGCAGATAGAAAAAGCATGCTCCTGTCATGGCATTTATAGTGTATGTAGCACCCTAATAGGTTCACTCCCCCCACACATGACATACCTCCGTAATACCCCACAGACACTGAGGGTCTCACAGATCTCCCAAACAGTATGATGACCCCAAAGTGTACCCAGCAGAGATTGATGCCCTAACAGTGCCTACCAAAACAATATCATGCTGTCACAGTTTCCACAGCAAAAGTATATTGACTCCTTAGTGCCTCCCCACCCAGTATAATGCCCTCATTGTTCTCCCACACAGTATGATGTACCTGCATTGCCCTTTACACAGTGTGATGGTCCTCATAGCCCCCCACATAGTATAATTACCCCCACAGTCCCACCCCCATACAGTGTGATGTCCTCATAGCCTCCACTACACATTTTGATGACACTAACAGACTTCAACCCTGTATGCTGGCTCCCAAATTTACCCTTATTCAGTATGATGGCCCCTATAGCTTCTCCACACAGTATGATGAAGTCACAGTAACCTGCTACACGGAGACTCATACAGATAGGCTGAATGGAGGGAAGATTCCTGTCCCATCACTATTCTATTGTAACTTCATCCTGACTCTGGGTGAAGGGTTGGGGGCTGTAAGGGGATTATTACTGTAGGCAAAATACACTATACTATATGAGCTGTAAATTGCATTGTGACCTGTCTGGGGTAAATCATTCTGATTGTAGTGAAGTAATAATAGGTTGTAAGCCCAGTCTCTCAGTATGTCCATGTTTGTTCATGTGATTTGTATTTCATATACAGGTGCTTCTCACAAAATTAGAATATAATCAAAAACTTAATTTATTTCAGTTCTTCAATACAAAAACTGAATCTCATATATTATACTAACTATGAACCCGTTCTACGCCCGGGTGGCAAGCATTTTTATTGGTATATGGTCTCCCATCCTGGTATGTGCTGCCCCCCTCCTATCCTGATATGCATGGCACCCCTTCATCCCTATTCTGCTATGCATGGCCCCCTCATCCCTATAATGGTATGCATGGCCCCCTCATCCCTATCCTGGTATGCATGGTACCCATTCAACCCTATCCTTCTATGCATGGCCCCCACATCCCTATAATGGTATGCATGGCCACCTCATCCCTATAATGGTATGTATGGTCCCCTCACCCCCCACCAATCCTGGTATGCATGGAACCCCTTCATCCCTATCCTGCTATGCATGGCCCCCTCATCCCTATAATGGTATGCATGGCCCCCTCATCCCTATAATGGTATTTATGGTCCCTTCACCCCTCCCCCACCAATCCTGGTATGCATGGCACCCCATTCCTCATCCCAGTATGCATGGTCCCCTCACCCCCCCAATCCTGGTATGCATGGTCCCCTCACCCCCCAATCCTGGTATGCATGGTCCCCTCTCCCCCCAGTCCTGGTATGCATGGTCCCCCCTCATCCCTATCGTAGGATGTATGGTACCCCCTCACCCCCCAATCCTGGTATGCATGGTACCCCTCACCCCCCTATCCTGGTATGCATGGTCCCCTCACCCCCCATCCTGATATGCATGGTCCCCTCACCCCCCATCCTGGTATGCATGGTCCCCTCACCCCCCAATCCTGGTATGCATGGTCCCCTCACCCCCCCAATCCTGGTATGCATGGTCCCCTCACCCCCCATCCTGGTATGCATGGTCCCCTCACCCCCCAATCCTGGTATGCATGGTCCCCTCACCCCCCCAATCCTGGTATGCATGGTCCCCTCACCCCCCAATCCTGGTATGCATGGTCCCCTCACCCCCCATCCTGGTATGCATGGTCCCCTCACCCCCCAATCCTGGTATGCATGGTCCCCTCACCCCCCCAATCCTGATATGCATGGTCCCCTCACCCCCCAATCCTGGTATGCATGGTCCCCTCATCCCCAATCCTGGTATGCATGGTACCCCTCACCCCCCTTTTCTGGTATGCATGGTCCTCTCACCCCCTTTCCTGGTATGCATGGTCCTCTCACCCCCCTTTCCTGGTATGTATGGTCCTCTCACCCCCCCTATCCTGAAATGCATGCTACCCCTCACCCCCCAATTCTGATATGCATGATCCCCTCACCCCCCAATCCTGGTATGCATAGTCCTCTCACCCCCAATCCTGGTATGCATGCTACCCCTCACCCCGCTATCCTGATATGTATGGTCCCCCTCACCCCTATTAAACTGCACACATGCAAAAAAAAAAAAAGAAAACATTTATACTCACCTTTCTTCCCTGTGCTCCAGTGCTGTCCCGTTCTGCCAGAGGCCGGAGGAGGAGTGAGGCGCCTGAGTACGCGCATGCCCATACCGCGCTGTCCGGCGCCATATTGCATGGGGACACTGCAAATGATAGCGCTATGCGCATGCGTGAATCCGACAACGAACTCCTGCCCCGGTCTCCGTCGAGAAGAGAAGCGCCGCGGCAACGCTTTTCCCGATCAGGTAAGTATGGCGCCGGAAATCGCGGTATACACTGTCCACGCGTACCGCCATCTCCGGCGCCATACGCTGGGTGCCTTATTCTGTCTGGAGCCAGACTGCGCAGGCGTGTCACGCTTGCGCAGTCTATAAAGGCTTCAGACAGAGTGACACTCCCAGCGTTATATTATAGGTCATACCTGGGCAAGGGGCGGCCCCCGGACCGCATCCGGCCCGCCCACTGCCTGTGACCGGCCCGCGGAGGGGTTCGGGACTTCTCCGGGTCCTGCTTTCCTCATGAATTATTCATGAGGAAAGCAGAAAGCTGAGGAGTCCCGGCAGATGCAGCGGTGAGCGGAGCGGACCCCGACCTCATGAGAGTGGCACAGAAACATTGCCTCCAGCGCACCGCCCACATACCAGACCTGCGGCGCTGACTGGTCGAGGCTGGAGGGGGGCGTGGTCTGAGAGAGGGCTGCGTAGATGCTGTTGGTGGCTTCTGCTTGCAGCAGTATACATCACACCACGCCTCCAACTGTGTGCTAAAACATGCGGGCGTGGAGGCGTGGTGTGATCTTTACTGCTGCAAGCAGACGAGTGACACTCGTGCAACGTAAGGCTAGCATGAATTACTTTAGACTGGGTCTGGACTGGGTGTTTGGGTCTGGACTGGGTGTTTACGTCAGGCCAGGGTCTGGGACTCTGGGTAGAGTGGTCAGCGCCTAATAAAGCCCCTGTGAGCAGTACAGGAGTGGTACACAGATAACACTTGCTTCCTCCCCTGTCCCCTGCAGCAGCCACGTTCTTCTGAAACTTGGGCAGAGACTCCCATTGGAAGAATTAGGCAAGGTTAGCTGTTATAGACCTTAAATATGTCGGCTAAAAAAAGAAAGATTGATGCAGAATGCAGAGTTTTTAACAAGGAATGGACTTCTAAATATTTATTTGCTGAAGCCAAAGGTAAAGCTGTGTGCTTAGTTTGTGGAGAAAAAAAAACCTGAAGTCTGAACTGAGAAAATAAATTAATGAGTATGCACAATGTAAGTGCATATTAACACATGACCATTAACCAGAGAAAACAAAACACAAAAAACACAAATAAAAAGTAAACAATAAACTGCAAATAATGCATAAAAGTAATAATAATAGTAAGGGTATTTAGTAAGCATAATTTTGATCAAAATAATGTACAAGCCATCCCGCCACGTCACGGCAACCCTTGTGGGACAGTCCTACTCTAGTATTTAAAACCTTTTCACTTGCCAAGTGACATGTCTGTGAGCTAGGATCGAGGGACTGACCCACTAGTAAAAGTTTTTTTATCCATTTCATTGTACATTCAGTGCATATAAGGGTGTGACCGCCCTCTTTCTGAGCTGGGAAAACCATCCAGTCTGGCCTATGCTTTTACTAGTGGGTCAGTCCCTCGATCCTTGTTCACATTCACATCACTTGGCAAGTGAAAAGGTTTTAAATACTAGAGTAGGACTGTCCCACAAGGGTTGCCGTGACGTGGCGGGATGGCTTGTACATTATTTTGCTCAAAATTATGTTTACTAAATACCCTTATTATTATTATTACTTTTATGCATTATTTGCAGTTTATTTTTTACTTTTTATTCGTGTTTTTTGCTTTTTGTTTTCTTTAGTTTGTGGAGAGCACATAGCTGTGTTTAAAGATTACAATTTGAGTCGCCATTACGAGACTAAACATGCGGAGACATACAAGAAGTCCGGCCCTCTGACACCATCCCAATTTCTAATGCGGCCCCATGGCAAAATTAATTGCCCACCCCTGTTATAGATAGTCATTACACACAGAGTGATCTACAATATTTCAAGTGTTTATTTCTGTAAGCCATAATCATCAACTTTAACAGAAATAAACACTTGAAATGGATCACTCTGTTTGTAATGACTCTATATAATATATGAGTTTCAATTTTTGTATTGAAGAGCTGAAATAAATGAACCTTTTGATGATATTCTAATTTCGTGAGAAGCCCCTGTATATGCCGTTCTGAAATTGAATGGTGATGATATTATATAAAAAATTGTTCTATTCCAGGTTGATTGTATCTATTGGATATTTTGGTGTTTCCCTGAATACCCCAAATTTGCATGGTGACCCATTTCTGAATTGCTTCCTTCTGGCTGCCATTGAAGTTCCATCGTATATTATAGCATGGCAGCTGCTTGGACGCGTATCGAGGCGCTATTCAATGTGTGGAGCAATGCTTCTCGGTGGAGTTCTGCTGCTCCTTATACAACTTGTACCACAAAGTAAGTATTTTGAAGTAAAGATACTATAGCAGTTTGGTCAAATCAGGTTTTCTTGTTTCCAGTGCAGTATATCTATGACCGACTAGAAATGCCAAGCATTGTAGCCTGTGATGCCTGCTGTATTATATGACAGATGGTGGTAATGGCTGGGACGCACTGGAGACGGACACCCTGGTGGTATCTATGGGAAGGAGTTTTTTTTTCTGGAAGATTAACCTTTTATGTATGCTCATGTCTGAACTGATGTCTGATACATTCATAAATTTTGGGGTACATATGGGCATAAAAAGCAAAGCACAAGCACAGATTGTGATTTGCTACAGCTCTTTATGATCACATAAGACTAAATTCACTACATTATTTTACTTCAGACATCTTTTCATCATGCACAAATGATTAAGTTCTAAGAAGCAAAATAAGAAGTTGAGTAAATCTGTAAATTCCATGGATGCCTTTCTTGTTGGAGCCCCGTTGTGCGGCTTTTGTTTCTCATTCTGTGGCCCACTCCCACATAGTATATTGTACATTATCTTCCCAACATGTCTATTCATTGTTATGGATGTAAAAACAGAATCTGATCAGCGACATGTATTCATTCTGCAAAGTTAGATTTTTTTTTTTAATTCGTTTATTAACCACAAAACAGATATACAATATACATATTTGCATACAGTGTTGCACACATACTCACATATATTATTAAACATAGAACAAAATGTGCACTCTTATTTATATCCAAGGTGATACATGCGGAACCTACGGAGTATTTGTAAAGGACAATAAGCTATATACTATGACATATTTATGCCATTTAAATTATACAAGCTCTTAAACTATTACACAAGTGAAAAACCTATTAACAAAGAAACATGGAACAGTGACTTTCGTTCGATCTTTTTCAGAAATATATGACTCATTCAAAGTTCTTAAACTACAACTATAACTACAGCAACTACTATTTCGCCGCCTAATACTTTACATTGTATTATCCCCTATGTGATGCCCCCAAAATGAAAAACTTGACTCCTTACATTGATGTTGAGTCATTATGCATTTGTAGAGTAAGATGGGAAGAGTTCCACCTATCCCAGATTCTATCAAATTTTCCCAGACATCCCCTGTTCTGATATAGTGTGCGCTCATATGGGATAACCAAATTCACCAATTCTATCCAGGCTCTGAGGGAGGGACGTCAGCCCCCCATCCATCGTATTGCCAATACCTTTCATGCCATAAATAGCGTCTCTCGTAGGAAAATCCCAACATAGTGGCCCCAAGTTTCCTCATCCCATACCCCAAACAAACAGACCAGTGGTTCAAGAGAAACAGGAGCTTGTACCAGGGATGTCAATAATGACGTCACCTACTTCCAGTATTGTAGGATAATAGGACATTTCCATATCATATGAATAAAATCTGCATCTGATGAGTGGCATCGCAAACATTCTGATGATTGGAATCGACCTATCCTAAAGAGTCGTGTTGGAGTCAAATATGATTGGTATATTATATATAACTGTGTCAATCTATTAATAATAGATGGGGACACCCTGATTGGAGACTCCAGAATCTCTTCCCATTCCTCTTCCTGCACATCAGAGATGAGCCCTTCCCACTTCCCTGTAATAGACCTTATGGCCGATTCAGCTCCCACTGACAGTATATATGTATACAAGGAGGAGATAAGGCCCTGAGGACCCTGCAAGTTAAGGATTCCTATCAAAGGCAGAGACGAGATAGCACGGTTCACAACCATACCCCTTATGTGTGACTGAAAGGCTGATCTTAGCTGTAAATAGCAGAAAAATTGGGCCCCCGGGATACCACATTTAGCCTGTAGTTGTTCAAAAGACATTAAGGTCCCATGATCATACAAATCATCTACCGAGGAGACATTATATAGAATCCAGAAGTCATGGGATGGGTGGTTTAACAGCACCGGAAAATAATTGTTGTTCCACAAGGGCATTTCAGCTATGATGTCCTCAAATCTAATAACTTTCTTAATTTGTCTCCAAACTGATTGTGTTAGTCGAAGTAGGGCCAATAGACGAGAGGGACACTGATTTTTTCCAACTCCAGGAAACCCCGTGGGCAGTCCGTCCGTGCAGCATGAAGCAGATGACTTTCAGAATTGGGGAGATAATTATCAGGCATCCATTTACTTAGGGCTTTAGCCTGTCCAGCCAGATAATATAGAAAGAAATCTGGTAACGCCGCCCCACCCCCCTGTTTAGGTCTCTGTAGGGCGGATAACCTGAGTTTGGGTCTAGTTTCACCCATATAAAAGATGTAATTTGGGAATTTACATTCGCAGAGAAGGATTTAGGTACCAGTACAGCACTGTGTTGAAGGGAATAGCTGAGTTTAGGGAGCAATATAATTTTGATCAGGTTAATACGACCGGCTACAGATAGCGGGAGTTTACTCCATGTTGCAAATTTAGATTTAACTAGCTCTAGCAGTGGGTAGACATTAAGTTGTAAGTCAAGTGTACTTTATTGAAATATGTGGATACCTAGATATTTGAAATTAGATACAACAGGCAGCGAGGAGAGGGTCTCAAGTCGGGGCATGGGGGAGAGACAATAGAGCAGACTTCTCTCAGTATATATATAAGCCCGAGTATTTACCGAATCTATCTATACTGGCAATCACCTGTGTCAATGTTTCCTCCGCCCTTTCCATAAATATCACCATGTCGTCAGCATATGAGCCGATGGTGTCTTCAAAATAGGACTGACGGGTAAAGAATAATTTACATTTATACCTGGTGTCTATATATTGGGTGTACAACCTTTGAGCAGCTAGCCACTCGACTCTATTGCCTTTGTCTCATTAGATATGTATGCAGCTTCCAAATCTTTCAATCGTCGCTCCACCTCATCATCTTCCCTCGAAGTTACCCATTTGATATAAGAAATCGTAGAGGACAAACAACCTCTTAAATATGCCTTAAGGGTATCCCAAAATAAATTAACATTCTGAAGTTCTGGGTGGGACGAGATGAAGCAATTCAACTGATCGATCGTTCTATCGTGAGATCCTATTAATTTCAGCCAGAAAAGGTTCAGCTTCCAGACTATCCCATTATTTAGTTGCCCATATTTAAGTTTAAGAACAACTGGGCTGTGATCTGAGACCCCCCTACTGCTACGTTCTATGTTATCCACCCACATCGCTAGACCACTGGATCCGAATTTATAATTAGGCGTGACAGAGAGCGCCTAGTGGATGAGTGACAAGTATATTCCTTCACCTCAGGGTGACGCACCCGTCACATATCCAACCATCCACTACCCTCCATGAACAGTGCCAGCTGGGATGGAACCGGAGAGGGGGTCTCCCCAGGCATCCCATCACCCAATCTCAATCTAAATTAAAGTCTCCCATGCAAATGACATTTGCGTCCGGATAATTTAGGGCGAAACTCATCGCCATCTGACGTATTACCCGGGGGGGGGATGGTTATAAACACACAATATGACATATTTTCTAGAATTAATCAGTGCATATACAACAACAAAGCAACCCTCAGGATCCCTCCGGGCCTTTCACCTAACATCTCTATCTATCAATAATGAAACCCCTCTCGCATAACTAGTATGAAATGTGTGGATGAACCATTGTACCCATGTTTTCTGTACGCACCGAGCAGTATCCCTGGTCAGGTGCGTCTCCACCAAAGCTACAGTGTGAGGATGATAATGCTTGATCTGCGAAAATACCTTGATCTTCTTCCGGGGGGATTTAATACCCCTCACATTCCAGGTCATGCATATTATTTCAGACCCCATGCTCACTCATCTGGATATGGTATACATTATTATTCAATAAAATTTAGAGACATCACACAAAAAATGAGAATGCTGTTGGCGGCGACTACATAAACAAGAAATAAAACCAATGTAAAAGAAAGAACAGAGCAAGAACCAAACAATATAGGAGCAAAGTCCCACGCTCCCATCATAAAATAGACAAGGGGATACTGTTATGATTAGGTAACCAAGGAGGATAGCAGGGGAATGGACTAGGCAACCAGATAACCATAGAGGTTGGTAACTTAATGGATTGCAGACCCCTAAACTGATAACACAACTAGAACTAGCCGTGGGACGTACTTACGATGCCCTAGACGCCTCGGCACAGCCAAAGAATTAGCTAAGCCTAAACAGAGAAAAGGGAAAGCTAAACTGCCCTGGAGAAGAACCCCAAAGGAATAGATAGCCCCTGAACATATATTGCCGGTGAGACAAGATGAAGCACAAAGCACAGGCAGAGAATAGAGTAAGCAAACGATGGGGCCCAAACTGTCTAGATAGAGCAATATAGGAAAGGATACTGTCTGCAATCACGCAAAAAACCCTAAGCTTGGCCTCCATAGGTGTAATGGCATCCTCTATCTGGGACACTCTTGTCTCCACTTCCATAATGCGTCTGCTCATGGCTTGCATATCCTGCTGAAGACTCCCCACCTCAGTGTACACACACATCCTCTATTATTTTTCCAGTCAGGGATGTTCTGGTTAAGGAGATGGCCTGCATTAACTGCTTGGATGCCTGTTTAAGGGTCAGTTCTTCCTGCTCCCTTCTCTCCTCACCCCCAGAGGGATGGTTTTTACACTGAGCCTGTGATGGATTATTCCTGAGGGACCGTGCACTGTCAGAGGAATCAGTTCTGGCAAACGTTCTTAATTTTTCGCCAGCTCCTGACCCCCTAGGGCGATTCATGATTAACAGTAATGTGGCACAGCAGGATGACTGAAATTATATTCTATGGGGATTTCTCACTCCCAGTCATAAACACAGCAGGGCTATTATGTGGTACTTATGTCCTGAAAATAACTCTAAGGAGATGGGCTGTATAAAATTGTAGAAATTATAACAAGTGCTGAGTTATTACCAGGATTTTATGCAGCCAGAAGGATCCACCGCACCTGTAGAGACAGCAGCAGGTGGGGTCTAGAGACCCCCTAAAGTAATGGCGCCGACGGGTCAAGTGTCTTGTTAATGGGGGAGCGTGGGGCCCAATTTTCCAGAGCACACACCGCGCGTCCTCCTTTGATCCCCAGGATATGTGCTCACAGCCCAAGCAGCGCTTCAGTGATGAGGGCTGGCGCAGCGTCTCTTACTGTCAGAGCGCACACCTTAGAAGATGGCCGCCGCCTCACACAGGCCCCACTGTCCACCCGGGCCTCCTCAGCTCTCAGCCCACTGGAGCCTCACAGCGCCGCCCCGCAGGAGCCCAAAGACGTCCTGGGGGTCCCGGAGCTGGTAAATATGTCTTGTTAGAAAGGGTCTTCAGTGCAGGATAATCGCAGGATTACAGGAGCTCTCCTGGGACGTGTCCTCTCTCCTCAGCTACATAGCCATGCCCCCCAAAGTTAGATTTTTTTACGTTACAATTTATACTGCGTTACTTTTCTACTGTTGTTTCTACTTTTTATAGAGGTATCATAACAGCAGACCAAACAAATAATATAAAGAGAACATCTCAGTTTTTTTTTTAGCAGTAGCAGCATTTTAGTCTCATTATGTGCCTCTTTGAAAAGAAGTGGTCCATGATGCAAAGTAACAAGTTTGGTACTACATCTCACATTTTCCCCTGTACCTGATGACAGTATTGTTCTGCTTAGGCCATAAAAGAAATCTGTCCATAAGTTTTTGCTATGAAATCTGAGAACTCTATGAAGTAGGCGCAGAGAGCCTGAATCCAGTGATGTGTCACTTACTGTGCTGTATTTTGCTGGGTCAATACCAGCAGTGTTTTATCAGCAGGAGATTATAATCCAGCTTGTCCTGTAATGATAATTATCATATAAGAAAAGAGATGGGGGTTGCACAGTAGGTAAAAAAGTACTTGTACTGTATAGTCCAGCCATTATTATAGTAAATAGGCCATTTCAAATGTTGCATGAACCGGTCATCAGCCAGTTCTAAGTACATAAATACCATAAATCATAAGAACATAATTACTGTATCAGAATCATTATCAGTACATGTATGCAACACCAAAATCACCATCAGTACATGTATACACCATACGAACCACGGTACATGAATACATCACCAGAACCATCATAAATGCAGGAATACAACACCAGAGAAGACATTAGTACATAGTACATGAAAACATCACTGGAACTAACAGTACATGAATACATCACCACCAGAACTAACATCAGTACATGAATACATCACAAGAACCATCATTAATGACACAACAGAACCACCATCAGTACATGAATACAGTATCAGAATCATCAATGGTATATGAATACAACACCAGAATCACTATTAGTAAATAAATACAGCACCAGAATCACCATCACTACATGAATACAACAGCAGAGCCATCATCGTACAGGATTACAGCACCAGAATCATTATCAGTATAGGAATATATCACCAGAACCAACTTCAGTACATGAATACATCATGAAGCTTAATACAGTATGTTCTTAATAATGGTAAGGAGGTCCTGGGAGTTGTTATGAGCCATCAACAGACTGCGAACCATGCAGGAATGACACTAATGATTATGTTTTCAGTTTCATAAATAAGCATTATGCAAATTGTGTATTCAGAGAGGAAGAGGACTAGAACTCTAGTTCCACTTATTGGAAGTGGCAATACTAAAAGTCATTATCGACCCTGTAACGAGGCTTGCCACATGACTTAGGATAAAAGCCAAAGCAAAATTTCTATTTGCAGACATTGTGTTTTGGGTTATTGCGATCTCTCCATACTCCATACTGTTTTCCCATTTGCCCAACTCTATAATGTCCTCCCACTTTAGCCACCTCTCCATGTTCTCCTCCCATGTTGCCAGCTTTCCATACTTTCCATTCTACACTCTTACCCCCCCCCCCCCCCCTACTGTCCTCCAGAATCTGCCACATGTCCACATTGTTCACTCCATGACTCTCGCAATCTATGGTGTGACCTCCACCCCTTCTGCACACTGCTCCACCATGCCCTCAAAGCAAAATCCCCATGTCCCCCATCTACAATAAAAGTATCTTTAGCTCAGTTATGGACTGCTCACCTTCCCCATCATCTTCACCGTCTCTGACAGCAGCAGCATGATGACAGCGACAACAGCAGGGTGATGGTCTCATCATGTTCGTAAACGTTGAGGCAGGGAACTGGCTACTGTATCTCTTGTGCCAGCGCTCATGTCTCCAAATATATTCATGTACGAAAAATGCTTATACAGTTTAATGCAGAAAGAGTACCAGCCTTATAATGGTTCTCCGATCTGTCCGTCAATTTAACAACCGGTCCAAAGAACTAGAATACTACCCCATAGGAGAAGCAAAATGCTGCCACCAGGCAGACCTGGGATCACCGCCTGAAGCGAGATGCTAATTTCACTGAAGCTGTCCCTGTGTGGGGTGAAACCTTCATGCTGTCTATTGTGATACACGATCATTCATGCTCTGTACTATGATATACAGTGTGTATAGAAAACCTAGTGAAAGAAAAAGTGATCTCACCGTACTTATCTGTTGCATGCCTGTTTGATCTTGCAGAGTGCCGTATCCCCAAAGCTGCTGACCCGCAGAGAAATCCACAAAAATGTACATTTTTATGTATAGAAAACATACATCTAAAGCTGGGTTCAGACAGCTGTAAATATTGGGCCAGTTACGCTAGCAAATTTCGGATGTGGCTGGCTCAATATGCACGTAATGCCTGCTATTTCATGCACTATTCTCTTATGGAAACTGAAGGGGAACACTATAGGTAAAATAAGTAAATGGGTACAAAAATTAGTAAAAGGGAACCTGTCATTAGGTTTTCCAGTTCTGAACTACTTCCACAACATTATGTTCCACATAATTAGGATCCTAATGAGTCATTTCCTGCACCCCTAAAGCTCAGCATACTTGCAGAAATTACCTTTATACATACAGGTGCTTCTCACAAAATTAGAATACCATCAAAAAGTTAATTTATTTCAGGTCTTCATTACAAAAAGTGAAACTCATATATTATATAGAGTCATTACAAACAGAGTGATCCAATTCAAGTGTTTATTTCTGTTAATGCTGATGATTATGGCACCTGCATAGGCTTCCTAAGCGTTTAAAAAGGTCCCTTAGTCTGTTTCAGTAGGCTCCACAATCATGGGGAAGACTGCTGACTTGACAGATGTCCAGAAGGCAGTCATTGACACACTCCACAAGGAGGGTAAGCCACAAAAGGTCATTGCTAAAGAAGCAGGCTGTCCACAGAGTGCTATATCCAGGTATATTAATGGAAAGTTGAGTGGAAGGAAAAAGTGTGGTAGAAAAGAATGCACAAGCAACCGGGATAACCGCAGCCTTGAAAGGATTGTTAAGAAAAGGCCATTGAAAAATTTGGGGGAGATTCACAAGGAGTGGACTGCTGCAGGAGTCATTGCTTCAAGAGCTATCACACACTGACGTATCCAGGTCATGGGCTACAAGTGTCGCATTCCTTGTGTCAAGACACTTATGACCAATAGCCAATGCCAGAAGAAGAACTGGACTGTTGCTCAGTGGTCCAAGGTGTTGTTTTCAGATGAAAGTAAATTTTGCATTTCATTTGGAAATCAAGGTCCCAGAGTCTGGAGGAAGAGTGGAGAGACAGACAATCCAAGCTGCTTGAGGTCTAGTGTGAAGTTCCCAAAATCAGTGATGGTTTGGGGAGCCATGTCATCTATTGGTATAGGTCCACTGTGTTTTATCAAGACCAAAGTCAGCGCAGTCTTCTACCAGGAAATTTTAGAGCACTTCATGCTTCCCTCTGCCGACAAGATTTTTGGAGATGGAAATGTCATTCTCCAGTAGGACTTGGCCCCTGTCCACACTGCCAAAAGTACCAATACCTGGTTTACACACAACAGTGTCACTATGCTTGATTGACCAGTAAACTCACCTGACCTTAACCCCATAGAGATTCTACAGTGTATTGTCAAGAGGAAAATGAGAGACACCAGACCCAAGAATGGAAATGAGCTGAAGGCTGCTATCAAAGCAACCTGGGCTTCCATAACACCTCAGCAGTGCCACAGGATGATCGCCTCCATGCCACGCCGCATTGATGCAGTAATTTATGCAAAAGGAGCCCAGAACAAGTATTGAGTGCATTTACTGAGCATACATTTCAATAGGCCAACATTTTGGATTTTAAAATCAATTTTCAAGCTGATGTTATAAAGTATTCTAATTTAGTGAGATAATGACTTTTGGGTTTTCATTGGCTGTAAGCCATAATCATCAGCATTAACAGAAATAAACACTTGAAATGGATCACTCTGTTTGTAATGACTCTATGTAATATGAGTTTCACTTTTTGAATTGAAGAACTGAAATAAATGAACTTTTTGATGACATTCTAATTTTGTGAGAAGCACTTTTAGATCTTTATCTATGTTGCTGAGAACAGTTTGATGGGCGGGTATGGATCAAGCTTGGTGCCTTTAGGTAAAGGCACCATGTCATACCTTTTGATCAATGTGATTGTCTTTTAAATCTTAATATAAAATCTATCTGTAGAATTCTTCATATAATTGATCACAATAATTTGTGTTCAAGTCATCTTGTGGGACCAGTAAATAGTGTAATAGTGTAAGAAAAATGTGAAAGTATTTAAAGGCATTAAAAAATAAGTGAAAAAAACAAAATCACCTGATCAAAACATGTCTGATGTTAATAAAAGGCAAAAGCATAAAAAATTTAAATATGTATAATTTGTTTCGCCGAGGCCATGATGACCTCAACTCTGCATCCAATTAAATTGTTTTTATAAAAAAGGCAACACTAAAATTGCTATTTTTGTATGTTGTGCATCCCTTTAAAACTCAGTAAGAAATAATAGAAAAGTTTCATTTCTCATCATTTTACTGACCGCTGCAATGGCAAAACATAAACGGATTATGGCAGAAGTGTGTTCTTATAATTTCACTGCACTTGGATTTTTTTTCCAGTATATTTGTTAAAATGAATGGTTTAATTCAAAGCTACAACTCGTTCTGCAAAACAATATTCCCTCCTATGGCTATGTGAAAAATCAAAAGTTATGGTTGTTAGTAGAAGGGGAGGAAGAAATGAAAGACCCAGAAACAAGAATTGTCTATAACAGATACTATATCAGCACTATTATTATTATTATTGGTTATAAATAATCCAGTGATAGATAATGTATAATTGATTGAGAAAGGTTGAACTTGATGGACCTGTGTCTTTTTCCAACCCATGTATGTATGTAAAATGGATAACATTGGTTTGGTCTGTAGTTTTTTCTACACAGTCCATATAGAAAATCAATTGTCTGCACTTGCACTTTAGGTTAAAGGGAACCTACCTGTCAATTCATGCTGCCCAAACTGCCTGGATGTACGATTGCAGCCAGGTATATTTTTCTCTGAAATGCTCTGATATTTCAGAGAAAGCATGGTTTTAAGATCCAGCTAGGAACAATAAACAGTGAAGAAGCAAGTTTAGCGCTGCCCTCAGCTGTATTCTTCCTGCCTAGCTCCAGATTGACCGGTCTCTCCTGATTTACACACTTAGCAGTGACCTGTCAATCAGCTGGAGTGAGGCCGGACTAGTTTAATCTTTCCCTATGTCCAAGATCTGTAATCTACGTTTTCTCTGCTGTGTTGGAAATTTTCAGAGAAAAAACATACCTAGCGGCAATTGTGCAGCCAAGATCTGATTGTTCATTGTGATGTCTACACACTGACTGAAATATGGCCACCTGAACAAGGCCTTATTGTGCTGTGGCACCTCCATGTCCTATATTATGATACACCATTAGTAATATGCATCATGTCATTAAATGTCTTTTCAGGCCTCAACATTTTGTCCACTTTTATGGTGATGCTAGGAAAATTTGGAGTTACAGCTGCTTTCTCCATGGCATATGTGTACACAGCTGAACTTTACCCTACAGTGATACGAAATATGGGTGTGGGAATTGGTTCTATGTCTTCTCGTGTCGGAAGCGTCATCTCTCCCTACTTTGTTTACCTTGGTAAGATTATTAGAGACATTCTAAATGTAAATGCTTCATGTTGTATAAGCAAGTTCCACCTTTGTTATCTGTTCAAAGCAAGGGCCAACCATGCTCATCCCACCAAGAATATTAGTTGTTGTGCTGTCATGCTTACATATACTACTAAGCAAGTAGAAAATGGTAACATCTGAGGAGGACTTGAACTCTAGTGCCAATTATTGAAAGTAGCAATCCTAAAAGTCAGTGCTGACTCTTTAACCCCTTTCCAACAATGGGCATAATAATACGCTGATGTCGGACACCCTCCCTTTGATGTGGGCTCCGAAGCTAAGCCTACATTTTTTACAGCACCTGTCAGCTGTTTTGAATAGCTGACAGGTGCCTTTAATCACTATCCACCCGTTGCTGTTAACTAGTTAAATGCCACTGTCAAACTGACAGCGGCAAATAACACTCTCTTCCGTCAAGCACGCCTGAAATCCTACCCATCAGTGACCCCTGTGACGTGATCGCGGGTCACCGATGGGTTGGCATGACAACCAGAGGTGGTTGGCGCTCTAATAGCAAGTCCTCAATTCTGCTACATACAGGCGATCTGATCATCGCCTGTATGTAGCACAGGCGATCGGGTTATGGCAGCTTCTAGTCTCCCATGGAGATTATTGAAGCATGCCAAACGTAAAAAAAAATGTTTTAAAAGATATAAAAAAACATAAAAGTTCAAATCACCCCCCTTTTGCCTCATTCAAAATAAAACAATAAAAAAACTCAAACATACACACATTTGGTATCACCACGTTCAGAATCGCCCGATCTATCAATATAAAAAACGAATTAACCCGATCGCTAAGCGGTGTAATGAGAAAAAAGTCAAAACGCCAGAATTACGATTTTTTTTGGTCACCGTAACAGTGCATTAAAATGTAATAACTGGCGATCAAAAGATCGTATCTCCACCAAAATGGTATCATTAAAAACATAGCTCAATCAGGATAGGAAAAAGGTGGTCAGACAATCCGCACTGCGAATCACTAAAAACTTGGATTATTAATACAGTGGTCTTTATTCAACGCGTTTCAGAGTCTCACAGAACTCCTTCCTCAGGAATACCACCTTTGTATTAATAATCCGAGTTTTTAGTGATTTGCAGCGTGGATTATCTGACCACATATTTCCTATCCTGAATCTTCTATGTTGGTCCCTCATGGAACGGTGGTTCTGCAGCAGCGAATCCTCCATTGCCTGTTACAAAACTCTATTTGGTGAGTGTATTACTTGCAGTTGTTATCTACACACCGGATAATGCACTACAGCAATCTTAAAAACATAGCTCGGCATGCAAAAAATAAGCCCTCACCCAACCCGAGATCACGAAAAATCAAGATGCTACGGGTATCGGAAAATGGTGCAATTTTTTTTGTAACAAAGTTTGGAATTTTTTTTCACCACTTAGTTAAAAAAAAGAACCTAGAGATGTTTCTTGTCTCTGAGCTCATAATGGCAGGTCAGTTTTAGCATTTAGTGGACATTGCACTTTTTTTGCAATTTCACCGCACTTGGAATTTTTTTCCCGTTTTCCAGTACACAACATGTTAAAACCAATGGTGTTGTTCAAAAGTACAACTCGTCCCGCAAAAAAACAAGCCCTCACATGGCCATATTAATGGAAAAATAAAAAAAATTATGGATCTTGGATGAACGGGAAGAAAATAAGAAAACTAAAAATGGCCATGGCGTAAAGGAGTTAAAAGAGCAGCCTAGTACAGGCACAAGGCCAGACTTGTAGAACTCATAAAATTTTGTAGCTACTAAGAGCACTGAAAGAATACAGGAAAGTCCTAGTGTATGAGTCCACTGAGCTTGTGAGTCCAGTGTATTTATGACCATAGTGCTCGCCCCACTCTCACTTATAGACTGCTGTGTTTGCTGCGGTTTTATCAGGTATATTTGTCTCTTGTTCATGCTGTTAAAGTTTAGTACATAAAACTAAACATGATGCAACTTCCTGAGGTTTTTGCACCACAAACGCAGGAAAACCTGATCCCTGCGTTTTTTGCTGTATTTTTGCATCACTCATTGCTTTCTACGGGTGAAAAAATGCTGAAGTAGTTTCATGCTGCAGATTTCAAAAACGCAGCAGTGTACCAGTCAGGAAAAAAGCAATGTGTGTGCCCGAGATTTCTGAGATCTCATAGCTTATGATGGTACTGTAAAATGCAGGTGGAAATTTGAATTTAAAAACATAGCAAAAACGCCCAGTGTGAACAAAGCCTTACACACGTGCGGATTTGTATCAGTGTTCTGCCAAAGTAAGTAGTAGCTACAAAGAATAGAGTGTCTCCATCCCAGCCCCCTGGGTTTAGGGTCCAGCCCTGGTTTTAGCTTCATAACACTAATGTAAAATACTGAACAGATCTGCAATATGTTATCCATGCAAAATGCAGCTTCAAGGTTAATGAATAAAGTATGAGCCATAATACGCTGTTTCTTGTTTTGACTAGGTGCCTATAACAGGCTGCTGCCTTACATCCTCATGGGAAGCTTGACAGTAATTATGGGAGTTCTTGTGTTGTTCTTCCCTGAAACTTTTGGAAGACCTCTACCTGAAACTATGGATCAGGCACCTAACGTAAAAGGGTAAAAAAAAAAGAAATTCTTTATAACATGTCAGTCAGAATGTGGACCCAATGACATCCATTCTGTGAAAAGAAATGTTTGATGCACGGTTACATGGTGAAGCCGGATTTATGCCAAGTTCAGTGGCATGTTGGTTGTAGCGTCCAGCTAGATTCCGGTTCTGGTTCCCATTATTGATGCACACTGGACATGTTTCTAGCTGGCCACCGCATGTGCTTGTGTTGCGTACCTGAATTTCAGTGCTCTGTCTTGCTAAGTGACTTTTTAAAGGTGTTTTTCTCAATCCATGTCAGAACATAAAAACCTGTAACATGCCTTTAATGTTAATTAGTAGTTGCGCTTTGTTTAAAGATATACTTTGTCAATTTATTTACAGATATTGGGTGTTCCTTTGTCTTCACTTGCCGTAACTGTTCCTTCTCTGAGTGCTGTTACTTTACACTACCCCCTTATCTCCTCCTGTGTTCAGTACATCAGAAACAGTGCAGTCACCTATCTGTGAAGATCCGCAATTGCATTTTCAGTAATAACTCCTACAAAGAATGGAAGTATACGCCAAGTTCAAATACATCTCAATCCATCTTTGTTCAAAACATCAAAAATAAAATAAAACAATGAAGATACATATGCAAATTAAGGACTACACACCACAGGTAATTTATAGTGCAACAGTGGGATCCTTGAAAAATATCATTATAGCTTTTAAGCAAACTCCTCTAATAGAGACAATATGTATATGACTAATCAATAGTCTATAAAAAATTCCTCCAAAAAATCCCACAAATGTAAAAATCGTTAAGGTATTTACAAAGGATATAAATTATTGCAAAAAATGTATCCAAAAATGTACCAGCAGCACTTTTTTAAAAAGAAAAAATTCTTAATAAAGTACATTGATGCAATACATCTATAATCCAAATGGACTTTAAGTCAATCATAGTAACAATACGCCTGCAAAGTGCAAATAGTGCATAGCAGCCTTAGTAGACATATGGCGATTCAGTCCACTGAACACAGCATGATGTAAAAAAGTAACACCTAGCAACATGTTTCCCCCATAGAAGAAGCTAAATGCGAAACGCGCGTCGGGGCATCAGGACTACTCCCAGGTCAGGTATTATTTGCTAGGTGTTACTTTTTTTTACATCATGCTGTGTTCAGTGGACTGAATCGCCATATGTTTACTAAGGCTGCTATGCACTATTTACACTTTGCAGGCGTATTGTTACTATGATTGACTTAAAGTCCATTTGGATTATAGATATATTGCATCAATGTACTTTATAGGCAGCTGTTCCTCTATGGCATCTACACTAAGTATATCTTAAATAGTTTTGCTCTGCACTATTGCACTTTATTGAGTTAATTTATTAAGAATTTTTTCTTTAAGAAAGTGCTACTGGTACATTTTTGGATACATTTTTTGTAATAATTTATATCCTTTGTAAATACCTTAACGATTTTTACATTTGTGGGATTTTTTGGAGGAATTTTTTATAGACTATTGATTAGTCATATACATATTGTCTCTATTAGAGGAGCTTGCTTAAAAGCTATGATATTTTTCAAGGAACCCACTGTTGCACTATAAATTACCTGTGGTGTGTAGTCCTTAATTTGCATGTGTATCTTCATTGTTTTATTTTATTATTGATGTTTTGAATAAAGATGGATTGAGATGAATTTGAACTTGGCGTATACTTCCATTCTTTGTAGGAGTTATATATAGGAAGTGCCATTGGTAGGCCGTTGAATTTCTCTTTTGGGTATATAATTGCATTTTCAGATTGATAATGCCTCCATTACTCGGTTGCAAGCCGCTGACTACATTTTGTAGTCAGACCCACCCCACAGTACCTCACTCCTCACAGCCAGTACATCATGCCTATCATTCTCCACAATATACAGCCCCATCTGCAGTACATCACTCTTCTCAGCCCCTCCATTTAGAGCCCCATCCTGCAGCACCACCCTGCAGAACATCACTTCTTTTGGCCCGTTTTACATTATGTCTGTCATTCCCCACTATATTCAGCCCCATCTGCAGTACATCGCTCTTCTCATCCCCTCTATTTACAGCCCCATCCTGCAGCGCTTTTCTCCTCCCAGTCTATTTATAAACCACCCTGCAGAACATCACTTCTTTTGGCCCCTGTTTTAACCATATTGCTTCAATAAGCCCCATTCCCAGAATAGATCTCAGTTCAATTCTGCAGTACATCTATGTCTCTCCTATCTGCCTCATCCTGCAATACATTGCTCCTCTCACATACATGAACTTTTGATGCTGATGGGACTCCAGACACTGCTAACAGGCAGAATTAATCAGGAATGCCACGCACAGCAAGAGAGAGAGCATGGATCTTGCTCCTCACTCATATATGCATGATCCCCACAACATTTGAGACAAAACGGGGAACGATGGGAATCGTACATGCGTAATCCAACTAGTTCTGTATCATTGAGCGTGCCGGAGAGGAATCAGTGATCACTCATTAAACATCACTGTCCATAAACTTACATGAGGGATAACGTTAGGTATACTTCACAGTCCAGTTCCGAAAACATCACAGAAAAAGTCAGCCCTACTTATCAACACCATGTCAAAATGAAAAATGCACTACAGGATGCAGAAAACCCCCATTATAAAGCCGGGAACAGCACAGGTGCAAAATACTGATGAAACTGGTGCAGATTTGTTCGACTTCAGCAGAAGTAACAGGAATCAGACATTTGTGTGAGAAACCGTACTTTACCTTAATATACATGAACTGTACAATTCATCAACAGAGGAAAAACGACTTATCCTAAGGCCTGTTTCGCACATCCGTTTTTTCCCTTCAGTCAAAATCCGCCAAATTTTAAAAAAAACGGATCCGCCAAAAAAGGGGCGGATCCGTTTTTTCCCCCATAGACTTACATTATTGGCGGATCTTGACTGACGGTCGTCCGTCTCACCCGTTTTTTTACGAATCCACCAAGATTTTAGCGGCTCCTGGGTGGATGAAACGGACCCTGCAACGTTTTTTTGCTTTGACGGTCCGCTAATTTCAGCATTAACCCATAAATGCCGCTCCGGGAGCCGATAAAATCTCTCTCTCTCTCCTCAACCGTCCCGCGATATCCCTCTCCCGATCGCGCTCCACCTCCCGCGATATCGCGTTCCACCTCCCGCGATATCGCACGCTCCACCTCCCGCTATATCGCGCTCCACCTCCTGCGATATCACACTCCACCTCCCGCAATCTACATGCAATTCGCGACCGCCGCGGTCGCTTTAAATTTGGCCGCATCACTTCTCCCACGGATCCTTCATCCTACGTGCTCCGCTGACATCCATCCGTCACGGATCAGCTGGTTTCAACCTTTGGCGGATTTCAACTGGCCGCCGATGACGGAGGTATGAAACAGGCCTTAGGGTACGTGCACACGCTGCGGATTCCGCTGCGTTTCCGCAGCGGTTTTGGCCGCTGCGGACCTGCAGCAGCTTTAGCTGCGGTGTACAGTACCATTCTAATGAATGGGAAAGAAAAACCACTGTGCCGACGCTGCGGAAAAATCCGTGCGGATTTTCTGCGGTTTTGAATCCGCAGAAAGAATTGCATGTCAATTCTTTCTGCGGAAACCGCTGCGGGTTCCTATCTCCACCATTGTGGAGATAGTGAATCCGCAGGACCAAACCGCAGGCAAAACCGCAGATAATCCGCAGGTCTTTGGACCTGCGGTTTTTGCAAAATCCGTGCGGATTAATCCGCAGCGGAATCCGCAGCGTGTGCACGTACCCTAAGATGGCTGCTCTACTAACAAGTGACAGTTTAAACAAGAGAAGCAGATAAGATATACTA
The DNA here is from genome assembly GCF_039654945.1 of Dendrobates tinctorius. NCBI lineage: Eukaryota > Metazoa > Chordata > Amphibia > Anura > Dendrobatidae > Dendrobates > Dendrobates tinctorius. The sequence continues at coordinate 20,528,175 of NW_027361669.1, forward strand.
CATATTATTATGCATCAACAAATACAACAGCGCCATCTACTGACACTGCAATGTAACTCTTCCAACGTATAATAAGTTTGTAGCTTGTTGCATGTATTTCAATGCCCTTTCTCAACAGCAAAGACTTATTCGACTAGTCCTAACTTCTTTATCAGACTTTGACGCCTTTCAGCAGTTAGTGCCATTGGAAATATATCTGCGGTCGTATCATCAGTTGGACAGTACTCAAGATTCAGAAGAGCTTGTTCTTGATGATCCTTCAGAAAATTAAATTTAACATCAATACGCTTAGTTCTTGAGTTAACTCTTTTCATTTGAGTTAGTGCAAGACGTCTGTTGTTGACCAAGATCTGTCAGTAGTTGTCTCAGCCATATGACTTCTTGACTTGCCTGTGCTTCAGCAACATATTCCGCTTGTGGTGATAACTGCACTACAGTACATTGCTTTCTACTAGCCCAAGTAATGATCCCGTCTGAAAGTAAAAATAAATATCCACTGTTGGATTTCTGTCAGAAGGGTCTCCAGCCTGTCAGCATCAACATATCCAGTCAAATTGCAAGCTTCACTTTCTGGTAACTTGAGTTTAAGATAAGAGGTTCCTTTCAGGTAGTGTATAAGTTTCACACTTCAGTTTTTCCTGTCAGTCCAGATCCGCCAAAATAGCGGAAAATGGATCCGCAGGCGGTCTGACAGGAACGTGTGAGAGCGGATCGGTGGATGTACGGATCCACCGATGGTGAAATGTTAAAGAGACATACCGCGTCAATTCTGGAGCAGCATGACGAAATCGGCGCGGGAGCAGATCGGGCGAATCGCGGCAGATGTCGCGGGAGCAGAACGGGCGAATCGCGGGAGCAGCAGCAGATGTCGCAGGAGCAGCAGCATATCTCGCGGGAGCAGATCGGGCGATGATGCAGGAGGTGATGAGAGAGAGAGAGAGATTTTTCATCCGGCACCCGGAGAGAATTGCGGTTTAAATCAGTGTCTACCGGATCCGTAGGCCAAAAATACGTTGCATGGTCCGTTCTGAAATTTTGGCGGATCCGCAAAGATACGGACGCAACGGACCAACATCAGTCAAAATCCGCCGATAATGAAAGTCAATGGGGAAAAAAACGGATCCGCAAATAAAAATGGCGTATCAGTTTTTTTTCCAATTCGGCGGATCGTGACTGATTGTCAAAAACGGAAGTGTGAAACAGGCCTAATCCTCTTTACGGCATTCTAATCCATCTGAGTTGGCATTGGCATAAGATTCCCACTGCTGCTGCAATATCTGGTCTTGTGACAGTAGGAAGATATAACAATTTTCCTACTGCTTTTCTGTACTGTTCATTACTCGATAGCATATTCTGTTGGCTGTTCATCTCCGTATACAGGACAGGAGAAGTGGTACTGTGCAGTGTATATACTGTATACAGGACAGGAGAAGTGGTACTGTGCAGCGTATATATACAGGACAGGAAGAGTGGTACTTTGCAGTGTATATACTGTATACAGAACAGGAGGAGTGGTACTGTGCAGTGTATATATACAGGACAGGAGGAATGGTACTGTACAGTGTATATATACAGGAGTGGTACTGTGCAGTGTATATATACAGGACAGGAGGAGTGGTACTGTGCAGTGTATATATACAGGACAGGAGGAGTGGTACTGTACAGTGTATATATACATGACAGGAGGAGTGGTACTGTACAGTGTATATATATAGGAGTGGTACTGTGCAGTGTATGTATACAGGACAGGAGGAGTGGTACTGTGCTGTGTGTATATATACAGGACAGGAGGAGTAGTACTGTGCTGTGTATACAGGACAGGAGGAGTGGTACTGTGCAGTGTATATACACAGGACAGGAGTAGTACTATGCTGTGTATATATACAGGACAGGAGGAGTGGTACTGTGCAGTGTATATATACAGGACAGGAGGAGTGGTACTGTGCAGTGTATATATACAGGGCAGGAGGAGTGGTACTATACAGTATATACATACAGGACAGGAGGAGTAGTACTGTGCTGTGTATATATGCAGGGCAGGAGGAGTGATACTGTACAGTATATACATACAGGACAGGAGGAGTAGTACTGTGCTGTGTATATACACAGGACAGGAGGAGTGGTACTGTGCAGTGTATATATACATGACAGGAGAAGTGGTACTGTGCAGTATATATATACAGGACAGGAGGAGTGGTACTGTGCAGTGTATATATACAGGACAGGAGGAGTGGTACTGTGCAGTGTATATATACATGACAGGAGGAGTGGTACTGTGCAGTGTATATATACAGGTCAGGAGAAGTGGTACTGTGCAGTGTATATATACAGGACAGGAGTAGTGGCACTGTGCAGTGTATATATACAGGACAGGAGGAGTGGTACTGTGCAGTGTATATATACAGGACAGGAGGAGTGGTACTGTGCTGTGTATATACAGGACAGGAAGAGTGGTACTGTGCAGTGTATATATACAGGACAGGAGAAGTGGTACTGTGCAGTGTGTGTATATATATATCTATATATACATACACAGGACAGGAGAAGTGGTACTGTGCAGTGTATATATACAGGACAGGAGAAGTGGTACTGTGCAGCGTATATATACAGGACAGGAAGAGTGGTACTTTGCAGTGTATATACTGTATACAGAACAGGAGGAGTGGTACTGTGCAGTGTATATATACAGGACAGGAGGAATGGTACTGTACAGTGTATATATACAGGAGTGGTACTGTGCAGTGTATGTATACAGGACAGGAGGAGTGGTACTGTGCTGTGTATATATACAGGACAGGAGGAGTTGTACTATGCTGTGTATACATGACAGGAGGAGTGGTACTGTGCAGTGTATATATACAGAACATGAGGAGTGGTACTGTGCAGTGTGTATATACACAGGACAGGAGGAGTGGTACTGTGCAGTGTATATATACAGGACAGGAGGAGTGGTACTGTGCTGTGTATATACACAGGACATGAGGAGTGGTACTGTGCAATGTATATATACAGGACAGGAGAAGTGGTACTGTGCAGTATATACAGGACAGGAGGAGTGGTACTGTGCAGTGTATATATAAATGACAGGAGAAGTGGTACTGTGCAGTGTATATATACAGGTCAGGAGAAGTGGTACTGTGCAGTGTACAGTATATATACAGGACAGGAGGAGTAGTACTGTGCTGTGTATATATACAGGACAGGAGGAGTGGTTCTGTACAGTGTAAATATACAGGACAGGAGGAGTGGTACTGTGCAGTGTATATATGCAGGGCAGGAGGAGTGGCACTGTACAGTATATACATACAGGACAGGAGGAGTAGTACTGTGCTGTGTATATACACAGGACAGGAGGAGTGGTACTGTGCAGTGAATATATACAGGACAGGAGAAGTGGTACTGTGCAATATATATACAGGACAGGAGGAGTGGTACTGTGCAGTGTATATATACTGGACAGGAGGAGTGGAACTGTGCAGTGTATATATACATGACAGGAGGAGTGGTACTGTGCAGTGTATATATACAGGTCAGGAGAAGTGGTACTGTGCAGTGTATATATACAGGACAGGAGTAGTGGCACTGTGCAGTGTATATATACAGGACAGGAGGAGTGGTACTGTGCTGTGTATATATACAGGACAGGAGGAGTGGTACTGTGCAGTATATATACAGGACAGGAGGAATGGTACTGTGCAGTGTATATATACACAGGGCAGGAGGAGTGGTACTGTACAGTGTATATATATATACAGGACAGGAGGAGTAGTACTGTGCTGTGTATATATACAGGACAGGAGGAGTGGTACTGTGCTGTGTATATATACAGGACAGGAGGAGTGGTACTGTGCAGTGTATATATACATGACAGGAGGAGTGGTACTGTGCAGTGTATATATACAGGTCAGGAGAAGTGGTACTGTGCAGTGTATATATACAGGACAGGAGTAGTGGCACTGTGCAGTGTATATATACAGGACAGGAGGAGTGGTACTGTGCAGTGTATATATACAGGACAGGAGGAGTGGTACTGTGCTGTGTATATACAGGACAGGAAGAGTGGTACTGTGCAGCGTATATATACAGGACAGGAAGAGTGGTACTTTGCAGTGTATATACTGTATACAGAACAGGAGGAGTGGTACTGTGCAGTGTATATATACAGGACAGGAGGAATGGTACTGTACAGTGTATATATACAGGAGTGGTACTGTGCAGTGTATGTATACAGGACAGGAGGAGTGGTACTGTGCTGTGTATATATACAGGACAGGAGGAGTTGTACTATGCTGTGTATACAGGACAGGAGGAGTGGTACTGTGCAGTGTATATATACAGAACATGAGGAGTGGTACTGTGCAGTGTGTATATACACAGGACAGGAGGAGTGGTACTGTGCAGTGTATATATACAGGACAGGAGGAGTGGTACTGTGCAATGTATATATACAGGACAGGAGAAGTGGTACTGTGCAGTATATACAGGACAGGAGGAGTGGTACTGTGCAGTGTATATATACATGACAGGAGAAGTGGTACTGTGCAGTGTATATATACAGGTCAGGAGAAGTGGTACTGTGCAGTGTACAGTATATATACAGGACAGGAGGAGTAGTACTGTGCTGTGTATATATACAGGACAGGAGGAGTGGTTCTGTACAGTGTAAATATACAGGACAGGAGGAGTGGTACTGTGCAGTGTATATATGCAGGGCAGGAGGAGTGGCACTGTACAGTATATACATACAGGACAGGAGGAGTAGTACTGTGCTGTGTATATACACAGGACAGGAGGAGTGGTACTGTGCAGTGAATATATACAGGACAGGAGAAGTGGTACTGTGCAGTATATATATACAGGACAGGAGGAGTGGTACTGTGCAGTGTATATATACTGGACAGGAGGAGTGGAACTGTGCAGTGTATATATACATGACAGGAGGAGTGGTACTGTGCAGTGTATATATACAGGTCAGGAGAAGTGGTACTGTGCAGTGTATATATACAGGACAGGAGTAGTGGCACTGTGCAGTGTATATATACAGGACAGGAGGAGTGGTACTGTGCTGTGTATATATACAGGACAGGAGGAGTGGTACTGTGCAGTGTATATATACAGGACAGGAGGAATGGTACTGTGCAGTGTATATATACACAGGGCAGGAGGAGTGGTACTGTACAGTGTATATATATATACAGGACAGGAGGAGTAGTACTGTGCTGTGTATATATACAGGACAGGAGGAGTGGTACTGTGCTGTGTATATATACAGGACAGGAGGAGTGGTACTGTGCTGTGTATATATACAGGACAGGAGAAGTGGTACTGTGCAGTGTATATATACACAGGGCAGGAGGAGTGGTACTGTACAGTGTATATATACAGGACAGGAGGAGTAGTACTGTGCTGTGTATATATACAGGTCAGGAGGAGGAGTACTGTGCTGTGTATATATACAGGACAGGAGGAGTGGTACTGTGCAGTGTATATATACAGGACAGGAGGAGTGGTACTCTGCAGTGTATATATACACAGGACAGGAGTCGTACTGTGCAGAGAAAATATACAGGGCAGGAGGAGTGGTACTGTGCACTGTATATATACACAGGACAGGAGTAGTAGTACTGTGCAGTGTATATATACAGGATAGGAGTAGTAGTACTGTGCTGTGTATATATACAGGACAGGATGAGTGGTACTGTGCAGTGTATATACACAGGACAGGAGAAGTGGTACTGTGCAATGTATATATACAGGTCAGGAGGAGGAGTACTGTGCAGTGTATATATACACAGGACAGGAGGAGTGGTACTGTGCAGTGTATATATACACAGGGCAGGAGGAGTCGTACTGTGCAGTGTATATACACAGGACAGGAGAAGTGGTACTGTGCAGTGTATATATACACAGGACAGGAGGAGTCGTACTGTGCAGTGTATATATACACAGGACAGGAGGAGTGGTACTGTGCAGTGTATATACACAGGACAGGAGAAGTGGTACTGTGCCGTGTATATATACAGGACAGGAGGAGTCGTACTGTGCAGTGTATATACACAGGACAGGAGGCGTCGTACTGTGCAGTGTGCAGTGTATATACTGTGGTACTGTGCAGTGTATATATACAGGACAGGAGGAATGGTACTGTGCTGTGTATATATACAGGACAGGAGGAGTAGTACTGTGCTGTGTATATATACAGGACAGGAGGAGTGGTACTGTGCAGTGTATATACACAGGACAGGAGGAGTAGTTCTGTGCAGTGTATACATACAGGATAGGAGTAGTAGTACTGTGCTGTGTATATACACAGGACAGGAGGAGTGGTACTGTGCAGTGTATATACACAGGACAGGAGAAGTGTTACTGTGCAGTGTATATATACAGGGCAGGAGGAGTGGTACTGTGCTGTGTATATATACAGGACAGGAGGAGTGGTACTGTGCAGTGTATATACACAGGACAGGAAGAGTGGTACTGTGCAGTGTATATATACAGGTCAGGAGGAGGAGTACTGTGCTGTGTATATATACAGGACAGGAGGAGTGGTACTGTGCAGTGTATACACAGGAAAGGAGTGGTACTGTGCAGTGTATATATACAGGACAGTAGGAGTGGTACTGTGCAGTGTATATACACAGGAGGAGGAGTACTGTGCAGTGTATATATACACAGGACAGGAGGAGTGGTACTGTGCAGTGTATATATACACAGGGCAGGAGGAGTCGTACTGTGCAGTGTATATATACACAGGACAGGAGGAGTGGTACTGTGCAGTGTATATATACAGGACAGGATGAGTAGTACTGTGCAGTGTATATACACAGGACAGGAGAAGTGGTACTGTGCAGTGTATATATACACAGGACAGGAGGAGTCGTACTGTGCAGTGCATATATACACAAGACAGGAGGAGTGGTACTGTGCAGTGTATATACGCAGGACAGGAGAAGTGGTACTGCCGTGTATATATACAGGACAGGAGGCGTCGTACTGTGCAGTGTATATACTGTGGTACTGTGCAGTGCATATATACAGGACAGGAGGAATGGTACTGTGCAGTGTATATATACAGGACAGGATGAGTAGTACTGAGCTGTGTATATATACAGTACAGGAGGAGTGGTACTGTGCAGTGTATATATGCAGGACAGGAGGAGTAGTATTGTGCAGTGTATATATACAGGACAGGAGGAGTGGTACTGTGCAGTGTATATATACAGGTCAGGATGAGTAGTACTGTGCTGTGTATATATACAGGACAGGAGGAGTAATACTGTACAGTGTATATATACAGGACAGGAGGAGTGGTACTTTGCAGTGTTTATATACAGGTCAGGAGGAGTAGTACTGTGCTGTGTATGTGTATATATATATATATATATATATATATATATATATAGGACAGGAGGAGTAGTACTGTGCAGTGTATATACACAGGACAGGAGAAGTGGTACTGTGCAGTATATATATACAGGACAGGAGGAGTCGTACTGTGCAGTGTATATACACAGGACAGGAGGAGTTGTACTGTGCAGTGTATATATACAGGACAGGAGGAGTTGTACTGTGCAGTGTATATACACAGGACAGGAGGAGTTGTACTGTGCAGTGTATATATACAGGTCAGGAGGAGTAGTACTGTGCTGTGTATATATGCAGGACAGGAGTAGTGGTACTGCGCAGTGTATATATACAGGACAGGAGTAGTAGTACTGTGCAGTGTATATATACAGGACAGGAGGAGTGGTACTGTCCAGTGTTTATATACAGGTCAGGAGGAGTAGTACTGTGCTGTGTGTATGTATATATATATATATATATATATATATATATATATATATATAGGACAGGAGGAGTGGTATTGTGCAGTGTATATATACAGGACAGGATATTCATTCTCGTCTCGACTATTGTAACTCTCTTCTAATCGGTCTCCCTCTTACCAAACTCTCCCCTCTCCAATCTGTCTTGAATGCTGCAGCCGGGATCATATTCCTCACCAATCGTTACACCGATGCCTCTACCTTCTGCCAGTCATTACACTGGCTACCCATGCACACCAGAATTCAGTATAAACTTATAAGGCTGGAGTCACACTAAGCTGCGCAAAATACGCTCCGTATTTTACATGCGTAATACGGATGAATCACCACTAAATAGTGGTCCGTAGGTCATCCATAAGCAAGGTGAGGTCGCGTATTTTGCGCATGTGTGTATCCGTATGTAATCCGTATGCAATCCGTATGGCGAGATTTTCTCGCAGCCTTGCAAAATGGACATTTAACGGTTTTGAGGCCTGCAAACAATTTAAATCATTAGCCTGCACCCTATTTAGACACTAAGAAACAGGTGGATGCCTACATTCTGTACATTTGTCACCTTGCTTTCACGAGGTGTGTTGGTGTTCTTTGTGCAGCATGGCAGAGGGTCTGACATTCAATACAACTGAGCAGGTTCTCTTTACCTGGCTTTTGTCACGGCGCTTTGGCCAACCATATCCTGTGATAGTGGATCCGCGGAGGAGGAGACGCATGTGGGTCCATCCACTTTTGAGGCAACGACTCACAAGAGGGCATTTTCACCGCCTCTATTCGTCTCTGCGGGAGCATCCGGAGAAATTTTACCAGTACTGTCGAATGAGCATTTCCACATTTGATCGCCTCTTGGAGACAGTGCGCCCTGGGATCACCTTTCAGGACACTAGGATGCGCAAAGCCATATCTGCAGAGGAGCAACTTCTACTCACAATACGGTATGTACTACACAACCACATTCTCTATGTTCATAATGTGTGTGTTAATTTATGTTTTTTGGCCCTCTTGGACAAAGTTTAATACCCTCATCTTACTCAAAATATGTTTCACCTGACACAGCAGAGTGTTACATGTAATATGTACTGCATATCACTTAGTCATTGTGCCACCAAATATGTGTGTGTTGTTCTCTCTCATTTCCTACCAAGTTTGGTCGGCATGTAACTGATTTTTTTTTACTTTCGCCATTCTAAACTGTGCTCTTTCTGTTGTTCTATAGCTTCCTGTCCACTGCCCTGACTTATGCCACCCTCCACCATGAGTTTCTCATTGGAAAGTCAACCATTTCAGGCATAGTGAGGTCTACATGTGCACAAATCTGGACAAGACTCCATCAGGTGGTCCTACCCGAGCCCAGGATGGAAGACTGGTTAAGGATTTCAAGGGACTTTGAGGATGACTGCCAGTTTCCAAATTGTATTGGGGCCCTGGATGGCAAACATATCAGGGTGCGTAAGCCGCCGAACTCAGGCTCCCAATTCTTCAATTATAAACAATACTTTTCTGTTGTATTGTTGGCTCTGGTAGACCCTCAATACAAGTTTATAATTGTTGACATTGGGGCCTATGGAAGGACGGGAGACTCTAGAGTCTTCAATACTTCCATAATTGGTCGGCGGCTACTCACCAACCAGTTGGATCTACCACCACCACGCCAGCTACCAGGCTCCCCTGACGAATCAGTTCCTTATGTCCTTGTGGCAGATGAGGCCTTTCAGTTATCACGCAATGTCATGAGGCCATATCCCCGGCGCAACCTTGACCACAGGCGCAGAATTTTTAACTTGCGCCTATCACGTGCTAGGCGACTGGTGGAGTGTTCCTTTGGGATTCTTTGTGCCAAATGGCGGGTACTTCAGTCTGCCATTCAGTTGAGTGAGCAAAATGTGAATGAAGTTGTCAAAGCCTGTGTTGTTCTGCATAACTTCACCAGGATTCATGATTGTTCCTCCTCTGATGGTGTTGTGCGTAGGCCGGACAATGTGCGCAGGGTGAGACCACCTATCATCCCTCAACGTAGACCGCTCTCTGGCCTCAAAGTGCGTGATATAGTCACAAATTACTTTATCTCACCTGAGGGGGCAACTTCTTGGCAAGAGAATGCTGTGTCTATGTTATAATTTGTTTCTTTAAAAGTGTGTCTAAATATATATTACTCAAGCCTTTATGATTCTATGACTGTTTCATTGCATTGGTTGGTGTCTGTTATTATGTTGTGAGGGATTGTGAAAAATCACACAGAGACGTTAACTAGAGTAGACAAATTTTTAGTTCTGCCTTTTTTTTTTTTGTTTTGCTTAAAGACAAACATAATTTTGCCATAACACAAATTTGGCAATGGCCAAAATGACCCTTTATGCCTTCTTTAACTTGGTGTAACATTAACATTACAGAAAAAGACTGCAACAAACATTATGCAATAACAACATTGCTGCTTGCCTACATTAACCTTGATTAGGCAACAAAGGGTGAGCTCCATCACCTAAATAAAGTCAATAAGATAACACTCACATTTCCTCATAATGTTATCCAATCATAGAAAGATTCCACCATGACAGGCAAGGCTACCTCACATCTTTCACACAGATATTACCTGTCTGTAGAACAGACAATATTTAAGCATGCTATACTGGAAAGGATGAAAATACAAAACTCACTTGTTAAGACATAGAGAGAGCGTGATATTCTGAATGCTGGTCGCCTCAAATTGTTTTACTAGAGACTGCTAACAACAAAGTTGACTACTTAACTAAAGGCAAGCACGCCTTTCCTATGCGTTAGCAAGTGAATAGTGTATTTTCATCCTTTCATGTAACAGTATAGCGCATTTAAATATTCTCTTTTATACACACATTTAATATCTGTGTGAAAGGCGTGAGGTAGCGTTGCCTGTCATGATGGATTGTTTCATATGTTTGGAAAACATTGTTTAAAAATGTGAGTGTTAAATTATGTTCTAAATGTTGGTGAAGGAGAACACCTGTTTTTTTGTCTAGATTAGAAGCACCAGTTACATGTCACTGGACATCTCCAAACTTTTGAATCATAAATCCTCATATGTAGGGGAAGGGGAACGTGGAGGAACAGCCTGTGGGTGCTGCTGGACATTGTGGGCAACATCGCCCTGTGTGGGGCCATACTGTTGCCCATAATGCTGTAGTTTTCCAGCCTCCTGGGCCTGTTGGTGATACTGGCCAGAGTACTGATGATGGTGAGGGGCTTCTTGTTGGCTATGGTAGGCCCGTGGCTCATACCCACCAACATAGCCAGATCGTCCCCAACCAGGTTGGGACCAGCCTCCAACACTGGGTGGGTACAAGTGGCCATATTGGTGGGGTTGGCTTGAGGAAGACATTTGGGGCTGCGGAATAGAAGGATGGGTAGGGGGAGGAAGGGCTTGAGGTGTTGGCCCACGTATTAGGGGCTGTTCAGACCCTGCTTGAGCATGCATCTGTGTGGATGGTCTCATGCGCATTAAATTTCTTGGTAAGAGCTGCCACCTCTCCAGAAATTCAAACACCTCATATGGGGTATTGGGGGGGGTGCTTGCATCAAGCAGGATCTGAATACATCCCCTAATACGGAGCCTGACCTCACGGGTAAGGGCACGGAGATAAAGGGTGAGGCTACGTGCATAGGCCTCCTCACCATCATCTGTAGTGACTCTGGACAAGTAATTCAGCACCCCTGTGTCCACATTGGTCCTGCTCTCTTGAATGGTGACCTGGCGCCTTCTTCTTATTTGCCGTGATGCTAGAGCAGCCTGTGGGGAGGGCCTGATCTGGGCAGTTGGGCTGCTGCTCAAGTTGCCCGGCTCTTCCAGGATGGGTGAGGTTGCAGCAGCAGACCGTCCTGGTGGTGTGTTGTGTAGGGCAGCCATTGTGTGTTCTGGTGATGCCTCCTCTTCAGCCATCCTTCTTGTAGGGGGAGAAGATGGGCCAGCCACCTCATCCCCTACAGGATCAATAATTGGCTCTGCCTCTGAGGCCGTTCCTCGATCCGTAAGGTTGGATTGAGTTCTGTTATGATATAGAACAGAGGCAAAAATACATCAATATTTTTGTCCCTGTAAAGTATTTGTGTAATGTTTTTGTGTCATGTGGTGTGAGGTATGTACTTACGGTCTCAGAGCCAGAATTGGGGCGAGGAAGTTCAGCCGGTCATAGTATATATATTTGCGCTTTACATGGCCAGCATCCCCACTCCTGGACCGCTGCTGGCGTTCCCGGCGGTACTGGTCCCGGATGCTTCTCCACCGTTTCATCACATCTTCCACTGCAATGTGACAGGAAAGAGTGTCAAAATCACATATTTGAGAGGTCACATTTTCAAACAGTAGTCTAGGCATGGGGCCTTCTGGGGTGTGCGTTCTACCCATGGTGGCATATGTAATTGGGCCGATACCCAGGGTCTCATTAGCTCCACTGAAACTAATTTTATTGGCTAGGAGGATGAGGAGCTTGTGGCCTAACCCCTAATTATGGCTGTGTGAAGCCACGTGTCACATCCTAATGTAACGGCCTCATGAGGCTAAGAAAAGTACATGCACAGGAAGGGGGGGTGCTGATTGTACATTCATTTTATAGCGCGCGCTAAGGTTAATTATATTTTTATGGTTGCACTTACGAATTTTATGCTGCTCATCACGTGGTCTGTCACCAAAGTCATGGTACATCTGGCGACAGATGCGCCTCCATGACGCCTCCTTTCTTGTGCGGTTCGCATAGTTTGCGTCGCGTGGGTCCCATATTTCTGGATGCTCCTGCACCAGCACAATGAGGAGCTCTACATTAATGTATGTGGACGCCATGCTGCTGTACTCTGTGGAGGCTGACTTCCTGGATGTCTGGAGCGGTTTTTTAGCTCATTTGCATGTCTAGGCTTCCTGATGATGGATTGGCCCATTTCCTGTTCACCAGCCAAAAGACCTGCGTATTGCTCGCAGGTCACACGTGTGTTCCGTGTGTAATCCGTATTTTTTGCGCACCCATAGACTTGCATTGGCGTACTACGGGCGTAGTACGCTGACAATCGCAGCATGCTGCGAGTGGCACGCAGCGTAGGATACGGAGGAGAAATATACGCCTGGTGCGAGTGACCCCATAGAGAATCATTTGTCCGTGTCTAATGCGTGCTTTTAGCGCCTCTCACTCTCCCGTATTCCTTGCCAGTGTGACTCCGGCCTTACCCTAACCCACAAAGCCCTCCATGGCTCAGCACCACCCTATATCTCCTCCCTTGTTTCAGTATACCACCCTACCCGCACCCTGCGTTCTGCTGATGACCTGAGGTTAGCATCCTCAATAATCAGAACCTTCCACTCCCGTCTCCAAGACTTTACACGTGCTGCGCCAATTCTTTGGAATGCACTTCCCAGGTCAATACGATTAGTCCCCAATCCCCACAATTTTAAGCGTGCCCTGAAAACGCATTTATTCAGACTGGCCTATCGCCTCAACACATTAGCCTAATCTATCCCTGTGTGGCACAGCCAAAAGTTTCACCATAACCAGGTTCCCCGCATCATGTTCCCACATGCTTTATGCATCCATTAGCCCTCTGCATCTGTACTGTTACACACTTAACATTATGGCTGGTCCATACAATCAGGGCAACTGTTACCACCCACCTTTCGTGTCTACCTCTTTCCTCATAGACTGTAAGCTTGCGAGCAGGGCCCTCATTCCTCTTGGTATCTGTTATGATCTATGTGATTATTGTTATGCTGTAATGTCTATTGTGTGTACAAATCCCCTCTGAAATGTAAAGTGCTGCGGAATATGTCGGCGCTATAGCAATAAAATGTATTATTATTATTATTATATACAGGACAGGAGGAGTGGTACTGTGCAGTGTATATATAAAGGGCAGGAGGAGTGGTACTGTGCAGTGTATATACACAGGACAGGAGAAGTGGTACTGTGCAGTGTATATATACAGGACAGGAGAAGTGGTACTGTGCAGTGTATATATACAGGACAGGAGAAGTGGTACTGTGCTGTGTATATATACACAGGACAGGAGGAGTGGTACTGTGCAGTGTATATATACAGGACAGGATATTCATTCTCGTCTCGACTATTGCAACTCTCTTCTAATCGGTCTCCCTCTTACCAAACTCTCCCCTCTCCAATCTGTCTTGAATGCTGCAGCCAGGATCATATTCCTCACCAATCGTTACACCGATGCCTCTACCTTGTGCCAGTCATTACACTTGGTACCCATCCACTCCAGAATTCAGTATAAACTTATTACCCTCACCCACAAAGCCCTCCATGGCTCAGCACCACCCTACATCTCCTCCCTTGTTTCAGTATATCACCCTACCTGCGCCCTCCGTTCTGCTGATGACCTGAGGTTAGCATCCTCAATAATCAGAACCTCCCACTCCCGTCTCCAAGACTTTACACGTGCTGCGCCAATTCTTTGGAATGCACTTCGCAGGTCAATACGATTAGTCCCCAATCCCCACAATTTTAAGCGTGCCCTGAAAACGCATTTATTCAGACTGGTCTACTGCCTCAACACATTAACCTAATCTATCCCTGTGTGGCACAGCCATAAGTTTTTTACCATAACCAGGTTCCCCGCATCATGTTCCCACATGCTTTATGCATCCATTAGCCCTCTGGATCCGTACTGTTACACACTTAACATTATGGCTGGTCCATACAATCAGGGCAACTGTTACCACCCACCTTTCGTGTCTACCTCTTTCCTCATAGATTGTAAGCTTGCGAGCAGGGCCCTCATTCCTCTTGGTATCTGTTATGATCTATGTGATTATTGTTATGCTGTAATGTCTATTGTCTGTACAAATCCCCTCTGAAATGTAAAGTGCTGCGGAATATGTCGGCGCTATAGAAATAAAATGTATTATTATTATTACTATATACAGGACAGGAGGAGTGGTACTGTGCAGTGTATATACACAGGACAGTTGAAGTGGTACTGTGCAGTGTATATATACACAGGACAGGAGGAGGAGTACTGTGCAGTGTATATATACAGGACAGGAGAAGTGGTACTGTGCAGTGTATATATACAGGACAGGAGAAGTGGCACTGTGCAGTATATACAGTTGTGCTCAAAAGTTTACATACCCCGTCAGAATTTTTGCTTTCTCTGCCTTTTTTCAGAAAAATATGAATGATAACACCAAACCTTTTTCTCCACTCATGGTTAGTGGCTGGGTGAAGCCATTTATTGTGAAACTACTGTTTTCTCTTTTTAAATCATAATGACAAACCAAAACATCCAAATGACCCTGATCAAAAGGTCACATACCCCATTTTTTAATAGAAATAGGTAGTTATGAATGAGGTTCTTTATTTTCTCAGATGGTAAAGCTGCCCACTCTTGACAAAAAGCCTCCAGTTCCTGTAAATTCCTGGGCTTTCTAGCATGAACTGCGCGCTTGAGATCTCCCCAGAGTGGCTCAATGATATTGAGGTCAGCAGACTGAGATGGCCATACACGGGCACACTGATGGTAAAAACGGACAAATGGACCGTACACTGATGACACACTGATGGTAAAAATGGACACGCGGACCATACACTGATGATACACTGATGGTAAAGACCGACACACAGACCATACACTGATGACACACTGATGGTAAAAACGGACACATGGACCATAACGCTGACACACTGATGGTGAAAACGGACACATGGACTGTACACTGACACACTGATGGTAAAAACGGACACATGGACCATACGCTGACACACTGATGGTGAAAACGGACACATGGACCATACACTGACACACTGATGGTAAAAACAGACACATGGACCATACACTGATAGTAAAAACGGATACATGGACGATACACTGATGACACACTGACGGTAAAAACAGACCCATGGACCGTACACTCACCACACACTGATAGTAAAAACGGACACACGGACCATACACTGATAGTAAAAACGGATATATGGACGATACACTGATCACACACTGATAGTAAAAACAGACATATCGACCATACGCTGATGATACACTGATGGTAAAAATGGACACACGGACCATACACTGATGACACACTGATAGTAAAAACGGACACACGGACCATGCACTGATGACACACTGATGGTAAAAACGGACACATGGACCATACACTGATGACGCATTGATGGTAAAAACGGACACATGGACCATACACTGATGACACACTGATGGTAAAAACGGACACATGGACCATACACTGATGACACACTGATGGTAAAAATGGACACATGGACCATACACTGATGACACACTGATGGTAAAAACGGACACATGGACCATACACTGATGACGCATTGATGGTAAAAACGGACACACGGACCATACACTGATGACACACTGATGGTAAAAACGGACACATGTACCATACACTGATGACACACTGATGGTAAAAATGGACACATGGACCATACACTGATGACACTGATGGTAAAAATGGAAAAACGAACAAACAGACCATATAGGGATGACACACTGATGGTAAAATCGGACACACAGATCATCTACAGATGATACCCTGATTCAAAACACTGGTAACACCGGTACCATTTTTCACGTACGTGGTTAAATACGGATGTGTGAATGAGGCCTTATCAACACCATGCTGCAATACCAACGCTCTACAGGATTCAGCAGACCCCCATGATAACAGCAGAGCCCTTTGAGGACTGTATACTGAGCGTCCCCAGAGCGGCATCACGGCCCAGATGATAAGCACATACTAGACAGGGCCAGAATTTTGAATGTATGTATATTTTTATTCCGCCTACAATGCAGAGGGAAAGTTAAGGACAAATAAAGAATATCATGCACACTTGATTGTCCACATTACAGATGATAACGATTCACTCAGAATTCACCTGGACTAGAGATGTATAATTAGTGATGTGGTTTCTGTGGCGATTTTGCCAGGCCAATACTGGGGACAGCCAAGTGCAGATGATCCCCATGTGGAATTGTGGCAGTACAAACTGCAAAATCACAGCGGGCACCCAATGGTCAGAAAGAGCACAAGATGGATTTTTTTTTCCACAAGAAAAAAATTCATGGCGTTTTGTGCTCCAAAGCGTGCATAGGTTTAGGGAGTGGGGAAATGCTTACCAATGGGCACTTCTTCCCCAGGGTGTGAGACACGGGGGACACAGTCACCAGCTACCAACTTGCTTCTAAGATGGGGTTGTCTTCATGAGTTACCGTACTTATATGGAAAATGTTCATTATTATTCTTACTAAATTATATATTTTTTTCTTTGCAGACTATGTTGCAAAAAGAACACCAATAAAGATCTTTACGAAAATTCTGAGGAATTAAAAAATGGCATCATATTAATGAACACAAAGCTATGATGTTATGATCCTTTGTTGTAATCAGAGAGTCTAGTCATTCCTCGTGCTGATTGTTCTGCACCTTTAGGAAAGGTAGCCAGTGACAACATGTCATCAACCGAACATCTTCATATTTCAACACTTCTGAACAGCACAGAGAAGTCTGGGGTCAGCAATGGATCCCGAGCGCTCAGCAGAGACATGAAGAATTGCTGTCTACTAATTTTTATCCAGTTTTTAAGTTTATCATGTATGTAAATTTGCATTGTGTGATTTCTGGTAATAAGTCCTGCCCTTATGGAGTTCTGTTCATTGAGATTATGTTGACATTCCGATATTTTGGACCAGTGTTTACCTGTACCTGGCTACAGAATCCAGAGCGCGGAAGACTACAATTTCCTTATTTTCTTGACTCACATGGACTAAAAGATTATTATTTCTACTATAAGATTATTTTTCTACTATAAAGCCTATATTAGGCTGCAACAAATTGGGACCAAAAATCAGTTCTGTTCATTGAACGATTATCAAACACTTTCTATATAAATAAAACTTGGCAGCCATGTCTGTTGTCTCTTTTCTTGTGTAATGGGATAAACCTACCAATTGATGGTTGCTCAATTAACCCCTGCCAATACAAAGCAAAATGGCAGCCGCTAAGGGGCCTTATTCCCTCATCACCATTGGAATAGGGACATAGCACCCCCAAGAGTCCAAAAATCTCCAGTCACCGAGTGTTCCTGCTACTAAAATCAATTCTCTCTTTCTCCTGACATGATTTACATGTCAGAGGAGAGAGAAATGATGTACCTAAACCTCACCCCCCGCTACCATTGCTATCCCCCGATCCCTACTGCACCGTCCTCCTGCCATCGTCTCCTCTTCCTGAACGAAAAAAATGGGCGCATACACAGTGTGCCCACCGAGTTCTGATGGCCAGCACCTGGTAACAGGAGATATTTTTCCTATTGGTTTCTTTTGATAACTGTGATAGGTCCTATCACAATGATCAAAAGCCAATAAATAGTATGTCATCCCCTTAGATTATTATTTTTTTTTTATTTTATAATTTTTCTTTCTTTCATGCTTTGCCATTGGGGTTCGGATTGGGAATTAGGGTTGGGGTTAGTAACATAGTTAGCATGGATGGCTGAAAAAAACATTTGTCCATCCAGTTCAGCCTATATTCCTTCAGAATAATTCCCCCGATCTACATCCTTCTAAAGAACCTATTAACTGTGTAAGCGGGATGCAGTGACAGACAGGAGACAGAGCAAGGGTTAACAAATTTAACAATTTAATTTAACAGAGTATAAGCTACTCGCAGGGAGATTAATGGGTAAAGAGTTAATGCAAGAAACAAAAACAAGGGCACAAAATGCAGAATAGCAGCAGTCCAATTGTCAAACTTATCGTGGCCTTTAGCTTCCTCCTCCGCAAACGATCCCGCAGGGGTTGTAGCGCCGTCAATGAGCGGGAAGATGTCCACAGATGGGGTCCTTTAAATGATGGTCAGTCTTGTGTCAGCGGTCGGTCTCCAGTACCTTCCGCTGAGCCCTTAGTCCAATAGCCCGTGTGGCCAAAGCAAACAGGGCCGCAGCACTCCCAGAGTCAAGCATGAATTGGCATACAGCAACTGGCAGGGAAGACAGCAAGCATATGTCCGGCAACCGGCTTTTCTCAAATTCTAAACGTGCACGGTACTCACGGTCACTGAGCGCACGTCACCTCTCCTATAGTCACTGGGTGCATGGCACCTCTCTCTCCAATGGTCCCGCTGAAGACGGCGGGAGTCGACAAACAACCCGTCGCAGTGCCGGTGCTCAGGAGATGGCGCACACTGCTCACCCTGCTGCATGCTGCTGGTTTGCGCCAAACTGTACCACCACGCGCGCTTTTAATTTTATCTGGCCCCTCCTACTCTGGTCATGAGGTTGGTCCGATCCCTCATTTCTTCCCCCAGGCAACAACATGGGGGGGCAGCCTCAACAGTTCCGGATCCGGCTCAGTACAGGTACCTGCAGCTCGGTCTTCCTCGTTACAACTGTAAGATACAATATTATTATGCTCCAGGAAGACATCCAGGCCTCTCTTGAACCCCTCGACTGAGTTCGCCATTACCACCTCCTCAGGCAAGGAATTCCAGGTTTTCACTGCCCTAACAATAAAGAATCCTCTTCTATGTTAGTTCTCTCCTCCAGAGTTAGAGTTCTTGCCACTCGAGTTTGCATTGGGGGTGCTCGGATATGCACCAAGTGACATGCTTGAGTCTCCACCCTGCATGATTCGCTGCTCTTAGGCAGACAAAGTGCAGGGATTGCTTGCCTTACACAGGCAATGCCCACATGTTTTTTTTAGGTGACTACTAACATAAAAAGCATAAATCATCAAAATCATCTCAGTAGGCACACCTGAACTATAAATACAGACAAAAGAACTGGGTGCCTCTACAAATTTAAACTTAATTGAATACACCAATATAAAATCAATAGCAGTATAGGGTGCTCATGAAGTATGAATGAAATGTACGTCGGGGCACCAGAACCACATTCCACACCAGTCTTTAAGAAATGTGAGTTACCTCTTGCACACCAATCTTTCTATTCAATTGGCAGAAAGACTATAAACACGTATCATGCAGTATATACATTAGGCCAGTTAGGCTTTGTTTTGACATCTTCAATTCTATAGCATACACAATTTCCTGTTTTTTGATCAACACTAGTGATATGTGATTTAACTACACCAATGTATTGTGTGGTCCACAACTGCACTACTCTGTTATACTGCTTTTGATTTTATATTGGTGTTTTTAATAAAGTTTAAATTTTTAGACAAGGAAGGAAGGTGATTCCAGCATCCGCCTTGTATGATAGGGTTAAAACATGACTTTTAATAATAAATTTAAAATAGAAGAATCATGGTGAGAGATCAAAAATAATCAGGGTGATGGGGAAGGGAGGGTGGTGGAAATGAAGGACAATGTCAACGTGTTTCGAGCAGAACGCTCTTAGTCCTGACAATTCATCCAAATTCAGGAAATACATACTCTGAAAAGAAGGTGGGAGGGGTGAATGCACACATGAATTAAGTAGGATGATGCCCTGCATGATTAATTGCTAGTGGCAGGATATATATAGAGAACTCAAGAAAACGAGACATGGATAAAAGGTTTTGATGTCTCAAAAAACTACTAAACATAACATTGTGTGACAAGTGACGTGGCTTTATATTCAAGTATTCCACAGAAACTAGCAACAGTGGCAATTTAGTATCATCTGAAAAAATACTGTGGCTATTATCACCCATTTAGCAATTTGGTTTTACAGGTGGTGACATTTTTACTGAAAAATAATTTTTCCTCGTTTGACATGGAATTTTATCTTCAAATACTAGGTTGCCTTATGAGTGCCAGTTTCTCACACTCACTACCTAACCTTTACATGTCATGGTGGGAGGAAACAGTGTTGTACCAGCCAACCAACCCTTTTCATTCCTTCATTATTTGATATGGCCGGTATATTGACGACCTCATATTCATCTTTTCTGTTAAGATGGACCTGCCTAACTAACTAACTTTTCTTTAGTTTCTTAACAATAATACCCTAAATTTGCAAATTGCTGTAGAATTCCCAGGTATTCAAAACCCATTTTTGGATGTGTTTCTCATTGGTAATTTTGACAGTGGTTCCATTAACACCAAACTTTATCGCAAACCTATCAGTGGGAACTCTGTCTTACAAGCCTCCAGTTTTCATCCACGACATTTAACAAGGAATCTCCCCGTGGGTGAATTTATCAGTGCCCAATGAGCTTTCTCTAATGACAGCTCATTTAAACAAGAATGTGCTATTAATAATATCAGACTCTCTAAGAGGGGTTACAGCAAGCCCATCTTGATTAGAGCTGTCAATATAGCAGCCTCTCGACCAAGCAGTAATCTCATAGACCATTTTCATACATGATCAATGAACCAAAACTCTGAGGCCATTAGTTTTGTCACTGCGTTTAGTACTGATTACCAGTCTATAACATCCATATTTAATAAAAATCTACATATTCTCTTTCAGGATGACAAATTAGCAGACATATTGTCATCAGGCGTTAGACATTCTGCTCACTGGGCCAAATCTCTAAGGCCTGTTTCACACATCAGTTTTTTTGGTCAGTCAAAATCCGCTAAAATGGCGGATAACGGATCCGTTCCTGTACTGCCCACAACGTTTGGCACCGGACCGTTATTTTAATGGATCCGTCAAAGGAAGAATTTTAAAGGGACCGCTGCCTGGGTAAGGAGAGAGAGAGAATTTTCCAGCCGCCAGAACAGAGTTTAGGGTTAAATTTCCGGCTGAATGAAGTCTTTTGGGCATGCGCAGTGAGAAATGCGGATCCTGCCGCCCGAAAAAACGTTGCATGGTCCGTTCGGGCATGTTGGCGGACGTCAAAATTTTGGCGGATCCGCAAAAAAACGGATCCAACGGATGGCCATCCGTCAAGATCCGCCAGTAATGCAACTCAATGGGAAAAAAAATGGATACGCCAAGAAAAATGGCGGATCCGTTTTTTTTTGCAAAACAGCGGATTTTGACTGATGGAAACAAACGAATGTGTGAAACAGGCCTAAGCGACATGCTGTCATCCAGCTAATTTAGTTGCATTTATTCCACAGACATCATTCAAGGTCATCTTTAAATGTGGCACTTCCAAATGTGCCATATGTAAATTTATGCCCAAAACCCAAGTTTTTTCATCATGCATCACCCTGATGCAGGACAATATTGATTCATTTATCAATTGCAACACTACACATGTAGTATATCTGGCTGAATGTAAGATCTGTACCAAACAATATGGGGGTTGTACCATGCGAAAACTAAAAGTGAGGCTATCTGAACACATTTATGACATTACTTCAGCCTCCATGAAAAAAAAAAAAATCATTTTTGGGGCTTTCACAACAAATCTATCTTCTCTTCCAGTTCTAGGCTTGGAAAGAGTTAATTTTCCTTCTTGGGGGGATGGGTGAATGGAAAAAGGCACTCAAATGTGAGGTGCATTGGATTCTGAAACTAGAAACTAGAGGACTAACTTACAAAACAGACTTGTTATATCTACATTAATTATATTATTATTGTTTTTGCATCATAACATCTACAGTATGTATATTTCCTATGTTGCCATTACTGTAAGGCTAAGTGCACACGTACCGGAACTCTCGCGGAAATTACCGCGAGAATTCCGGAATTCCATTCCGCGGGAAAATCGCAATTTAAATTCCCGCGATTTTCCCGCAGAAAAACTAGCATTTTGCAAGCGTATTTAGCTTGCAGAATGCTAGCGTTTTCCAAGCGATCTGGAGCATCGCTTGGAGAACTGATTGACAGGTTGGTCACACTCATCAAACATAGTGTTTGACGAGTGTGACCAACTTTTTACTATTGAGGCCGCCTATGCGGCATCAGTAGTAAAAGATAGAATGTAAAAAAAAAATAAATATATTGTTATTCTTACCTTCCGACGTCCCACGCATCCGTTCCCAGTAATCCTTTGCGAAAATGTCCGCGATGACGTCAGTTCTCGCGGGATCGCGATGTCTCGCGGTAATTCGCGATGACGTCGCACGAATGACCGCGAGACATCGCGATCCCGCGAGAACGGACGTCATCGCGGGCATTTTCGCAAAGGATTACTGGGAACGGAAGCGTGGAGAGAGGCGGGAATGCTGCGCGGGACGCCGGAAGGTAAGAATAACAATATTTTTTATTTTAAATTCTATTTTTTACAGGGATATGGTACCCAAAGCCCGGAGGACAGTCTCCTCTCCTCCGGACCGTGGGTACCATCTGCAATTGTTCTGCTTACTTTCCGCATGGTGTGCACAGCCACATGCGGGAAGTAAGCGGAACAATGCATTCCTATGGGTGCGGGATCGCCGCGATTCCGCAAATTAATGGGCATGCTGCGTTTTTTACCGCGAAGCGATTCCGCCGCGGTGAAAACCGCAGCATTAGCACAGCATTGCGGAATCCCATAGGAATGCATGGGATGCTTATTTTTCGCGTTTTCGCGGCAAAATCGCGCGGTTAAAACCGCCGCGGAAATGCGAAAAAAACGCCACGTGTGAACTCAGCCTTATGATGAGACTTCGAATATTACTCTTAGGCTAAGTGCAAACGTTGCAGAAAATTTAATCCCTTCCCAGAAACCGCACCTATTTTTCCACGGTTTTGATGCGGTTTTTTCCGCAGCGGTTTCTAAAAGCATGGGAGAAGCCTAAACCGCGGAAAAATCTGCAAAATTAATGTGCATGCTGCGTTTTTTACCACGACGCGGTTTTTTTGCGGTAAAAACGCATCAATGTGCACAAAAAGTGCAAAATACATAGAAATGGCTGTGCAGCTTATTTTTAGCGGTTTTATAGCGGTTTTATAGTAAAAACCGCTAAAAAAAGCTGTGTGTGAACACAGCCTTACATTGCATGCAGTTATTTATTTTGATCTCCTGTGATATTTTGGAACAGTATATCCATTTCCTTATAATATTGATATACTCTGTTCAATATTATTATTATAGCGCCATTTATTCCATGGCGCTTTACATGTGAGGAGTGGTATACCTAATAAAAGCAAGTACAGTAATCTTAAACAATACAAGTCACAACGGGTACAGGAGGAGAGAGGACATTGCCCGCGAGGGCTCACAATCTACAAGATCTCATAAGTGTCTTATTTAATAACTAGTATCTGATTTACATAACCTTACCTTGGTTCCAACAATTGTTATGGTAGTTTTATTTGTGTCTGAATATTCCTTTTGTTCATGTTTCCATAAAATGACTTATGTTTGCACACTCACACACATTGAATATGCATATTAACTTATTGTGCTTCTTTACTGTGATCTAATAACTACAGTTTACGGTTATAATATACACACAAGTCTTAGTCCCCTCTCATTCTATACTTGGATTCTTTTTCATTCATGGCTGACTGTTTAGATTTTGAGGGGTATAGTTTCCAAAATGGGGTCACCTGTGGAGGGTTTCCACTGTTTAGGTACATCAGGGGCTCTCCAAACGAGACATGGTGTCGGCTCTCTTTTCCAGCCATTTTGTGTTCAAAAGCTCAAATAGCGCTCCTTCCCTTCTGAGCCCTGCCATGTGCCCAAATAGGAGTTTTCCTCCACATATGGGGTATTGGCGTACTCAGGAGAAATTTCACAGCAAATTTTAGGGTTCATTTTCTCCTGTTATGTGGCACCCCTGAGGGGTCAGTTGCCACAGAGGTACTGCACCTCCTCCTGAGGGGTGGTGCCCCACCATCCAGGTGAGTTGGAGGCTCTTGACCACGCTCCAACACTCGCATCCCACACAACACAGTAGTTCAGCAAAACTACATAGCGGCTCCCTGCTTGGAGTGTAGCAGAGCACCTTTGGTGGCTCCCTGCTTGGAAAACAAAACGTGCTGGGAGGTGGGTGGAGTTTAGAATACATAAAAGAGCGGGGAGGTTTAGGATTACAGGTCAGTCAGGAGTGGAAGCCACTCAGAGAGGAGTGAGGAAAGAAGATCCCTGAGAGAGGGATGTAGGAAGGAGGTGCTGCAGCAGACCTGAGTGACCTGGGTCTGCTGGCAAGGGAAAGGAAAGAAGGAGAAAGACATTGAACTGAAACCTGATCTTCCATGAGAAGGAGAGATTAGTACGGAACGAAGGAGTAAAAGAGAACAGAGTACGTGGGTTAGAGGAGAACTCTGCCTAGAAGTTCTAAGCGCAAGGCCGGGGCCCGGTCCCCGAGGTTGTATGGATGCTAATGGTCCTGCAGCAGACACCGGTGGAGTAGTGGGCTGTAAATGCACTACTCCCATCTAAGACTTGGGGGCACAACAGCAACTTGGATAGTGAGTCGGGACTCAGGAGTAAGGAGTCCCCGAAGCAGGCTACAGCTGTCTGCCGTACAAGTAGAGTTCTTGGGAACATCTGTCAGGAGGAACTCCAGTGTAACTCAGTACTAGGAGATCTTCATACTTAAAGGCGCTATAGAAGAGACGTTCAGAAAAGGCACATAAGTTGGGGGAGTGTGGAAGGGAGCATTCCATCTGACCTGGAGGTTGACTGAGCCCCTGACCCAGAGGACACAGTGTGGAGGCAGGCACCTGTGTGTACTACAGACTGAGTAAAGCTTTGGAACTACAAGCCCTGGTGTCCTCTATTCCTTCTTGCACTAGCACACCTGGTACTACTACATCTGGGTACCAGCTTCTACACTACCTGCGCCTTTCAGCTACCCCTAGCCCTGGGACTACAGCTCCACCTGTGGGGAGCTTCACCATCTTGGCTGCAACACACCACCAGTCCCAGGGAATCTGCATGCAGCGTCAGCTTAACACCTCCCTTGCCGAACACCACAGGTGGCGTCACAAACTATTCATCTATTCTATTTCATTGTTCTTTCAACCCCCCTTTTGCAATGGAGCCCCAGGGCCACGGACCGAGTCACAGCTTCCGTGACAACTCCCATTGAGATCAACCCGGTGCCGAGTACCCCCACAGCCCTGGCCGGGGTGCTCCAGTTACCCTTGAGAAAAAAAAATTGGGCCTAAAGTAAAATTTTTGTGAAAAAAATGTTGATTTTTTTTTCCCTTCCACATTCTATTAATTCCTGTGAAGCACCTGAAGGATTATTAAACTTCTTGAATGTGGTTTTTAGTTTTGTAGTTTTTAGAGTGGTGTCACTTTTGAGTATTATCTGTCAAATAGGCCCCCTAAAGTCACTTCATATGTGATGTGGTCCCTAAAAAATGGTTTTGCAAGTTTTGTTGGAAAAATGAGAAGTTGCTGGTCAACTTTGAGCCCTTCTAACTTCGTAACAAAAAAACATTTTTCAGAAATTGCAGTTATGTAAAGTAAACATGTGGGAAATGTTATTTATTAATTATTTTATGTGGTATAACTCTCTGATTTAACAGTACCAAAATGTAAAGTTTGACAATTGCAAAATTTTCAAATTTTTTATCACATTTTTAATCAAATTTTCATACATATACGCAAATCATATCTGCTAAAATTTACCATTATCATGAAGTACAATATGTCCTGAAAAAATCTCAGAATCAGTGAGATCCGTTGAAGCGTTCTGAAGTTATTACAACTTAAAGTGACAGTGACTCAAAAAAGAAGAAAAAGGAGTGCTATACATAAAATTGTAAAAAATTGGTATTTATTTATTACAAATACATATATGCAATAGTAAAATTACAATTAAATATAACATATAGCCCTAGATAATATAATGTATGTCCAGAGCAAATTACAGGCAACTGATATCTTAATGGCACATAAAAAATAATTATATCCAATATTACAGCCACCGCCAGTGACCATGAATAAAAACAACGCAATGGCTTTGTGTATATACGGGGACCAGCCCTCAATATGCAGCCAACAAAAATGCCAAAAAAGACCAAGTTCAACAATACTCTCTAGTGCTTACCCATATAGTATGGTGCCTGATTGCTCTGGAGCCTCGTGTCACCCCTATATTACAACTTAAAGTGACAGTGGTCAGATTTCAAAAATTTGGCCTGGTCATTAAAGTCAAAATTGGCTCCGTCACTAAGGAGGTAAATAAAGTTGCTTTGTTTTTGACACTCCCTGATATTTGGCTTTAACAAAACTTTAATGATATTGATGTGTGGTTTACTTTAGGCTGGTTTTACACTTGCCATGTTTTTGCTGGCCGTTTTTGCGGCCCCAATGCATTTCTATGGGGCTGCAAAAACGGGCAGCAAAAATTAGTAGGAAGGCCGTGCTCCGTATGATCGTGAGGGCCGTATTTGCGGCCGTAAAAAAATATCAAGCTTGCTCGATATTTTTCATGACTTACAGACACGGCCTCAATGCATTTCAATGGTACAGCAAAAACGTTAGCTTGTTTTTGCGGTACACCATATTTGAGGATCAACGTTTTTTTCCCCTCCTATTTGTTATAACAGGGAAAAACAGCGATCCAAGAAGGTTTCTTGCAGCCCGTTTTTGCGGAAGAACGTGGAAATTACGGCCATACGGCACTCAAAAAAGGACCGCAAAAAACACGGCAAGTGTAAAACCAGCCTCAGTGCGTTTCCACAGAGTAAACACAGTATAAACACACATGTTTTTTACCTGTATATTTTTTGCATTTAATGCAAGTCTATGGAGAAAATCCGCACATAAAACTCAGCAATAACCGCAAGAGAAACTGACACGTTGTGGATTTCAGACACGCATCGCAGGTCAGTGGATGCTGGATAAAAAAACAAGCACAGTGGGCATGATGGAACTGGAAGACAATGTGAAAATACACAGCATCAAATACTCATGGGAACTTAACCTTAGATCTTTGGTAGACACTTCTATTAAAAAAATACATGTGTTGTTCAATATACCAGTTTAGCAATGGATTGATATAATGGGGATATAACACATGAACATCAAACAGATTTCTACAGAATTCTGACCCAAAACTGAAATGCCGCTACATTTTTGTGCGTAAAAATTTTGTGTTTTTGTTTTTTCACATCATTATTGGCCTACTCTGCCGAAGTGGGTGTCGCAAAGCATCCAAATAATTGATCATAATTTATGGCAATAACGTATATTACAGCAAAATGTATTCCAGTACCTGAATGGAGTACATAAAGTAACGTGATCTCAAGTACAGAATACATACTCTTTTGACAAAACCCTAGTGTACCACTAGGATAGCATTGGAAATATACCCTATGGAGCTCCCTAATAGCATAAACATGCAAAAAAAATGGAGCCAAAGACCCATAAAGATAACAAGAAATCAGTATAAATCTTGCTTTTAATGATACAAAGTTTTAAGATCAATCACATTATAATACAGACAAAGACAAAGCCATTTGTCACAGGTCAGAGTGCACCAAAATTAGAATAAAACATGCTGCATGGTGAGCACCAGAAGCCGGGATAAGGCCAATACATTACCCTGGAGACCCCACACATATGTCCATAGTTATATAAATACGTCTAAAAAGACAATAACAATAATGACCCAAACAAATGGGGGAAATACCGTGGGACACAGTCCCTCTTCCACATTCTATGCCATTATATATAAATATAAATGTACATAATTGCGTTCTGCCTGAATATGGCTATAGTAAAGCAAAGGAAGGAGGAAAGAGGGAAGGTAAGAGTTAAGGGGGAATTTTAGCCATTATCCGTGCTGGTGTCCATTAGCAAGCAGATACCCCTATGCGTGTTTCGCGATAGCTTCCTCGGGGGGTCCTGATGTCACAAATGTCCCTCCAAACCTCCTTATATTCTATGCCCTGATTCACCGTAATTGGCGCATGTAACCGGCGCGTGGAGGTGGCGCCAATCAGCCATCCCGGCGTCAACGCAATTGCAGAACGCAATTATGTACATTGGGAAACCAATGGGAAGAGGACTGTGCTCATCATTGACAATTTTATAAAAGCCCAGGGCCCACAGCCTCACACTGCCATGCTCCTTTCCTCCCAACCCAGGGCCTGCAGCATTGCCCCACTCCTGCTGCCGCTGCTAGCTTCCATAAGCAGCGACCCCGCCTCTTGTGACCCCATTCCATCACAGCCGGTAAGCTAGATTCGGATTATTATAGTAATTATTATGAATTGGAGGGCATGTAATTATAGCAATTTCGGGGAGGACTTATAATTATAATAAATTGGGGAGGACATGTAATTATAATGAATTGGGGACATGTAATTATTATGAATTGGAGACATGTAATTATAAATAATTGGGGGATATGTAATTATAATGAATTGGGGTCATGTAATTATTATAAATTGGGGGACATGTAATTATAAATCATTTTGGAACATGTACTTATAATTAATTTTAGGACATTTAATTGTAATGAATTGGGGGTTTATGTAATTATTATAGTGAGGGGACATGTAATTATAAAGAATTGGGGGACGTGTGATCATAATGAATTACAAACATGTAATTATAATGAATTAGGGTTACATGTAATTATAATGAATTGGGGGAACATGTAATTATAAATAATTGGGCACAAAGGAATTATAATGAACTAGCCTGGGCATAGTAACCAACTGTGGTTAGTTATAACAAATTATAATGATTATATTGCTCCGCCTACGGGCTCATGACGCTGCATGCGTCCTGCGTCCCCTATCTTTATCACTGGGGACACAGGCTGTGCGCAGTATGCGTTGGACGGCGCATGCGTCCTTTTGACGGTGCGCTGACCAGCGCCAAACGCAACCTGTTGCAATTTGGTTGTGCTCGGCGCACCGTCAAAAGGACGCATGTGCCACCAAACGCATACTGCGCCCGGCCTGCGTCCCCAGTGATAAAGATAGAGGACGCAGGACGCATGCAGCGTCATGTGCTCGTATGCGGAGCTACCGGAGGAGGCGCGGCAGGGGGCGGGGCTTAGCGGCGGCCGTGCGCAGGCCGTCGCTGCACCCTGAAACGCTAATGTGAAACCACCCTAAGCTCTGCCCCGGCCTCGCCCCCTCCGGTCGGCTCCTTCTCTGAGCGCATGATGCTGCATGCGACCAGCGTACCCTCTATTTAGCTTTGGGTACGCTGGCCATGCGCTGGTATGGTTTTGCCGGCGCATGCGCCCTTTTTGCGCTACGTCGACGTGCGCCAAACACACTCTGTTGCATTTTTGTGCACTTGGCGCAGTGCAAAAAGGGAGCATGGCCAGCGTACCCAACGCTAAATATAGGGTACTCTGGTCGCATGTATCGTCATGTGCCCAGAGGAGGAGCTGACCGGAGGGGGTGTGGCTGTCCTGCGCTGCACTTGGTACCGCTAGTGTGAAACTAGCCTTAGGGTACATGTAATTATAATGATTTGGGGGAGCAGGAGGATCACAATGTTGGAGGTTGAGGACACAGGAGAGTGACTCATAAAGAATTGAGGCAAAAAGTACAGTGGCTTGACAGACAAGATGGAGAAGAATCAAAGAAAATGACTCTAATCAGAAGATACAGGAAATATATATATATATATGTATCAGTATTTTTCGCTTTATAAGACGCTACGGATTATAAGACGCACCACAAATTTTGAGGAGAAAAATAAGAAAAAAATATTTTTTAATAAAATGGTGGTCCCTCTTATAATCCTTGCATCTTATTGCTTACCAGGGTTGGTGGCTGCGGTGTAGTGGGGTCCCAGGCTCGCTGCTGGAGGAGGCAGGCATGGAGTGATGCTGCAGGCCGCATTCAGGGATGGGGGGGGCTCCGATGTGTGCCATTGCTGCTGCAGGGTCTTTTGCTGCTGCCGGGTTTCTCCGCTTGTCCGGCGGTTGCTGGCTGGTGCTGCTGGTGTCTCCAATGCCCAGCAGTGCGGCGTTATGTGCCCGTCGATGCCCGGGGCCCCGCCGACATTGTGCGACAGGCCAGAGCCACGGCATTTCCTCGGTTCCCTGTGTGCGCGCGCTGTGGTGCCGATAAAAAAATGGCAGCTGGCGCGTGCGCAGATGGGATCTCGGGACCCAGCTCTCGAGAGAGACAATGGGAGACAAACTGAGAAAAAAAAATCCAGAAAATCACATTGTCTGTTTTTTTTTCATTTTATTTGCATATTATGGTGGAAAATAAGTATTTGGTCAGAAACAAAATTTCATCTCAATACTTTGTGATATATCCTTTGTTGGCAATGACAGAGGTCAAACGTTTTCTGTAAGTCTTCACAAGGTTGCCACACACTGTTGTTGGTATGTTGGCCCATTCCTCCATGCAGATCTCCTCTAGAGCAGTGATGTTTTTGGCTTTTCGCTTGGCAACACGGACTTTCAACTCCCTCCAAAGGTTTTCTATAGGGCTGAGATCTGGAGACTGGCTAGGCCACTCCAGGACCTTGAAATGCTTCTTACGAAGCCACTCCTTCGTTGCCCTGGCGGTGTGCTTTGGATCATTGTCATGTTGAAAGACCCAGCCACGTTTCATCTGCAATGCCCTTGCTGATGGAAGGAGGTTTGCACTCAAAATCTCATGATACATGGCCCCATTCATTCTTTCATGTACCCGGATCAGTCGTCCTGGCCCCTTTGCAGAGAAACAGCCCCAAAGCATGATGTTTCCACCACCATGCTTTACAGTAGGTATGGTGTTTGATGGATGCAACTCAGTATTCTTTTTCCTCCAAACACGACAAGTTGTGTTTCTACCAAACAGTTCCAGTTTGGTTTCATCAGACCATAGGACATTCTCCCAAAACTCCTCTGGATCATCCAAATGCTCTCTAGCAAACTTCAGACGGGCCCGGACATGTACAGGCTTAAGCAGTGGGACATGTCTGGCACTGCAGGATCTGAGTCCATGGTGGCGTAGTGTGTTACTTATGGTAGGCCTTGTTACATTGGTCCCAGCTCTCTGCAGTTCATTCACTAGGTCCCCCCGCGTGGTTCTGGGATTTTTGCTCACCGTTCTTGTGATCATTCTGACCCCACGGGGTGGGATTTTGTGTGGAGCACCAGATCGAGGGAGATTATCAGTGGTCTTGTATGTCTTCCATTTTCTAATTATTGCTCCCACAGTTGATTTCTTCACTCCAAGCTGGTTGGCTATTGCAGATTCAGTCTTCCCAGCCTGGTGCAGGGCTACAATTTGGTTTCTGGTGTCCTTTGACAGCTCTTTGGTCTTCACCATAGTGGAGTTTGGAGTCAGACTGTTTGAGGGTGTGCACAGGTGTCTTTTTATACTGATAACAAGTTTAAACAGGTGCCATTTCTACAGGTAATGAGTGGAGGAAAGAGGAGACTCTTAAAGAAGAAGTTACAGGTCTGTGAGAGCCAGAAATCTTGATTGCTTGTTTCTGACCAAATACTTATTTTCCACCATAATATGCAAATAAAATGAAAAAAAAACAGACAATGTGATTTTCTGGATTTTTTTTTCTCAGTTTGTCTCCCATAGTTGAGGTCTACCTATGATGTAAATTACAGACGCCTCTCATCTTTTTAAGTGGTGGAACTTGCACTATTGCTGACTGACTAAATACTTTTTTGCCCCACTGTATATATCTTTGTACCATGT
The DNA here is from genome assembly GCF_039654945.1 of Dendrobates tinctorius. NCBI lineage: Eukaryota > Metazoa > Chordata > Amphibia > Anura > Dendrobatidae > Dendrobates > Dendrobates tinctorius. The sequence goes on from NW_027361669.1 coordinate 20,560,402, forward strand.
TAGCCAGTAGATAGAAAAATATTTGGAACTGAGAGTCCTCAGTGGCTGATACGTTTTAATGGCTAACTGAAAAGATGGTAACACATTGCAAGCTTTCAAGACTACTCAGGTCTCTTCATCAGGCTTGACTAATACAAAATCTGAAGAATCACATATTTATGCACAACACAGCATAGAACTGTCATTATAGGAGAGGGATAAACAGTAGTGTCCATAAATATTGGAACAGTTCGTAGATAAGGAGTGAAAGTTTTATTGTCCTCTGATTGGCGTCTGGTTCTGTGTAGTGATGCCACCACAAGGTCTGAGAAGTGAATTCCTTAATTGATGTAAAAAGACATAAATCCATGCGACACATTCATTCATGCACTAAGTGTATCAAAGGTTGTCATCAATTTATATTCCCAGACTCTTCTGCCTCTCTAAGATTTGAAATTACCTTTCAATACAAGTAATTTCATGTCCATGGCTGAGCCATGAGTAAGACCACCTAGGTCGAAGCGTGTTGGTTTCTGACCACTAGAGACCCCATCTGTCTGCTCTTTTTTCATTATGTCCATTTTTCCATTGTATTTTTAACTATGCATAATAAAATTTTTGTTTTTTAAAAAAATGCTATCATCACCCTGTTGATTCTTCCTTCATCTTTTCAGTTAGTCATTAAAAGGTATCAACCTCTGAGGACTCTCAATTCCAAATATTTTTCTAATCAGAAGAGACGTCAGTGGTAAGTTGCTGATTGTAAATTTTTCATACAGCTTCTAAATTGTACAAGGTCTGTGTACCGAGCAGCAGCACTAAACGACTGCCAAATAGTAAACTTTTATGAATTGACAGTTGTTTTAATTGCCTTTTTACATAGGCAGATGACATTTAATGGTGCTAGCTGATCGAGATATATTAGATATATTAAATCTCTCAGTGTGCATAGGCTGCTGTGCTTCTTTGCAATGTAATCCGAACCTCGCACCTCCGTCTCCAAGACTTCTCTCATGCTGCGCCAGCTCTCGGGAATGCACTTCCCCAGACAATCAGACTCATACCTAGCCCCAACCTATTCAAGCGCGCTTTGAAAACCCACCTCTTCAAACAAGCCTACCACATCAACTACTCAGTAAACTAACGTTGCCCTGTTCGCTCCTTCCAAATATTATTCTGAATCTGCACCCTACTATTCATCTGTCTCCACACCATCCATGCACACGATAGCTGCACTTGATACTTGAGTATTGCACTTAAATACACCGGATCATGCAGCTTTATATGAAAACCCGTATTTATTATAATTGCGAGACCTGAAATAACAAGCACTGTTCACCTACTGTGTCCCCCCCATTTCCTTGTAGATTGTAAGCTTGCGAGCAGGGACCTCACTCCTAATGTCACTGTTTAAATTGTCTTAACGTGTATTGAATTTATTGTCTGTACATGTCCCCGCTTAATTGTAAAGTGCTGCAGAATATGTTAGCGCTATATAAATAAAAATTATTATTATTATCATTATTATAATGTAAGTCCTGTTTACACAGGGTGATGCACTCCCAAGAACGATGACATATTGCACTGCGCAAAAGATAATTTCACTTTATGAACAAGCGTTTTGCTCATTTCTTGCATAGTCGCAGCCTGATCATCCTGAATGTCATGTGACTGGCACTGTATGTGAGGGGAGATGCAGGTGCTTCTCACAAAAAAGAATATCATCAAAAAGTTAATTTCAGTTCTTCAATACTTATATATTATAAAGAGTCATTACAGAGTGATCTATTTCAAGTGTTTTTTTGTGTTAATGATTATAGCAGACCATTTTTCTTTGAGTGCCTTCTTATTGTGCATCTTGAAACAGCCACACCGCAAGTTTTCAGAGAGTTCAGTATTTCAGCTGATGTTATTTGTGGGTTTTTCTTTGCATCCTGAACAATTTTCCTGACATTTGTCACAGGTCACAGGTGAGGATGTTACCTTTAGTAGCCATAAACACCCATTTGTGTCAACTACTGTGTATGATATCAGGCCAAAATCACCAGGGTATGTGAACTTTTGGTCAGGGTCATTTGGATGTTGTGAGTTGTCATTATGATTTAAAAAGAGAAATCACAGTAGTTTGACAATAAATGGCTTCACCTAACCACTAACCATGAGTGGGGGAAAAATTTTGGTGTTATTTATATTCTCTGAAAAAAGGCCAAGAAAGCAACAAAAATTCTTCCGGGGTATGTAAACTTTTGAGCACAACTGTATGCATAATTCCTGCTGCAAATTACAAGTCCAATATATGTAATTATACAGATATGAAACGTTAGAGAATCAGTTAATACTAAGCCAACTGATGATACTTGACGTATCTATCAACATAAGTGTCACTTCATTGTTTGATATAAAGCAGCTGAGAAAAATAGCAAAATGTAGTATGCTATAACCGTTTCCATCTTAGGTGTCAGTCTAGATCCATGTCTATAAGATACAGTATGATTACAAGGTCATCACAAAGAAATGTCCACTTGTACAAGGTGTTGCACATAACAATCATTCCTCAGTTCATAGAGGTGACTGGATAAAACGACCAGGGAGGATGACAACCGATTGGCAAATCAAGGCATGAGTCTAGATAAAGAAAGGTATATGAAAATAGATTTTTTTAGTAAAATAAAATGAGGAAATGAATGAAGAATAAAACCACCCACCCATAAAATACCTCAACATTAAAAGAGAAGAAAAATTAATACGTCACAAGAATGCCCCAAAACCAAAACTTGTTTAGTCCCTGTGGTGCAAGGGTGCGTAGTCGTTATCTCCAGCGGCTTTCCAATTGTGCCAGAGCTCCCCCCATATTACCACTTCTACACACCAGTGAGATAGAGTGGATACCTTTTATCTTGAAGCGCTTGGGGTTGCACTGGTGATACCTCTTAAAGTGTTAGGCAGAGTTTTGAGGGTAGATTCATCATTAATAGCTTTGGCCTTTTCAATTTCTCTACAGCGTTCTTGTGTTCTGGACTTCAATTCTCATGTGGTCAATCCAATATAGACCTTTTGACATGGGCAGGTAGCAGGGTAAATCACCCCACAAGATGCACAAGTGATGTGTTTTCTAATATTATACATTCTTGATTTATAAAAAGTTACAGAAGGTCTTTGTTCTAATTAGATTTAAATGTTCCACATGGATAGAAGCCACAATTGGTAGATCGACTGTAATCAAGACCATGATTTACAGGATTGTTCAGACTATGCACTAATAAATCTTGTAAATTCTTGGGTTTCCTTGCAACTACAGATAATTTAGCTGGCAGATTCTTCCTTTTTCCCAGATAGGTATGAAGCACATTCCAGTGTTTATTTATGTCTATAATTATTGTGATATGTGGTGATCATTCATACCGGGATATTATTGTTCCTGTTTTGCTGTATTGTCATATAGCAATTTATTTCTTGGTGTATATAATTTACGCTAATATCCCCATCTAATGTTCTTCTTGCTATAGCCACTTTCTTGAAATCTCTTGGCTAGGTCAATAGATTGGAGCTCAAAATCCTTAGGGTCAGTGCAAATCCTTTTAGCCCTTAGGGTCTGTCCTATGGAGATTCCACGTATGGTTGATGGGTATGAGGAATTAGCATGGAGAAAAGAGTTTGTGGCTGTTGACTTCCTGAAATTGTTGGTATATAAGAGTCCATTATCATTGGCAAAAATTTGTAAGTCAATAAAATCAACATTTCTGCAACATTTAACCCCTTAAGGACCAAGCCACTTTGTAGGTTAATGACCAGGCCTTAATTTTGAAATCGGACCACTGTCACTTTATGTGGTTATAACTCTAGAACGCTTCAATGGATCCCGCTGTTTTTTAAGAATGTTTTTTTCATGATATATTGTACTTTATGATAATGGTAACATTTCTTCAAAATTTCTTGTGTTTATTTGTGAAAAAAATGTAAATTTGGCCAAAAATTTTAAAGTTTCACAATTTTCAAACTTTTAATTTTTATGCCCCTAAATTAGCGCGTTATGTCACACAAAATAGTTAATAAATAACATTTCCCACATGTCTACTTTACATCATCACAATTTTTGAAACATAATTTATTTGTTAGGAAGTTATAAGGGTTAAAACTTGACCAGCAATTTCTCATTTTCCCCCCAAAATTTACAAAACCATATTTTTTAGGGACCACCTCACATTTGAAGTCGCTTTGGAGGCCTATATGACAGAAAATACCCAAAAGTGACACCATTCTAAAAACTGCACCCCTCAAGGTGTTCAAAACCACATTCAAAAAGTTTATTAGCCCTTTAGGTGCTTCACAAGAATTGAAGCAATGTGGAAGGAAAAAATTAACATTTAACTTTTTTCACAAAAATTTTACGTTGGACACAATTTTTTTTAATTTTATCAAGGGTATCAGGAGAAAATGAAACACAATATTTGTTGTACAATTTCTCCTGAGTACACCAATACCCCATATGTGGAGGAAGACCACAGCAAGGCTCAGAAGGGAAGGAGTAACATTTGAGGTTTTGAATGTGAAATTGTCTGGAATCGTGAGCGGACGCCATGTCGTGTTTGGAGAGCCCCTAATATACCTAAACAGTGGAAACCCCCATAAGTGACTCCATTTTGGAAACTAGACCCCCAAAGAACTTATCTAGATCTGTGGTGAGCACTTTGAACCCCCAAGTGCTTCACAGAAGTTTATAACGTAGAGCCGTGAAAATAAAAAATCATATTTTTTCCAGAAAAATGAATTTCTGCCCCCATTTTTTTATTTTCCCAAGGGTAACAGGGAAATTGGACCCCAAAAGTTGTTGTGCATTTTGTTCTGAGTATGCTGATACCTTTTATGTGAGGGTAAACCACTGTTTGGGCACATGGCAGAGCTCGGAAGGGAAGGAGCACCGTTTGTCTTTTACAACGCAAAATTGGCTGGAAATGTGATTGGACGCCATGTCGCATTTAGAGAGTCCCTGATGTACCTAAACAGTAGAAACCCCCACAAATGACCCCATTTTGGAAACTAGACCCCTCAAGGAATGTATTTAGATTCATTGAAAGCACCTTGAACCCCCAGGTGCTTCACAGACATTTATAACGTACAGCCGTGAAAATAAAAAATCATATTTTTTCCTCAAAAATCATCTTTTATCACTATTTTTTTATTTTAACAAAGGTAACAGGAGAAAATGGACCCCAAGAATTGTTGTGCAATTTCTCCTGAGCTCGCCGATACCCCAAGTGTGGAGGAAGATTACTGTTTGGGTGCACTCCAGAACCCAGAAGGGAAGGAGAAAGGTTTGACTTTATGAACACAAAATTGGCTGGAATCGATAGCAGATGTCATGTCACTTTTGGAGGGCCCCTGATGTGCCTAAACAGTGGAAATCCCTCACAAGTGATACCATTTTGGAAGCTAGACCCCTCAAGGAACTTATGTGTTGTGAGCATCCGGAACCACCAGGTGCTTTACAGAAGTTTATAACACAGCTAAGAAACTTAAAAAAGAAACACATTTTTCCCACAAAATGTTTATTTTAGCCCCAAATTTTTTATTTTCTCAAGGGTAACTGCAGAATTTGTTGTGCTCTTTCTCCTGAGTATGCCATTACCCCGTGTGTGGGTGAAAACTACTTTTGAAGCACACGCAAAGCTCAAAAGGGAAGGAGCGCCATATTATAGTGCAGATTTTACTATTATGGTTTGAGGGTGTGATGACAAACTGGGAGAGCCCCTGAGGTCCCAGAATAGTAGAATGCGCCATAAGTGACCACATTTTACAAACTACACCTTTCCATTAATTAATCTAGTGATGTAATGATTATATTGATTCCAAGGGTGTGTCACAAAATTTTATACCATTGGGCAGTGAAGAAAAAATAATTACATTTTTAAGACACAAATTTTGCTTTAGCCCCAGATTTAACATTTTCACACAAGAAGTGTGTAAAATTGGCACCAGAATGTGTTCCACAATTTCTACTGAATATAGAAATACACCATATGTGGCTGTACAGTACTGTTTAGCCGTACGGAGAATCTCAGTAATGATGGAGCACTATTTGCCTCCTGGAGCGCAGGTTTTCCTAGAATAGTTTTGGACTCCATATACAGAGACCCCTAAGTGCTAGAGAGCAACTGTAACGACACCTGGAGTTGACTCTCTGGGTTGTGGCACCAACCCGCCCAGGGTGAGCTGACCTAGTGAGGACCACCCCCTATACAGGGAGTGTCAGGGGCAAGCCCCAGGGGGTAAGGTACCACGACTGCTGGCACCAGGTGGCCGGCTCACAGGAGACACGAGTGAGTGTGTCTGCAGGAACGTGCAAAGCGGGATGTGTGCAAAGGAGCACGCCAGAACACAGAGCTAGACAGCAGGTGTGCCAGGAGGCACAACAGAGTACTGAAACGGAGTACAGGATAGAGCGAGTGCCAGGAGGCACAACAGAGTACTGGAACGGAGTACAGGGTAGAGCGAGTGCCAGGAGGCACAACAGAGTACTGAAATGGAGTACAGGATAGAGCGAGTGCCAGGAGGCACAACAGAGTACTGGAACGGAGTACAGGGTAGAGCGAGTGCCAGGACGCACAACAGAGTACAAGGCAGAGTGCAGGATCAGAGCATGTGCCAGGAGGCACAACAGAGTACAAGGCAGAGTGCAGGTTCAGAGCGTGTGCCAAGAGGTACAATAGAGTACAAGGCAGAGTGCAGGTTCAGAGCGTGTGCCAAGAGGCACAAAAGAGTACAAGGCAGAGGACCCGAATACAGCGCACAGCCAGGCAGGGACACGGCAGACCAAGCCAGGAAGTACAACAATAATCAGGTACCTCCCATAGGAAGAGGTAGCCTGATATAGCACCTGAGTCCTAGAACTTCCGGGTCAAGTCCTCCAGTTTCATAGAGAGGACAAGAGCAAAGACAGAGCTGGGCAGAGCGCGCGTGCACACTGGAACATAGCGCAACCACGGAGCTAGGAGCGAGAGAAGCACGTGCACACCCGACGGGACCCTCGGAGCGGCTGCGGCACCGTAAGTGGTGACGACGAACCCGGGGTCCTGCCCCCAGGTGGGAGCGGCGTGACAGGCGGCGTGACAGTACCCCCCCTTTATGCTCCCTCTTTCTAAGGCTGGAAAGAAACTTAGACAAAATCAGAGGGGCATGGATATTCTCTCTGGGTTCCCATGACCTTTCTTCAGGACCAAAACCCTTCCAATCAATTATGAAAAGAATTTTCCCTCTTACCTTCTTCATGGCCAGAATGTCGTTTACCTCAAACTCGTCCCCCATGCCAACAGGCTGGGGAGTGTGGCCTGGAGAAGGATGAAACCGAATCAGTACCACAGGTTTGACGAGTGACACATGGAAGGAATTGGGAATACGGAGCGAAGGTGGTAATTTCAGTTTGTATGCAACATCGTTAATGCGCCTGATAACCTCAAAAGGACCAATGTAACGGGGACCCAGTTTGTAAGATGGTACCTTAAGGCGAATGTATCTGGAGGAAAGCCGCAACTTGTCTCCAGGAAGATATGGGGGAACGTCCAGGCGCCTCTTGTCAGCGTGTTGTTTCATCCTGTCACAGGCTTTCTCAAGAGCGGTTTTGGTCTCCTGCCATACCCTGGAGAACTCCACGGATAGAGTCGGCTGCAGGTACCGCCGAGACAGGAAGTACCGGAAGAGGCACACTGGGATGCTGTCCGAAAACAATGAAGAAGGGAGACTTGGTGGACGATTCGCTGGAGTGATTATTGTAGGCAAATTCGGCCCAAGGAAGTAGACTGACCCAATCATTTTGATGAGCATTAGTAAAGTGCTGGAGATAGGATGTAAGGATCTGGTTTGTGCATTCCACTTGCCCATTGGTTTGGGGGTGATAAGCGGAAGATAAGTCCAATGTCACCTTCATGAGTCCTCAAAGAGCTCTCCAACAGCGGGACGTGAATTGAACCCCTCTGTCAGATACGATGTGCAGTGGGAAACCGTGGATTCTGAAGACGTGGGAAATGAATACCTTCGCCAATTCAGGAGCCGAGGGTAGTCCGGGAAGAGGAACGAAATGAGCCATTTTCGAGAATCGGTCTACAACCACCAGAACCACCGTGCAACCGGAGGAGCGAGGCAAATCCATGGCTATGTGCTGCCATGGAACCGAAGGTACAGGAAGCGGAAGCAGAAGACCGGAGGGTGGCTGTCTGGGTACTTTGTTCTGAGCGCAGGAAGGACAAGAAGCCACAAAGTCTTTGACATCCTGGGAAAGGGATGGCCACCAATAGTAACGGGAAATCAAGGAAAGTGTCTTCTTGACACCAACGTGGCTGGCAATCTTGGACGAATGTCCCCAGTTCAACACTCGTCTCCGGTTGTTCTCAGCCACAAAGGTTCTTCCCGGAGGTAACGTGGTCAACCTGATAGGAGCCACAGTAATCACCTTAGACGAGTCGATGATATGGGAAGGCTCTTCCGCCTCAGTTGACTGGAAAGACCTAGACAACGCATCCGCTTTAATGTTTTTATCGCCGGGCCGAAAATGAAGTTCAAAGTCAAAGCGGCCAAAGAACAGGGACCACCTAGCTTGCCGGGGGTTGAGTCTCTGAGTGGACTGGATGTACACCAGGTTCTTATGGTCCGTATAGATCTTGAACGGATGTATGGCGCCTTCCAATAAGTATCTCCATTCTCCATTTTAGAAAAGAAGACACAGGTGACTAGGTGTCCGGAAGATGACCTCTGCAGAAGGACTGCGCCGACCCCGGCAGAAGATGCATCCACCTCGAGGGTGAAAGGTCTATTAACCTCAGGACGATGAAGCGCTGGAACCGAGGTGAAGGCTCGTTTCAAGGCCTGGAAAGCTTCTTCTGCCTCAGGGGACCAAGCATTCGGGTTAGCCTCATTGCAGATTAGGGAAGAGATAGGGCGAACCAGCGAAGAAAAATGGGGGACGAACTGCCGATAGTAGTTCGCAAGCTGAGGAAACGTTTGATTGCCTTCACTCCATGGGGCCGTGGCCAATCGAGAATGGCAGACACTTTCGCCGGATCCATTCATAGACCGGACTCTGAAATAATGTACCCCAGGAATGGCAAGGACGTCTGTTTGAAGACACATTTTTCGAGCTTGGCGTAAAGGCGGTTCTCCCTTAGGCACAAGAGGACTTGGTGCACGTTTTTTCTGTGAGCAGACAGATCAGCGGAAAACAAGAGAATATCGTCCAAGTAGACTACCACGCAGGAGTACAGCATATCGCGGAAGACGTCATTCACGAACTCCTGGAATACCGCTGGGGCGTTGCAAAGACTGAAGGGCATGACCAAGTACTCATAGTGACCGTCTCGGGTGTTAAAGGCGGTCTTCCACTCGTCACCGGAGCAAATGCAGAGTGAGTTGTAGGCCCCACGAAGATCCAACTTGGTAAAAATTCATGCTCCCCTTAGTCGGTCGAAGAGCTCCGGGATCAGTGGTAGTGGGTACTTATTCTTGACTGTGATATCGTTCAGCCCTCGATAGTCTATGCAGGGACGGAGGGAGCCGTCCTTCTTTTTGACAAAGAAGAATCCCGCTCCTGCGGGTGAAGAGGACTTGTGGATGAAACCCCAGGCAAGATTCTCTTGGATATAATCTGACATAGCTTGGGTTTCAGCAGGCGAAAGCGGGTAAATTCTGGAACAGGAGCGAAGAAGATGAGAAAGACTCCCACAGTAAAAACAGAGTCCTTGTGTGAGCCTCTCATTGCGGCGCTGCTCGGGCATCTTGAAACGATCCACCTGCATAGGCTCAGAGGCGGAGACCGTAGAAGAAGGCACGGGTCGTGAGCGGGGAGGACTGCAAGTAGACAGAGGGAGACGAGGATATCTTCTCTCTGGCTGCCTCACGGGTACGCTCTTGAAAACGCAGGTCAATGCGTGTGGCAAGAGAGATCAAATCCTCCAAAGAGGTATGGGTATCCCGGCCCGCCAGTTCATCTTTAATCCGACCGGACAGACCACGCCAGAAGACCCCCACAAGGGCCTCATTGTTCAAACTGAGTTCGGAGGACAAGGTGCGAAACCGGATGGCATATTGTCCTACCGATAGAGTACCCTGGTGGAGGTTAAAGAGGGACTCTGTGGCGGAAGCCAGACAACGCAGCTTGTCGATCACCTTGCGAAAGGTGTCCAAAAAGGTGGAAAGCTGAGAGACGAGGGGATCATCACGCTCCCAGAGAGAGTTTACCCATGCTAAAGCCTCCCCCTCTAAGTGGGAAACAATAAAGGCTATCTTCGCACGCTCGGTGGGATAGTGCTTCGGCAAAAGCTCAAAATGTAACCGGCATTGGTTCAAAAATCCACAACAAAACTTAGGGTCACCACTATATCGGGGTGGCTTGCATAAGCGAGGCAGCGGGTGGGGGGCCGAGGACTGTGCAGAAACGGATTGTATGGAAAGGAGCCGATTATCTACCGACGCCATATAGTTGAGGATATGAGCCTGGGTGTCGCGTTGCTGCGTGAGTTCTTGCTGGAGGCTAGCCAACTGGGAAGCATTCCCAGGGTTGGAGGACTGTAAGGCAGATAAACGGGACTTCATGGACTTGAGAAATGACATAATCCTAGTCTGGTTTTCCCGGAGGAACACCAGCTCCTTTTGGACGGGCGCCGCGGTACCAGCGGAGTCCATGGCCTGATTATACTGTTGCGACTCGTGGAGTGGACCCTCTGGGTCATGGCACCAACCCACCCAGGGCGAGCTGACCTAGTGAGGACCCCCCATATACAGGGAGTGTCAGGGGCAAGCCCCAGGGGGTAAGGTACCACGACTACTGGCACCAGGTGGCCGGCTCATAGGAGACACGAGTGAGTGTGTCTGCAGGAACGTGCAAAGCGGGATGTGTTGTGAGTTCATTTTCCCCTTCACCGTTGATGTCTGATGAACTCCCTCTGCTGGTGAAGAGAGGTAGTGAAATTGATTGGGTTGGGAAGAACCTGTCATCTGAACAGGTGGAGCCTGATTGGACACCCGGAATCACTGAGTGGATATAAGGTAGCCGACGCCCTACAGGGGTGCTGGAGATCCTTTCTGCTCTGAGCTCTTGCAAACCAGTTCAGTACCTGTCTTCTGAAAGCTAAGTATTTGCTCTCTTATTTTTCCATGAGATATTATCTGTTTACTTAGTGTTTGTGTTCTGCCTGCCCTTGTTGGTACAGGCTGAGCTCCATTTTTGTCTCTGGTCAAGTTGATCTTTTGCTCAGTCTTCAGAATATACCTGAGTGCTGATATAGTGTTTTTGAAGTCTAGTGACTTCAGGGCCTTTTTTCTATCAGATGTGTTGGACATTATTTTGGCAGTATTTTTGCGGATTGCAGCCAGCATCTTTTCTGTCCTTTCCTATTTAGTTAGTTGGGCCCCATCGTTTGCTCAACCTGTCTTTCTGTCTGTGTTTGTGTTTTCATCTGCTTTTCACCGACAATACATGTTGGGGGCTGTCTATTGCTTTGGGGTCTGCTCTGGGGCAGTTTAGATTTCCCCTTTCTTTCTTTAGGCTTATTTAGTTCTCCGGCTGTGAACGAGTGGTCTAGGGCACCGTAGGAACCCCCCACGGCTACTGTTAGTTGTGTGAATAGGATCAGGGGTCTGCAATCCGATAGCTACCAACCTCTCCGGTTTTCTGGACTTAGCTTGTATTTTTGTTTTTTCCTCCTTCAGTGACTCATTCATAACAGGGATGTGTGCAAAGGAGCATGCCAGAACACAGAGCAAGACAGCAGGTGTGCCAGGAGGCACAAAAGAGTACTGAAATGGAGTACAGGATAGAGCGAGTGCCAGGAGGCACAACAGAGTATTGGAATGGAGTACAGGGTAGAGCGAGTGCCAGGAATCACAACAGAGTACTGAAACAGAGTACAGGATAGAGCGAGTGCAAGGAGGCACAGCAGAGTACTGGAACAGAGTACAGGGTAGAGCGAGTGCCAGAGGCACAACAGAGTACCAGGCAGAGTGCAGGATCAGAGCGTGTGCCAGGCGGCACAGCAGAGTACAAGGCAGAGTGCAGGTTCAGATCGTGTGCCAAAAGGCACAAAAGAGTACAAGGCAGAGGACCCAAATACAGCGCACAGCCAGGCAGGGACACGGCAGACCAAGCCAGGAAGTACAACAATAATCAGGCACCTCCCATAGGAAGAGGTAGCCTGATATAGCACCTGAGTCCTTGAACTTCCGGGTCAAGTCCTCCAGTATCATAGAGAGGACAAGACCAAAGACAGAGCTGGGCAGAGTGCGCGTGCGCACTGGAACATAGCGCAACCATGGAGCTAGGAGCGAGAGGTGCGCGTGCACACCAGATGGGACCCTCGGAGCGGCCGCGGCACCAGAAGTGGTGACGCGGAACCCATGGTCCCGCCCCCAGGTGGAAGCAGTGTGACAGGTGGCGTGACAGCAGAATCCCCCTTCCCAAGTGACACCATTCGGGAAAGTATACCCCTGCCAAATGTGAATGCTAAAGGTGGTTTATGCACACTGGGGCTGAAGCTAGGGGGGTATTTGGATTTGGGAGATTAGAATTTGTTGAATTTCTTCTAACTTTTCCAGATCCTTTGTGCTACCAGTAACATGGAAGCCCCTATATTTCTGTTAACAGATGACAGACATGAGTGGGGAATTTTTTTGTGGATTGAGTTGAAGCTTTTATTGGGAACATTTTTCATAACATTTGTGATCACATTTATCTGTTGCTCTACTCTGAGCACATACGGTTTCCATCTACATCTCCGAGCTACGTTACAGATGAAACCTTGAGGGATCCATTCACTATAATAAAGCAGCAGAGTCACTCTGGACTCCATCTGGCCTCTGTTCAGCGTCATCCTTCCTTTCAGAGGTGCACAAAACTATGGTGGACTGTGTTTTTCTGCACGCCGAAAAATACGGACACCGCAGGATCACAGTCCCTATGGCGTTCACAGTGCCTTCATCTGCCTCATTATAGGGAATCTTCTGCTGGTGGTTCTGTCTGAATCATGTATTTCAGAGCTTTACATGGAAACCCTGATGCAAGTGCTCAGTATAGAGCGCAGGATAAATGTGCGCCAAGCCTTACTGCGATCTTTGGGAGACAGAATGAACAAATCCACAGCAGGTGAAGAATTGGTTTTATTTATTTTTTACACCGCTCCTCATGCGGTATAAATCATTAGGCTCCTTTATTCTTTGGGTTGGTGCAATTTCAGCGATACCTGATTTATATCCTTTTTTTTGTTTAACTACTGTCACACACTAAAAGATGCTTTTTTGTGCAAGAAGAAGTTTTTGCATGGCCATATTTTGAGAGCTATAATTTTTCCATATTTTAGCCCATAGTCATGTGAGGTCTTTTTTTTTGTGGGACGAGCCGACTTTTTTATTGGCACCATTTTCGGGCACATGACATTTTTTGATCGCTTTCTATTACAATTTTTTTGGAGTTAAAAAAACTCAAAAACCGTGCACTCTATAGGTGTTGTATATTTTAAATAAGGGGGTGAGGTTGGGTAAAAACTAGAGTTGAGCGAAACGGGTCGAAAAAATTCAAAAGTCGCCGACTTTTGGCAAAGTCGGGTTTCATGAAACGAAACCCGACCCTAGGATGAGGTCGGCCACGAGGTCGGCGACTTACGCGCCAAAGTCGCGTTTCAAAAGTTTGTTTTGCGCTCTTTTTCAGCCAATCAGGATCCACGGACACTGTGGGCAACGTGATGACATAGGCACCGGTCACCACCATCTTTCAGAAGGGCATGCAAGTGATTGGCTTGCTATGGTGGGCGTCACAGGGGGTATAAAAGGGCGTGCACGCCGACCGCCATCTTACTTCTGCCGATCTTAGCATAGGGAGAGGTTGCTGCTGATTCTGTAGGGAGAGCGTTAGGCAGGGAAGAAGACAAAAAAACTGCTTCTGCTGCTAGCGATTTGGCCTGCACAACACACCAGTCACTAAGGCTTCCTGAGAGGCTGGCATTGCTGTTTACCCACTGCTCCGCAAACTGCTTTTTTAAAAGCAATCCAATCTCCCTTATCCTCTAGTCACTTTGGTCACAGCTGCGCCATCGAGCCTGTCACATAGCGCTCAGATATTCATTGGGCCTCAAACTGCTTAAGCAATCCCAATTTTTTTTTTGTCCTGCTGAGAAGAAAAAAAAACTGCTTCTGCTGCTGATAGCAATTTGGCCTGCACAACACACCAGTCACTGTGTGTGCAGTGCAAGGGGAGGCTATATAGTGGTGTATCAGTGGTGTTGGTTGTTGGGCTGCCTTTTAAGGCTTCCTGACAGGCTGGCATTGCTGTTTACCCACTGCTCCGCAAACTGCTTTTTTAAAAGCAATCCAATCTCCCTTATCCTCTAGTCACTTTGGTCACAGCTGTGCCATCGAGCCTGTCACATAGCGCTCAGATATTCATTGGGCCTCACATAATCCAAAAGTGTCCAGTGTCCAAAAGTGTGTGCAGATATTCAAAATCTCCCTTATCCTCTAGTCACTTTTGTCACAGCAGTGCCATCGAGCCTGTCACATAGCGCTCAGATATCAGTGGGCCTCACACAATCCAAAAGTGTCCAGTGTCCAAAAGTGTGTGCAGATATTCAAAATCTCCCTTATCCTCTAGTCACTTTTGTCACAGCAGTGCCATCGAGCCTGTCACATAGCGCTGAGATATCAGTGGGCCTCACACAATCCAAAAGTGTCAAGTGTCCAAAAGTGTGTGCAGATATTCAAAATCTCCCTTATCCTCTAGTCACTTTTGTCACAGCAGTGCCATCGAGCCTGTCACATAGCGCTCAGATATCAGTGGGCCTCACACAATCCAAAAGTGTCCAGTGTCCAAAAGTGTGTGCAGATATTCAAAATCTCCCTTATCCTCTAGTCACTTTTGTCACAGCAGTGCCATCGAGCCTGTCACATAGCGCTCAGATATCAGTGGGCCTCACACAATCCAAAAGTGTCCAGTGTCCAAAAGTGTGTGCAGATATTCAAAATCTCCCTTATCCTCTAGTCACTTTTGTCACAGCAGTGCCATCGAGCCTGTCACATAGCGCTGAGATATCAGTGGGCCTCACACAATCCAAAAGTGTCCAGTGTCCAAAAGTGTGTGCAGATATTCAAAATCTCCCTTATCCTCTAGTCACTTTTGTCACAGCAGTGCCATCGAGCCTGTCACATAGCGCTGAGATATCAGTGGGCCTCACACAATCCAAAAGTGTCCAGTGTCCAAAAGTGTGTGCAGATATTCAAAATCTCCCTTATCTTCTAGTCACTTTTGTCACAGCAGTGCCATCGAGCCTGTCACATAGCGCTGAGATATCAGTGGGCCTCACACAATCCAAAAGTGTCCAGTGTCCAAAAGTGTGTGCAGATATTCAAAATCTCCCTTATCCTCTAGTCACTTTTGTCACAGCAGTGCCATCGAGCCTGTCACATAGCGCTGAGATATCAGTGGGCCTCACACAATCCAAAAGTGTCCAGTGTCCAAAAGTGTGTGCAGATATTCAAAATCTCCCTTATCCTCTAGTCACTTAGGTCACAGCAGTGCCATCGAGCCTGTCACATAGCGCTGAGATAACAGTGGGCCTCACACAATCCAAAAGTGTCCACTGTCCAAAAGTGTGTGCAGATATTCAAAATCTCCCTTATCCTCTAGTCACTTTTGTCACAGCAGTGCCATCGAGCCTGTCACATAGCGCTGAGATATCAGTGGGCCTCACACAATCCAAAAGTGTCCAGTGTCCAAAAGTGTGTGCAGATATTCAAAATCTCCCTTATCCTCTAGTCACTTTTGTCACAGCAGTGCCATCGAGCCTGTCACATAGCGCTCAGATATCAGTGGGCCTCACACAATCGAAAAGTGTCCAGTGTCCAAAAGTGTGTGCAGATATTCAAAATCTCCCTTATCCTCTAGTCACTTAGGTCACAGCAGTGCCATCGAGCCTGTCACATAGCGCTGAGATAACAGTGGGCCTCACACAATCCAAAAGTGTCCACTGTCCAAAAGTGTGTGCAGATATTCAAAATCTCCCTTATCCTCTAGTCACTTTTGTCACAGCAGTGCCATCGAGCCTGTCACATAGCGCTCAGATATCAGTGGGCCTCACACAATCGAAAAGTGTCCAGTGTCCAAAAGTGTGTGCAGATATTCAAAATCTCCCTTATCCTCTAGTCACTTAGGTCACAGCAGTGCCATCGAGCCTGTCACATAGCGCTGAGATAACAGTGGGCCTCACACAATCCAAAAGTGTCCACTGTCCAAAAGTGTGTGCAGATATTCAAAATCTCCCTTATCCTCTAGTCACTTTTGTCACAGCAGTGCCATCGAGCCTGTCACATAGCGCTGAGATATCAGTGGGCCTCACACAATCCAAAAGTGTCCAGTGTCCAAAAGTGTGTGCAGATATTCAAAATCTCCCTTATCCTCTAGTCACTTTTGTCACAGCAGTGCCATCGAGCCTGTCACATAGCGCTGAGATATCAGTGGGCCTCACACAATCCAAAAGTGTCCAGTGTCCAAAAGTGTGTGCAGATATTCAAAATCTCCCTTATCCTCTAGTCACTTTTGTCACAGCAGTGCCATCGAGCCTGTCACATAGCGCTCAGATATCAGTGGGCCTCACACAATCCAAAAGTGTCCAGTGTCCAAAAGTGTTTGCAGATATTCAAAATCTCCCCTGTCCTATAGACACCTTGTACCTTGTTTTACATTACTATATAGTTTGTTGGATTTTGTCTACATTTCTACCAAAAATGAGGAAGGCTGGTGGAAGAGGCCGTGGAATTGGGCGGGGGTTGGCAGCTGGTAATGATGGTGTTGGTGGTGGATCTGATGGTAGTGGCAAGAGCAAAATAGGACCGAATGCAGGAGGTGCTGACCCTGCTTCATCGTCTGGCTACATAAGGCCTCGAACGTTTAGTTTTCTAGGAGTTGGCAAACCGCTTTTAAAGCCAGAGCATCAGGAAAAAGTTTTGTCTTACATTGCTGACTCAGCCTCCAGCTCTATCGCCTCCTCTTCTTCAGTTGTAAAAAGTAAAAGCACTGAGTCGTCATTGGAGGCTCATGTTCATGAACCACACCTTTCCTTGTGTCCTTCACCCCAACCAAGATTGAAGGATGACGCAGGCCATACTACTGATTACTCCATGGAGCTGTTTTCACATACCATGCCTGGATTATCAAGTGAAATAGTGAATTACCCAGGCCAAGATGAATCTGACATGGAGTGCACTGATGCACAGCCGCTGATGGATGATTCTGCTGGTACATTCACTCAGAGCACTACATTGTCCTCGCAGTGTACAGAGCCAGATTCTGACCCTGATGAGACTCAGGTGCCCCTTCCCGCACACTATACCACCATACACGGTGACACAGAGGAAGGTGCACATGACATAGAAGAGGAGGTGATGGATGACTCAGTTGTTGACCCAGATTGGCATCCATTGGGGGACGAGGGTGCTGCTTCCAATAGCTCAGATGAGGAGCATCCACAGCAGACATCGACATCGCAACAGCTGTTATCTGGCAGGCCCGGAGCACTCCAAAGACAGGTTCCAAACATCAAAAGAGTTGCTGGACAGCTTGTCCAGAGGGTCAAAAGATCACAGCGTGCTAGGCCGCAAAATGTCTGCCAATGTAGGAAGAGTGCAGTGTGGCACTTTTTTGAACAAAATCCTCATGATCAGGCCAAGGTTATCTGTAAGAAGTGCGCAAAGACCTTTAGCCGAGGGAAAAATCTGAAAAATTTGAATACCAGTTGCATGCTTAGACATTTAACCAGCATGCACTTGCAAGCGTGGACACAACACCAAACCTCAAGTGCCACATGTGCAACTGATCACAACGAAGGTAGTCATAAATTTGACTTGCAGCTATTTAGCATATGATTAGTTATGCAGATTCCTTTCATGTCACTGCATTGTTACTGTTTTGCTCCTGATGGTGGAAAAATCTTTTTCTTTCCTTTTACTACAAAATATAACCTGTTCTCACATTCCCTCATAGCTCAGTGTTTTATTAGGTTGATTCCCAACTGAAAGGTCATTGGTTCAAATTGAGAAACAGCCACGAAGACGATTTCCCAAGAAAAGAGAAATAGCATACAGCTCATCGATAGCGGTCTTTTGGCCAAGAAAATTGCAAAACTGCATCATGTGAGTGTCATGACAGTGTGAAGAATATGAGATGACGTTTGTCCATCCATTCAGAAGCCAAAAGGTGGACATCCAGGCAAAAAATATTGAGAACCAAATGTGTATATAGATAGCATACCACGATATAAAGGCTTTGCATAAAGACTAGTTCATAAGAACAAATGAATGCACATACCATTAGTTCAAATGATGGCAAATGGTCACAAATGAGTTAAACAGCACTAAGACAGCATGTATTGTGCATACAGATGAAAATGATTTAAACCATGTAGCAGAGAATATAATATACCTGTAAAAAACATGCTAACAAGCCCAAAAACACTATCCGTCTTGAGTAGCCCCCTAATACAATGATATTAGCAACATCCTAAAGGGGTATACATGCTTCCATAAGAATAACTCAAATTGTCACGATTAATCAGGCATGCTGAAATTAGATAGCACAGGCTAACAATAGCCGCCTGCAAAGAATACTGAGCTCAGCTTTAAATTGATTATATAAAAATTACGAATCAGAGGTGGAGTGGAGCCTGAGCGTCCTGAGACCCGACGGCATTCTACATTGTTTCCCCCACTGTAAGCCCACCGGTTAGCACAGCAGCAAATGTTGAGGTGTCGTTGCAAGACCACAGCAGTCAGGGAATCCCACTGTTATATCAACGAAAGACTGATTCTAGGCCATCAGAAAGAACACCAACTCCATCACCATCATCAACCCTCTCTCAGTCCGCCCTGTCCACCGCTACTTCCACCATATGCAGCTCTCAAGTCCAGCTCACCCTCCCAGACACTATGAGTAGGTCAAGAAAGTACTCAGTCTCTCATCCGCGTACACTGGGTTTGAACGCCCACATTGCCAAACTAATCTCGTTTGAGATGATGCCCTTTCGGTTGGTGGAAAGCACAGCTTTCCGCGAACTCATGGCCTATGCAGTACCACGCTATGACCTACCCAGTCGCCACTTCTTCTCTCGCAAAGCCATCCCAGCCCTCCACCATCATGTGAAAGACCGCATTGTCCATGCACTCAAGCAGTCAGTGAGCGGAAAGGTGCACCTCACAACTGATGCATGGTCCAGTCGGCATGGCCAGGGCCGTTACGTGTCCATCACTGCGCACTGGGTTAATGTGGTGGATGCAGGGTCCACAGGGGACAGCGGTGGTGGGACAGTGCTGCCTAGCCCACGGTATAGGAAACAGTTGGCTGTAGGCGTTCGACCCTCCTCCTCCTCCTCCTCCTCCAGAAGCGAAAGCTCGTCCACAGAGCGCAGTCGTACGAGCACTCCATCTGCAGCTGCCACTGTTGCACACGATGTGTCCCCCTATCGAGCAGCTAATGGAAAGCGTCAGCAGGCTGTGTTGCAGATGATGTGTTTGGGCGACAGACACACCGCCGAGGTGCTGGCCGAGTACTTGAAGCGACAAACTGAGTCATGGCTGGGCAGTGTACATCTTGAGGCAGGCAAGGTAGTTAGTGATAACGGCCGTAATTTTGTGGCAGCCATAGCCCTTTCAAAACTCAGCCACATACCTTGCTTGGCTCACACCTTGAACCTGGTGGTGCAGTGCTTCCTCAAAAATTATCCGGAGTTAACAGCCCTGCTCCATAAGGTGTGAAGACTGTGCGCGCACATCCGCCGGTCGCCTGTACACTCCGTTCGTATGCAGAAGCTGCAGCGATTGCTCCACCTTCCCAACCACCGCCTCATTATCGACATTGCAACAAGGTGGAACTCCACCCTGCACATGGTGGAGCGGCTGTGCGAGCAGAGGCAGGCCATAATGCATTTGTGGGAGGATACACGGCCAGGCACTTTGAGAGCAGACATGGAGTTGACAGGTGTGCAGTGGTCGAAGCTGAAAGACCTTTGTAAAGTCCTTCAGTGTTTTGAGGAATGCACACGGCTGGTAAGCGCAGACGACGCCATCCTAAGCATGAGCATCCCACTTATGCGTCTGCTCATGCACACTTTGACGCACCTTAAGGAGCAGGCGTCTGCAGCCAATGTTGATGAGGAGGAAGAGGAGGAGGGAATCCTTGATGACATTCAGCCATTGTGTGCTCAGGGACCTCTCCTGGTCGAGGTGGAGGAAGAAGAGGAGGAGGAGGATGATGATGGGGATGATTACTTAGGGGAGGAGGATGCATCTCGTGGGGCAAGTGAAAATGTTGGCGTGGCAAGGTCTGGTACAGGGTTTGTGCGTGACTGGAGGGATGTGGATTTGCCAGAAAGTGCTCCTCCACCCAGCACTCGCAGTGCATCATTGACACCGGGAACATTGGCCCACATGTCAGATTATGCCTTGCGGATCCTAAAAAGGGACCCCCGCATTGCCAAAAGCTGAATGTCCAACATCAACATATGCCACTTTCTAAAACTCCCTAACTGTGCTGCCTCCCCCCCCATGGCCGGGGTCACCACCTAGCGCACGACACCGTGCGAGTGCCGTTGCCCTGGACAGATGGGTAGGCTGACTCTTGGGCGCGGGCACTGGCACAGGGTCCCTCATAGTGCAATCAAGTGTCTCTTACGGTGGTGGTGCACACCCGCCATCAGACACACCGCTGTACTATGAGGGGCCCAGTGCCAGTACCGACGCCCACGAGTGGGCCCCCCTTGCTTGGGCAGGGCCCCAGCATTTGCAATCTTTACCTCTCCCTGCTCCTCCGCTGTGTAATCTGGGCCGTCAAATCCATACTGTGCCTGACACCGTCTGAGCCTGCCTCCTGATGTATAGACATATATTTTGAATGTGTAAGCTATCCATACATGTTATCCAGGGATACGGTACCCTTTCTAACCTTTGTGCAATCACGTGCAATCCATACTGGGCCTAACACCGTCTGAGCCTGCCTCATGCTGTATAGACATATATTTTGAATGTGTACGCTATCCATACATGTTATCCGGGGATACGGTACCCTTTCTAACCTTTGTGCAATCACGTGCAATCCATACTGGGCCTAACACCGTCTGAGCCTGCCTCATGCTGTATAGACTTATATTTTGAATGTGTACGCTATCCATACATGTTATCCAGGGATACGGTACCCTTTCTAACCTTTGTGCAATCACGTGCAATCCATACTGGGCCTAACTCCATCTGAGCCTGCCTCATGCTGTATAGACATATATTTTGAATGTGTACGCTATCCATACATGTTATCCGGGGTTACGGTACCCTTTCTAACCTTTGTGCAATCACGTGCAATCCATACTGGGCCTAACACCGTCTGAGCCTGCCTCCTGAGACATATATTTTGAATGTGTACGCTATCCATACATGTTATCCGGTGATACGGTACCCTTTCTAACCTTTGTGCAATCACGTGCAATCCATACTGGGCCTAACACCGTCTGAGCCTGCCTCCTGAGACATACATTTTGAATGTGTACGCTATCCATACATGTTATCCAGGGATACGGTACCCTTTCTAACCTTTGTGCAATCACGTGCAATCCATACTGGGCCTAACACCGTCTGAGCCTGCCTCATGCTGTATAGACATATATTTTGAATGTGTACGCTATCCATACATGTTATCCGGGGATACGGTACCCTTTCTAACCTTTGTGCAATCACGTGCAATCCATACTGGGCCTAACACCGTCTGAGCCTGCCTCCTGAGACATATATTTTGAATGTGTACGCTATCCATACATGTTATCTGGGGATACAGTACCCTTTCTAACCTTTGTGCAATCACGTGCAATCCATACTGGGCCTAACACCGTCTGAGCCTGCCTCATGCTGTATAGACATATATTTTGAATGTGTACGCTATCCATACATGTTATCCGGGGATACGGTACCCTTTCTAACCTTTGTGCAATCACGTGCAATCCATACTGGGCCTAACACCGTCTGAGCCTGCCTCCTGAGACATATATTTTGAATGTGTACGCTATCCATACATGTTATCTGGGGATACGGTACCCTTTCTAACCTTTGTGCAATCACGTGCAATCCATACTGGGCCTAACACCATCTGAGCCTGCCTCATGCTGTATAGACATATATTTTGAATGTGTACGCTATCCATACATGTTATCCGGTGATACGGTACCCTTTCTAACCTTTGTGCAATCACGTGCAATCCATACTGGGCCTAACACCGTCTGAGCCTGCCTCCTGAGACATATATTTTGAATGTGTACGCTATCCATACATGTTATCTGGGGATACGGTACCCTTTCTCACCTTTGTGCAATCACGTGTAATCCATACTGGGCGTGAGAACGGCTGGCGAGCTGTTAAGCAAGCTACAGCACCTGTCCAGACAAGTACAGGGATTCCCTAGCGAGGAGACTTATTTGATTGTTTTCAATGTTGGGACAGCAATTTTTGGGGAGCACTATACTCTGGAGAATGATAGATGGGGCCCACCATACACTGGAACATTCCAAAGGTGGACATCAGACACTGGAGCAGCATTTACATGGCCCATTATACACTAGAGCATTAGAAATGGGGCCCATTATGTTTGGAGCATTATTTGGGCCCATAAGACAGTGGAGCTTCATCCATGGGGACCAACATATACTGTAGCATTATGTGGAGCTCATCATATACTGTTTCAAACATTATATGGGACCAATGATTCTGTATGGAGAAATAGATGGGCCTCGTCATGAGATGTAAAAAGTGAGGTATTTTTCATTGGACTATACCGCTATTTCTCTGCCGTATCGGAGCATGATGAGTTGTGGTATGTGTTAAAGGGGCGCTCTTTCGCCCAGGGCACATGAAAACCTGGAGCCAGCCCTCCCCCCCACAGTTTGTAGCCAAATAACCCCCATTTTTCAGTGCGTAACTTGTATTATGAAGTTAATTAAGGTTGACAAGCTTAAGAAAGAAGAATTGATGCTTTTGGCATTCAAATGGGCACTGTAGGTGTGTTTCCTGTCCTCCTCTCACTGCCGACTTTTATTCCCCATTGACTTACATTGGGTTTCGTGTTTCGGGACGACCCCGACTTTTCCCTATAATCGGACGATCTTGCTTGACCCGACTTTTGGAAAAGTCGGGTTTCACGAAACGAAACGCGACCCTAAAAAACCAAAATTCGCTCAACTCTAGTAAAAACAAATGCTCAGGGGACAAGGAAAGACGCAACACGATGGGAACAGACGAAAAAAATCAATTACAGCAGAGATATATATGCGCTACTGCAAAGATGAAAAGGCAATATATATCAAAGGTGCCATGCGCAAAAAAAGAGAGGTAAGTATCTATGAGGGTGGTGATGGAGACCCACAAGCTGTCCCAGGGATGCATCCACCCCGACGTGCGTTTACCTGACGAAGGCAAGCGCCAAAATGCGCGTCGGGGTGGATGCATCCCTGGGACAGCTCGTGCGTCTCCATCACCACCCTCATAGTAGGTACTTACCTCTCTTTTTTGGCACATGGCACCTTTGATATATACTGCCTTTTCATCTTTGCATTAGCGCTGAATACTATAGGCAGCACTCTATATATATATATATAGTCTTTTTGGCACTTTACATATATGATATCAAAATTGGCAGTACCTTATTTGCATTGGCACTTTAGATGTATGATATTAATTTTTTTGGTGGTTTCACATTGATAAATTTATCATTCTCGCATTTTTTATTACATTTTTTATAACCATTCATTTTTTAGGGGATTACTTTTGCACAGTCACTTTATTTATTTATTTAGTCCCATTGCTTTTTCATATTAGAATTTATCAATTTTAATTGTTACATCTTGTATGAACACCCACTTATTATTATTATTATTATTATCATAATCATTATCATGTACTTTTTATACAGCATATTTTTTCATTGTTAGTTATTTATGAATATATTTCTCTGCTGTAATTGAATTTTCTCGTCTGTTCCCATCGTGTTGCGTTTTTCCTTGTCCCCTGAGCATTTGTTTTTTCCCAACTTCACCCCCATTTTTTGGTACCAATAAAGATATATTTATTACAATTTTTGAGTTTTAAATTTGGTATTTTTTCTTCGTTTGTTATTCAGTTTTTGTGGAGGCAGAATGAACAACAACCAGCAATTCAGGAATTGTTTTTTTTGTTTTTTTTTTTCTCCGTTCTGCGTGTGGTAAAATTGATAAGGCAGTTTTATTCTTCGGGTCAGTACGATTACAGTGATGCCACATTTACATCTTTATTTATGTTTTGGTGCTTTTACACAGTAAATCTTTTACAGAAAAAATAATTATTTTGCTTTATTCTGAGAGCTATAACTTTTTTATTTGGAACTGTATGGCGGCTTGTTTCTGGTGGGACAAGATGGCGCTTTTAGTGATACTATTTTTATTACCATTTGTCTTTTTGATCGCGTTTTATTCCACTTTTTCCAAGAGGTATGATGATAAAGTATAATTTTCTACTTTCTTGCGTTTTTTAAGGTGTTCGCTGAAGGGGTTAACTAGTGTGAAACCTTTATAGATCGGATTGTTCCAAACTCGGCGATACCATACTTTTTTTGTTTTGTTTTGTTTTTTTTTTTACATAAAAATGTGTATTTATTTGTGGATTTTAATTATTATTATTTTGTAAGTTTTTTTACGTAGTTTTTAAAAAATGTTTCATTTTTTTACCTAGTCCCTTTATGGGACTTTCACTATTTTCACTTTGATTGCAGGTATAATGCATTGCAATGCATTAGCATTGCAGTGCATTATAACTATGCTGAAAGCTTCTGACACCATGCTGTGAGCATGGTATCAGAGGCTTTCCATAGCATGATGATTCAGGGTCACCATGGCAATGATCAGGGCCCACGATGATGTAGCGGGGACACCAATCTGGATTCAGAGGGAGCTCCCGTCCCTCTGCTTCCCTCCTGAACACTGTGATCATGCTTGATCACAGCAATTAGGGGGTTAACAGCCAGGGGCAGTGCGACACCGCTCCTGACTGTTAGTGCAGACGCTCAGCCACTAGCAGAGATGAGCTGCTGCACTGATTGGGCAGTAAGTGCTGATATTTCAGCATCTCCTGCGCGATCATGCTGTGATCGGTCAGTCAGATTGACTGACCAATCACAGAGATCTGGGTGTGGGGACCAACTGCAAGGGTCCCCCCACCTCATCCTGTGCCTGTCAGCTGTCATAGACAGCTGTCAGCACTGAACCGTCACTACGTGTTTACATGCACTGACAGTTCAAATGAATGACGTGCATAGACAGCATGGGTCCCTATGTAGGGGTGTGAGGGCTGGACTAGGGGGGTGATCCCTCGTTATACCGCGCAGAGACGTACAGAGACAATTGGAGGCAGATTCTGGGTGCAACAGGTCCAAGTTTATTTCTTCACTTGCCGTCCGACTGACGGCACACCTCGCGGCCCTCCGTTTCCAGAGCCGCTTCTCACACCGTACACTGGAGACGTGTCTGCACACACCGTCCCCTCCTTTACTGTCGACGCTCCTGACAGTTCCGTCACTGTGGCCGCCTTAGGCCCATTAACCAACAGCGCTTCTACTGCTCAGTTGTCGTGTCACATACGGTGTCTTACACCCAGTACCTCGTCTCAACTGCGGTCCTTTCCTGTCAGGACCACCCCCCTGACGTCCTCTCTCCTCAGTCCCCCTGGTCTGGATTCTCCTCAGAGTGCACAGACTGTCGTAGTCCTCCTGTCACTTGAGCTCCCCCTGGGGACTGGAATCTTCTGGAACCCTCCCTCAGAATTTATAGCTCACCCGGTTCCTTGAAACTGTCACTCCAACTGTCACCTCGCCCCCCATGACCAACGGTTTCTAAAGCCCTAAGCTGCTGTAAAGTCCTTTGCTCACACTCCACCCTGCCATCTAATGGTCATCCCAAGGTACTGCACGTCCACTACACTTTCCTAGTTGTTTCCCCACTGTAATCACTGACTCCTACCTACACTGTGCAAACCTATCTTTCTTCACTCTGACTAGTCCGTCCGTCCGTCAGGTCACTCATTCCCTACACTCATTCCCTACACTCTCCCTTCCTTTGTCCATTGTCATCCTCGACAATCGTCATCCCTGCCTTCGTCGTTCTGAATCTACACCTACATTCTGTTGTCGGACCAGAAGTTGAGCCAAACCCACTATCTGCGGGGGCCGAACCATACTGGGAGCACTATGCTCTGAGCAGCCTACTGCTACTCACCAGCGCGCACGCCACATGACAACGTCTTTCAAATTGGGCAAGGTACACCCGTATTCTCTCTACGGCATGTATCTTTCCCCTACTCTCCCCTACTGTTACCTTTCACTATCCGGTACGCCATGATCGAGGCCACTCACCTACCAGATCATTGCCGGCGCCTGCCTTTCCTTCTTCAGGTGTGTCCGTGGTGTTGGGGACCTGACCTAGGACGGCTGTCTTTCTCACGTCTTCCCACTCATTTTCCTTCTTTCAATTACATGTCATGGTCGGCGTCCCGGTCTCCCAGACCTCAACTCTTAGATCCCTACCGGATCTCACACTTTCCTTTGGTCCCGCAGACCTTCCCTTAACCCGGACCTGTTGCATTTTACTTTGGCATATCATACAATAAACAACTTTATAATAGCACAAGTACCCATTTTTATATTATTTTTTTTTCATTTTCTTTTGCTTTAAAACTCAACGTTCAACAATAAACATCGCCAGTACTCCTTTTCCCTCCCCCTTCCTTGGACATGAACACTCCCTCTTGTCTTCGTATCCCCGTTCTGTCAAGTTTCCAAATCAGTAAAATAACATCCTGTAAGAGGAACATTCTAAAAAAAAACAGCTTAATCACATAAAACATTTTTTTTTTTTAAAACTAGAACTGTTCTTTCAGACTCTGACAGTCCAGGCCATCTCCTGATGGCCGGTAGCAAGGGGCCCACAGCCGTGGAACTCCTGGGGTGAAGGGAGTGTCCAATACAGTCCTCTTTACGGGGGTTCGCGTTCCTCAGGTACCGCCAGTACCGCCACCGCATAATACCCGCGGGGGCAGTATTCTTTATAATAAGAGACAAAGTCCCCTATTTCCAGGGCACGGCCGTGGCGTATGGAGGCTACGTTCACGTATACCTTCTGACCAGTCTGATCACGTATGAAGCTATACCCCCGGACCACATTGGTGTACACCAGCCGCCCCCGGGATCTTTCCACCGCCATGCCAGCCTCCCCTTTTGAATGAAGCAGGCTCCATACCTCCTGCTCTCGAACCTTCTTTTGTTTTACCACCTCCGCAACCCAAACGGAGGGTACCACGCCAGTCCCAGAGTCCGGTGGGCGGGACCTTGCCGAGAAGGGGCGCGGGGCAGAGGCGGTCGATGATATCTGTGGCCCAGCAGCCGCTGGGGCCGGGTAGCGGATGGGAGCAGCCGTGATTCCGGAGGGCTGGTCCACAGGGCCCGTTAAACAGACCCTAGCCGGTTCCAATACTGGCATTACCGCGGCCGCAGGGTAGGCCGCATCCACAACTTCCAGCAAAGCCGGAGTAACGGCCGGTTCGGAGTATGAGGCTGACACCGGCCGAGGGAGCGCAACCGCGCCTTCTGTAAATAAGCTCCGCCCTGGTGACTCCGGGCGGGAAGGCTCGGGAACGGGAGCTAGGGCCTTGCTCAATTCCACGTATAGCATAGGGCCCTCCGCAGCCGGGCCTTCCGGTACACTGGAGGCTACGTGTTGTGGCAAAATGATAGGGGCCGCTTGTGAAGCCACCGGCAGGGCCGGGGGAACTCTCACCTTCCCCGGCGCCACGGCCTCCGTCACACCACCGCACGGCTCATCCCGCAGCCTCCGCTCTCCAACTCGCTGCTCAGCGGGCCTAGCTTCCAGACTCAGGGGCTCCGCGGGGAGACTCTCCGCCGGTATCAATGGCGGCCGCTCCTTCTGGTTCCGCACGGGCTCCGCACAGATTCCTCTTCTTGCCCATGGACCCGAAGATGACGTCTTCTGTCTCAGCTCGTTCTCCTGCCGCCACTGCCATTCTAGGCGGCCAATGCCCTGACATCCGCAGCGTCTCATACCGTCCGGTGGGCAGCAATCGAATGGCATCAGACAGCCGCAGCCAAGTTTTTCTTCTGTGCCACTCCCTCTGTGAGGTGAGGTGTCAGCAGGCCTCTCCACCATCCTGTCAGGGTCCAATATATGGAAGCGTCGATTTCCAGGCACATACTGCTTCCTTTTGGGGTACGTTGGAGGGGGTCCCAGTCCATTCTGATCAACTGCAAACACCCGGACCTCTCCTCTGCGCTGAAGCAGCACCGCCATACTGCACAGTACCTGGTACCGCCCCGGATCCTCTGCTGACCACACAGATCCGCCACAGCGCTTCCCATTTGTATTCCACAGGTAGGTCATTTGTAATCCACAGGTAATTGTAATCCAAACAGAGTAATCCAAGTCCTTTTCCATTCTTTGAGGCAGGTCTGCCGCAGAAGATGGGGTATTAGCGGCGGCGATCCTGCCGACTACGCCAAATGTAGGGGTGTGAGGGCCGGACTAGGGGGGTGATCCCTCGTTATACCGCGCAGAGACGTACAGAGACAATTGGAGGCAGATTCTGGGTGCAACAGGTCCAAGTTTATTTCTTCACTTGCCGTCCGACTGACGGCACACCTCGCGGCCCTCCGTTTCCAGAGCCGCTTCTCACACCGTACACTGGAGACGTGTCTGCACACACCGTCCCCTCCTTTACTGTCGACGCTCCTGACAGTTCCGTCACTGTGGCCACCTTAGGCCCATTAACCAACAGCGCTTCTACTGCTCAGTCGTCGTGTCACATACGGTGTCTTACACCCAGTACCTCGTCTCAACTGCGGTCCTTTCCTGTCAGGACCACCCCCCTGACGTCCTCTCTCCTCAGTCCCCCTGGTCTGGATTCTCCTCAGAGTGCACAGACTGTCGTAGTCCTCCTGTCACTTGAGCTCCCCCTGGGGACTGGAATCTTCTGGAACCCTCCCTCAGAATTTATAGCTCACCCGGTTCCTTGAAACTGTCACTCCAACTGTCACCTCGCCCCCCATGACCAACGGTTTCTAAAGCCCTAAGCTGCTGTAAAGTCCTTTGCTCACACTCCACCCTGCCATCTAATTGTCATCCCAAGGTACTGCACGTCCACTACACTTTCCTAGTTGTTTCCCCACTGTAATCACTGACTCCTACCTACACTGTGCAAACCTATCTTTCTTCACTCTGACTAGTCCGTCCGTCCGTCAGGTCACCTTCCCTACACCTACACCTTTTCCCGTGCCTCTCAGCTGTCACAGACAGCTGTCAGCACTGGACTGTCAATGCATGTTTACACATAATGATAGTTTAAATGCATGAAGGACACAGTCCGTCCTGGTGCGAGAACTGACATCCTGCCATGATGGACTGTGTCAGTCATTGGACATTAAGGGATTAACGGTAAGTTTAATATTTAGAGAGTTGTTAATCAATTCCCCAATGAACTGGTGTAGCCAGCCAATAGACCGATCCCAAGTGAAACGCGCATCAGGGTGAGGGACAAAGTTGATATCCCCGCTCCTATGGTTCTTTATAGGTAAATCCTGTCCATATGCACGGTGATTCCTTGTACTCACATATGCTGGCACTTTGTTTTTTGGGTGTATCTCCTCCATACTTTATGTACATAGTGTTAAGTATTTAGCACCTTTCTATCCATATGTTAAGACATGCACTGAAGTAAATCACAATATGAGATATTAACACAATGTGCTGCAATTTTTTGGCAATATTTTGCCAGTATATGTTGCGCACCCATAACACTGTATTGTTCCATGGGGATTGTCTATTGACATCTGTTTTTCTTCATTGCTTGGGGAATTTATATATATATATCTCTATATTGACTATATGCACTGAAGCACTTTATGGCAGTTGGAAAAGTGATTGTGACCTTGTGGAAAATGAATACATATACTATTAGTTGACATAAAGCACTTAGCCATGTGATATTTTCAATTTATCTTGTATTTACAGTACCTTCGATGGAAATATAACACTTGTTACTAGAAGTTCATTCTCCATGGAATCATAGTTTGTTTGAAATTGGTTGTATATATTGATGTAATTTATCACTTGTATTCTCAAAACATATATAAATTGTATTTTTTAGCACGAGGCAACTTGTTTTAAATAAATTTTTCCTGTTTTTTCCATAAAAGTGACTGCATTCATTCTTCATTTTATTTTGCATATTTTTATAACAATAGCAACTATTGAGGGTAATAATCTGTGGAACATCAATTGGAATGGAAAGCTGTATAATGCTTGTGAGCGAGGTTTTTTTTTGGTTTGTGGAAAAAGAGCCTGACTTTCAGCTATCATTATTTTCAAAAATGTTATGAAAATCAAACAAAAAAAATTTAAATTCAAAACACAACAAAAACAAAAAAAAAATTAACGTCTTCCGCCCCGTGGTTGGGCCGCCGCAGCCCTTAACAGAAGCTGTCGGTGTTCCTCCACAGCTTGGGTCACTCTCCTGAGTGACACCAGGAGGTCTTCATGAGTTGGGATTCCTATGGTGGGAAATGGTCAAACTTAAATTCTGAACATGCAACAAAATACTTTTTGTTTAATAAATACTTATGGTTTCTCGGGCCCTCCGATTCTTCTGAGGATGAGGGGCTTATGTTCCACCCGGATCCTCTTGCATCCTCTTGGTCTTCAGAGTTTTCGGCTGTGGCTGTGGTTCTTCTTGGGAGCCAACTTGGCTTTCAGTATCTGGAGGAAAAAAACACAATTATCTATAGCACTGGTACAATGCAGGTCTGTGCAGGCCTTGGCTGGGACTTTTCAGGGACTAAACAGAGGTTTGTGTGTCTGTGCAGGTACTATGCAGGTCTGTGCAGGCCTTGGATGGGACTTTTCTTGGACTGTACAGGGGTTCGTGTGTCTGTGCAGGTACTATGCAAGTCTGTGCAGGCCTTGGCTGGGACTTTTCAGGCACTATACAGGGCTTTGTTTGTCCATGCGGGTACTATGCAGGTCTGTGCAGACCTTGACAGGGACTTTTCAGGGACTATGCGCGTCTGTGCTGACCTTTGCAGGGACTTTCCAGGGACTATGCGGGTCTGTACTATGTGCACTCACCACTATGGGAGACCATCTGGGCCCGGACACTGGCTATGCGGTTGCTTGACCGGTATCGCAGATCAGCCAGCTTCTTACGAATCTGCCTTGTGGACCGCTCCAGACCAAATCGCCTGGCCAAGCCCCATCTAATCCTCCACAGCACTGCCTGCTTATAGAGGACTGGGTGTTCATGTGGCTGGGTGCAGGCATAGTCTTGTGCATCTATCTCCCTGATTAGGTAGCGCACCACAGCGTCACCCCAGTGAGTAGAACGCCGCCTGGTTGCCATTTTAACATCAGCTAGGCCGCAGTAAGGTCATAAAACACACCCACGACACTACAGCTCCACCCACATTTATTATTGACATGCAGCGGCTTCGCAGACGCTACTGCGTCCTCAAACGGCTTTCCCCATAAGAACTCCCGGTCCACCGGAGACGCTTTAGCGTCCCTAAACCAATTAACTTCTCACATAGGCATATATTCATATTGTGTATTGAATATATATGTATGCTTTTCAGTTTGTGAGTGTGTAGTATGTGTATTATTAGGTAAAGGCACATTTATGTTTGTGTGTTTTAATGTATGTAAATGGATTAGTATGTACCTTTATGAGTTTAATAAAGAAAGAATAACACAAAAATTTTTTTTCAATTAAAACATTATTATTAAAACATTTATTATACAACAAAGTAACAAATCTTAAAACACAAATAGCCAACGGCGCTAAGCGTTCCACCTTTAAAATGCAAAGCAGTAAGTAATAGGACAAAGACCACTCAAATTGTCCAAATAAATGTAAAATAAAATATAAAAAGCTAACTTGCGCTAATGATATGTATCCAGGTCATACACATCCACATAAGGTGTTAATGTAGCCAATGTAATTGAATTACCTTTAATGTAGTTAGATTCACGCAGGAGGAGTAGTATTAGAGAGAGAGATGTCTTCAAAAGAGCGATGAGTGTAAAGGTACTGTCACACTTAGCGATGTACCAGCGATCGCGACCAGCGATATGACGCGGTCAGGATCGCTGGTGCATCACTAAGTGGTCGCTAGTGAGCTGCCACACAGGCAGATCTCACTAGCGACATCGCTGGGGACGGGGGTCGCTACTTACCTGTCACACCAGGTGATCCTGCGTCCTCCCGCCCGGCTCCACGCGTCGCTCGTCATCACAGCAGGAAGCGCCGCAGGAAGCTGACGACGAGAAACAGTCCAGCCTGTTCTCGCGCGATCAGCGATAAGCAGCGGGGGAGCGGGTTGTAGGTAAGTATCAGACACAGCGATATCGCTAGCAATATCGCTATAACGTCACAAGTTATAGCGATATTGCTAGCGATATCGCTTAGTGTGACAGGCCCTTAAAGGTCCTTTCCCAAGGTATACAGGAGATAATAATCTCTTAATCTCCTGAATACCTTGGGAAAGGACCTTTACACTCATCGCTCTTTTGAAGACATCTCTCTCTAATACTACTCCTCCTGCTTGAATCTAAAGGGGGTTTTACACATAGCGATATCGCTAGCGATATCGCTATAATGTCACCGATTTTGTGATGTTATAGCGATATCACTAGCGATATCGCTATGTGTGATACTTACCTCCGACCGGCTCCCCCGCTGTCCATCGCTGATCGCGCGAGATCGGGCGGCTCCATTTCTCGTCGTCTGCTTCCTGCTGGGCTTCCTGCTGTGTGAGACGAGCGACGCTGGACGCGGGCGGGAGGACGTCAGGATCGCTGTGTGTGAAAGGTAAGTATCATGCGCTGCGTCGCTGCTACATCGCTGTGAGGTCTTTCTGTGTGAAAGCTCACTAGCGATCATTTAGCGATGCACCAGCGATCCTGACCGGGTCGGATCGCTGGTCGGATCGCTGGTGCATCGCTAAATGTAAAAGGGCCTTAACTACATTCAAGGTAATTCAATTACATTGGCTACATTTACACCTTATGAGGATGTGTATGACCTGGATACATATCATTAGCGCAAGTTAGCTTTATATATTTTAAATCTTAAAACACGTTAAATTAAAAAAAAATGGTTAAGTCACTGTTGATGCTGCCAAGCAACAGCGCCTGGACCATTGAAATAATGGCAGTACTGTTCACCGCAGGTCTTGGCATCGTGGGTGTATCTGTGCTGTTCCATCTAAGGTTATGATTGTATGCTTATATAATTGTGTTATGTTATCTTTCTTTGTATTCAGTTTTGCATTTGGTCTGCTGCCACCTGCTGTCCTTTTCTGTATAGCAGACGGCAGCTAATTAATTCTAGTACATGCCTCCCACTTCCAGGTCAGTGACTCCTTCTCTTCCTGCCGGTGGCCATTACTAGTTTCTTTTTCACCTGGGAGAGACACGCTTACCAGGCTTTGGAAGGCATCAGTTTTTTGACCACACACAATTTGCTCAATTTGCTGAATCATCTTGCTACCAATTTGCTGCACACCTTGCTGCACACACATTGCTGTATCACTTTGATCGTTACACCTGCATTTTTGGAGAAGTACTGCATTACCAATCATATGCTGTATGTCCAGATTTCCAAGAAACAAGTCTGGACTTCACAATATCTGGTGTGTATCATCTCTCCGGACGCATGAACAGCAAAACAGCAACAATGGTCCTGTCTGCTCTGCATCGAGGAAACAGAAGGTAGGAATCTCTCCCAGCCCCACTCAACTACACCTCCATTCGCCTCATGTGGGGACAGAACAGTATCTGCCAGGTTCTAAAGGTCGAAGACCTGCTATTGCGGGTGCGGTCGAACGCCATTCCCCCAGCTGCAATTCGCCATTTGTTACGTCCACAGAGTCCATGAACCCAGGCGGGCAGTACGCACTGGAATCTCGCCGCCGGAGAAAGTTATGGAGCACACAGCAGGCCATTACCACAGAGTCAGTAGAGTCCAGCTTCATATTTATAGGCATGTGCAATACGTGGAAACGATTGGCCATGATGCCAAAGGCATTTTCAACCACCCGACGTGCCCTTGACAAGCAGTAGTTGAAAATCCTTCTTTCAACCGTTAGAGTTTTTTGGGGGAACGGTTTAAGCAAATGTGGATGAAGCGGGAAGGCCTCGTCGCTGACAAAAACAAAGTTCATGTTTCCTCGGGTGTCGGAGTTTGGAGGCAAGTGAAGGTCTGAGCTAAATAAACGTCCTCCAAAATGGGTATGCTCCAAAACTCCCCCATCGGAAACCCTTCCGTTCATGCCCACGTCCACATAAATAAATTCATAGTTGGCGTTTACAAGGGCCATCAGGATGATACTAAAATAGCCCTTGTAATTAAAGAAATGGGCAGCATGGTGGCTCAGTAGTTAGCGCTGCAGCCTTGCAGCGCTGGGGTCCTGGGTTCAAATCCCACCAAGGACAACATCTGCATGGAGTTTGTATGTACTCCCAGTGTTTGTGTGGGTTTCCTCCCACATTCTAAAAGACATACTGATAGGGAATTTAGATTGTGAGCCCCATCGGGGACAGTGATGATATGTGTGCAAACTGTAAAGCGCTGCGGAATGTGTTAGCACTATATAAAAATAAAGATTATTTATTATTAAAGAAATATGACCTGCTGTTGGGCGGTTGGGTGATACGGACATGCCGTCCAAAGCACCACCAGAATTAGGAAACTGCCAAAGTTCCTCAAAATCGGAGGCAAACTTTTTCCAATCCTCGTCCGTTTTTGGAAAATCCATGTAGCTGCTTGGTCATTGGAAAATCGCTTTGCATGTTTCCGGAATGAGAACACTCAGGAGGAGCCTTGAAATAGCGACTGAAAAATGCAGGTCCTGAAGTGAGCATCCGGTGGCCAGGAATCTCAGCGTCACTGCCAATCTTTCATCTGCGGGGATGGCAGCACGCATTTTTTTATCCCTCCGTTCAATAAGTGGAGTAATTTGCACCAGTAAATAGATGAACGATTCCTCAGACATCAGCAGATAGTTCCGGAAATCGTGTGGATTTTTATCCTGCAACTCTCTCACTAGCTGCTTGTGCGACAATTCGAACCTCCACTGCAGCCATTCTCTGGTTCACATACGACGTTTTCTTTTGGAACTCCTGTCCAGGATCTGGGCTTCATCACGACGGCGAGCTTCTTCAGCCAACAAGGCAGCCACCACAATCGAATACTGTGCCTTGTTCATGATGGAGCAAACTGGAAAAAATAAAGTAGAAATATTATAAAAGGTAAAAGAATAAAAATAACAACATGCAACGTGTGATGGAAAATTGCATACCATCCTATTACCGGGCGTGCCAGTAACGTGCTTTGACCAACTAAAATGGCTGACCTTACAAAAGTCGAATGAAGCAAAGCCCTCCCTCCAAAACAAATTAGACCCCAAAGTAGACCCCAAAGATACATACCGTCAACACTGAGTAGGCATCTGGGTCAATCAATCTGGAATCACAGCCGGTGAACGCTAATAGGACAGCCGGTGAACGCAACTAGGACAGCCGGTGATCGCTACTGGGTTCTGCTAGCCAAAAGACACACGCGGTCAGGAACAATGAACTGAAGCGCTAGTATGTCACCATCTTTTAAAGGCAAGGCCGCCAATCAGGACGTGGTAGCGACCACCAATCAGAGCAAAGAGGGCATGAAAAAGGGAACGCAATCCCCGCCTGTGTAAATACAGCGTCACACAATACATCCCTCATCGAGCTGTTAATCGTCAAGAGAGCCTGCAATGTGACAGGGTCCCAACGACCGCCGACATCGTTACAAAGGTCGCTACGGCACGCCAGATCGTTGCTCCGTCGTTGGGTACAACGGACTGTTTGACATCTCGAAAACGACCACATAGCGATACGACAACGATCCCTGCTATGTCGTATCGTTGTCGGGATCATTATAGCGTCGCTATGTGTGAAGGGACCTTAAAGGGGGTTTTACACATAGCGATATCGCTAGCAATATCGCTAAAACGTCACTGATTTTATGACGTTATGTGCTATGTGTGATACTTACCTCCGACTGGCTCCCCCGCTGTCCATCGCTGATCGCGCGAGATCATGCATCTCCATTTCTCGTCGTCTGCTTCCTGCTGGGCTTCCTGCTGTGTGAGACGAGCGACGCGTGGAGGCGGGCGGGCGGACGTCTGGATCGCTGTGTGTGAAAGGTGAGTATCGTGCGCTGCGTCACTGCTGCATCGCTGTGAGGTCTTTCTGTGTGAAAGCTCACTAGCAATCATTTAGCGATGCACCAGCGATCCTGACCGGGTCGGATCGTTGGTCGGATCGCTGGTGCATCGCTAAATGTAAAAGGGCGTTTACTCTTCTCTCCTGAACAGATGCAGTTATAAATCACCAGCCAGCAGCTTTCAGAGCAGGACTGATATTTAAAGCTCTCTGCTCTCCATGTGTGCTTGATCAAATGCTCTGTTATCTCTGTGTAAATACAGTGATAGCAGTGTACACTCCAGAACAAACCACTGATCGCAGAATTTGTGTTAGGAGTGGCGGAAGGCACTAAAGAAATAAATAATTAAAGTGCCTTCGCCACTCGTGGTCCACCGTGCGGTGGATGGAAAAACTGCTGCTGAGAGAGGCAGAGCACAAATATGCACAGGGTTCTAACACACCCAGAAGCAATAAGGCAAGCTCTGTTAAGGGACACAGAGCTGCAGGGAAAATAATAGCAAAATAGTATTGCTGAGCCTGTTAACAGCACAGGATCTCAACGGCACACGTGCGGTAGCCGGAAACCGGAGTAGTTAAATAAGATCACTACAACCGAGTGGACTTACCGTGTACATGTGTGCTTGGCGTCGCAACTGCGCACGCCTGGACAAGCTGCAACCGCAAATATCGCAAGCGCGATGCAGGACGCTAAGCTGCTGGAAAGATGGAGCTTGTGCACGCTGGTGCTAGCGCAGGTACTGACTGAAAACCACTCACACACACAGATGTATTATCAAAGGGAAGGGGTTTCTTAATGAGTCAGTCACCAGTCCAAACATCCGTCACCATACACACAGCAGCAGTATGAAATACTAGCGCATGGCAAACGGCCATGCGCCCTTTTTATAGCGTACGGGACCTGCCGGAAATCTCCAGAGCCCTGAGCTAAACCAATGGAATCAGGAGCAGGACCTGAGCACCTGACTCCTGAACTCCAATGGGAGCTCATCCCGTGGGCATGCTCAGAAGCTGGAAAGAAGGACTTAGCCTCTGGAGACAAATGTGAGAATCTGGATTCCCGCATAGGCATCATAGAACCCAGATTCCTAACATTGTGCTATAGCAGAACTTGTGCTGAGCTTTATAGTTCTACTAATAGTACAGTTCTAATCAAAGAGTGTCTACTCTGCCAGAATCCAGAAAACGAAGAAACTAAGGAGAATGCATAGCTCTACACAGGTCAAGACACAGCTTGAGAATACCCCTTTGATGTTATATCCATCTCTGCTTTCGCTCCCTTTGCTTCTATCACCACTCAGCATCAGGGTAGTGGCAGGGCAGTGGTGCAGCACCTCTGATTGATATCCTGGTACATATGGTGCCTTCCAGACAGGGATCTTGTCAGTTAATTCCTGAACATGGTCATCTCATTAACTTACTTCTGTGAGCCTTGGACTAGGCTCACACTATATTAAACTCTTGCTCCCTGTATCCGGTTGCCAACTACCTAATCCTGGCTCTGTCCCTATACCTCTGTTGCCTTGATCATGTGTGTTATTCAGTTGCTGATTTTGGATTGTTTTGATGTGCCGTTTGCCTAAGAATTCAGATTTTGCTTTATGACTTCTCTGGATTTCACCAGACTTATATAACCCTGCTCTGCATGTTTGCTTCGCCAGCCAGCAGCCACTACATGGCTCAACTCATGGGTCCCTTCATAAGTCCAAATTCCTGTACAAAATGAAGGTTAAAGTTACTCTGGGAGCTGCTATACAGACAGGATGGCTTGCACAGAGCCTATGCATGGAAGCCCTATTATGAGCTCCTTAGCCACAATGAACAGGGCTACCTTGGAGGAGGCGATAACCTTTTCAAGTCAGCCTCTACTTGCTCATAGAGATCATTCTACAGCATGACAAATATGAGTTTAAACTGTAGCTCTGTAGTAAGACTGCTTGTTATACTTCAATTAGATGGACGAGAGGGTAGGAGGGTTGAGACTTAAGACTTGGGTCACAACCCTGGGGAGCAGGATGAGATGTTACACTTGGTGATAGAGGACTGAAAGGGGTTGTCCACTACAGGAAAACTCCTGCTTAATCAAGTAAGAGCCACTATGAGAATAAAAACAATGCATATTCACCTTCTGCAACAGCACAGTTCTACTTATCCCATCTAAGTTCTAGCCATGTCCTTTTACGTGATTGCATATTCACCTTCCGCAACAGCACAGTTCTACGAATGCCATTTCAGTTCTAGCCATGTCGTTTTACATTATTGCTACAGCCATTGATTAGTTGCAGCTTATCAACAGGGCAGAATGACCACTCTTACCAAATAGAAAAGGTAGCAGTTGGTCATCAACAGCCACTGATTGGCTGCTACGGTCAGGTAAGGCTAGTTTCACACTTGCTTTTTTTTGCAGCGCGTTTTTCCCGCAAAAAAACGCATTGAAAAAACGCATACAAAAGCATACAACTGCTGCGTTTTTTTCAAGCATTTTTATGAGCATGCATGAAAAAAACGCAGCGTTTTTATGCGTTTGTATGCGTTTTTAGTGCGTTTTTACCGCGTTTGCGTTTTTTTCCAACATTAGGTGGCCCCTCACACTAACCCAAACCATAACTTTACTAACCCTAACCCTGACCCTAACCCTAACCCTAACCCTAACCCTGACCCTAACCCTAACCCTAACCCTGACCCTAACCCTAACCCTAACCCTGACCCTAACCCTTAACCAAACCATACTTAACCCTAACCCAAACCCTAAACCCTAACTAACCCTAACCCTAACCCTAACCCTGACCCTAACCCTAACCCTGACCCTAACCCTAACCCTAACCCTGACCCTGACCCTAACCCTAACCCTAACCCTAACCCTGACCCTAACCCTTAACCAAACCATACTTAACCCTAACCCTGACTCTAACCCTAACCCTAACCCTGACCCTAACCCTTAACCAAACCATACTTAACCCTAACCCTGACCCTAACCCTAACCCTAACCCTAACCCTGACCCTAACCCTTAACCAAACCATACTTAACCCTAACTAACCTTAACCCTAACCCTAACCCTAACCCTGACCCTAACCCTTAACCAAACCATACTTAACCCTAACCCTGACCCTAACCCTAACCCTAACCCTGACCCTAACCCTTAACCAAACCATACTTAACCCTAACTAACCTTAACCCTAACCCTAACCCTAACCCTGACCCTGACCCTTAACCAAACCATACTTAACCCTAACCCTGACCCTAACCCCAACCCTAACCCTGACCCTGACCCTAACCCTAAACCCCCTTAACTAACCCTAACTCTAACCCAAACCCCTAAATTCCATGGTTAACAAAAAAAAACGCATGTGCAAAAAAACGCATACATGAGCATGCCAGTGCGCATGTATGCGCATCCATAGGCTATAATGGCCATTTTTAGCGCAAAACGTGCGCATATGTGCGCATGTGCTTTTTTGCAGGGCCAAAAAATGCAACATGCTGCGTCTGGAAAATACAAACGCACACCCCAAAAAAACGCAGCGCATGAAAATCGCATACATGCGCTTACCAGCGCGCAGGTATGCGCACCCATGTTAAATATAGGGGAAAAAACGCATGCGCACGTATGCGTTTTTTTCCAGCGCAAAAAAACGCAAATGTGAAACCAGCCTAAGTTTGCCTGCTCTCCTTGAATGCTGCTATTATACGCTGTGGACTTTGTGCCCACAATTTAATAGATAAAAATCTGCATTAAATTTGCAACATGGGAACATACCCTAACATGCTGGAAAATCAGTTGATGTTATTTGTATGTGCTTAGACAGAACTGATATAGATAATAGAAGTTGCTTACCAGTCTATACATTAGACCTTCTTCACACATCTATTTGTTATGTCCACATGTAGTATGTTTGTAAGGACCGCAAATATGGACATATGCACATCCATTGTATTCAGTAAAGCTGGGGGCTGATGTTAATATTATGGGAAGGGGCCAATAGCCATAAAGGTTCCCAGGCTACTAATATCAGATCACAGCTGTTTGCTTAGCCTTTACTGGTTATTACATGGGAGACCCTCAAGAAATGATGTGGGGTCCTCCTGTCAGGATCCTGTCAGTGCCGGCGTGCAGCGTCCACTGAGCAGGGACTCACCCACACTGGAGGGGGGCCCAGGGTCAGGTACAGCCAGAAAGTACAGATACACAGGACCTGAGGACGCTGAAGATTAGCAAGCAGTCACAGGACCTACGGTCATGTGACTGCAAGGGGGCGGGGCTTAGCGTCCTGCTTTCAGAGATGGCAGGACACTATACAGAAATACTCAGAGTCAGGCAAAACGGAGGTCATACACAGAGATATCAGCAAAGTACCAGGGATGAGACAGAACGGATAGTCAGGGCCAAGCAGAAGTCAAAACCAAACAGACATAGAAGGTACCAAGCAGAATCCAAAGCAATATCCAGAGAACAGACTGAGTCGTACACAGAGAATCAAGCAACCAGAGCACAGCAC
The DNA here is from genome assembly GCF_039654945.1 of Dendrobates tinctorius. Lineage (NCBI taxonomy): Eukaryota > Metazoa > Chordata > Amphibia > Anura > Dendrobatidae > Dendrobates > Dendrobates tinctorius. Next base: position 20,601,219 of record NW_027361669.1, read on the forward strand.
AAACACACTCAGGGGTCACCACAGAATGCCAAGGGCGAAAGTATAACTGACAGGGATTGGAGTATCTCAGGGCAATAAAAAGCTCTGCCTGAACCAAAGAGAGGCCACAATAATTAACCCCAGGTGTGCAGGTCAAAGCATGCACTGAGCTCAAGACATTAACCCCTGACGTGCAGGTCAAAACCTGCACTGGGATCATGACAGTACCCCCCTCTCAATGGGGGGGCCTCTGGACCCCCAGGCTTCCCCGGGTTCTTGGCATGGAAAGCCCGAACCAGGCGATCTGCATGTACAGAGTGAGCAGATACCCATGAGCGATCCTCCGGTCCATATCCCTTCCAGTGGACCAGGTACTGCAAAGAGTGGCGCACCCGCCGAGAGTCCACAATATGTCCAAACTCATACTCCAAGTGACCCTCCACCAACACTGGAGGAACAACAGACTCTGAGTCCTCCTTGACAGACCCCACCGGTTTCAACAGAGATTTATGGAACACATTGGATATCTTTAAGGAGGCGGGGAGATGCAACCTATATGCCACCGAGTTGACTATCCACAATCTCGTACGGACCAATGAACTTTGGTCCCAATTTAGCTGACGGTACCTTTACATTGATGTTACGTGTGGAAAGCCAAACTTTCTCCCCCACCTGAAACATGTGTCCCGGGACCCTCTTTTTGTCTGCAAAATATTTGTACCTCCCCTGGGCCCAAGAGATATTATGCTGAACTTCAGCCCAGAGGTTTTTTAACCGTTGGTCGGACCCCTCTGCCCCTGGACAACCGGAATCCACCTGTGAAAACTCCCCAAAATGAGGATTAAACTCGTAATTGATTAGGAATGGGGACATGTTGGTGGACTGACTCACCCAGTTCTTAAAAGCGAATTCTGCCAACGGTAACGCATCACACCAATCCTCCTGTCTGGCGGAGGTCAGACACCTGAGAATTTGTTCCAGGGAATGATTGGTGCGTTCCGTCTGACCATTATTCTCCGGGTGATATGCCGACGAGAAGGAGAGTGAGATGCCCAATTTCATACAGAATGCCCTCCAAAATTTGGCCAGAAACTGCACACCTCTGTCAGACACCACATTCAGGGGTATCCCATGCAATCGGACCACATGCTGCACGAACAACCTTGACAATGTTTCTGCTGAGGGTAGTGCTGCCAAGGCAATGAAATGGGCCTGTTTTGAAAACCTATCCACCACCACCCAGATCACGGTATTGCCCCTGGAAGGTGGAAGACCGGTAATAAAATCCATGGAGAGATGAGTCCATGGCCTTTCAGGAACCAGTAAAGGTATGAGTTCCCCAGCCGGCCGGTTATGCGAGCTTTTGGAACGGGCACAAACTCCACAAGCAGCAATGAATTTCTTAACATCGGACCCCAGTGAAGGCCACCAACAAATCCTGGCTACTGCCTCTCTAGTGGCCGTGATACTGGGATGAGCACTCAGCCTAGACTCATGAAACTCCTGCAGAAGTCTAGGCTGCAATAAATCCGGAACAAACAATTTATCCCCTGGCCTTTTCGTCGGAGCTAGGAACTGAGCCCTCAAAATTTCTTGTTCCAACTCTGATGAGACCCCCGCCACTACCACCCCTGGGGGAAGAATGGAGGACGGCGGCTCGGGGGGAGACACCGGGTCAAAACTTTTGGACAGGGCATCCGCTTTAACATTTTTGGACCCTGGTCGAAAAGTAATGGAGAATTGAAAGCGTGAAAAAAAAGTGACCAACGGGCTTGTCTAGGAGTAAGCCTCTTAGCAGATTCAATGTATGCCAAATTTTTGTGATCCGTGAAAACAGTGATAGGGTGAGCCGCCCCTTCCAAAAAGTGCCTCCATTCTTCGAATGCCAGCTTGACCGCAAGAAGTTCTCTATTGCCTACATCATAATTTCTCTCAGCGGATGAGAACTTCTTGGAGAAGAAGGCACAGGGTTTGAGATTAGTAAGGGTGGCTGGACCTTGGGACAACACTGCCCCCACCCCTACTTCAGAAGCATCCACCTCCACAATAAATGGTTTGGACAGGTCTGGCTGGACCAACACTGGGGCGGACATGAAACATTTCTTAGGAGCTGAGAAGGACGCCTTAGCGAGTTCCGACCAATTTTTTACATCAGCTGCCTTCTGGGTAAGATCTGTGAGTGGTTTAACCACTTGAGAGAAACCTTTAATGAATCTCCAGTAATAGTTTGTAAATCCCAAGAAGCGCAGGAGCCCCTTGAGATCATGAGGCTGAACCCAGTCTGTGATCGCCAGCACCTTCTTAGGGTCCATACGAAACCCCTCACAAGATACAATCAGCCCCAAAAAAGACAGTTCCTGTGCGAAAAACAAACATTTTTCCAATTTAGCAAACAGGTGGTTCTCCCTGAGTCTCTGGAGAACTGTCTGTAGATGTTGTAAGTGAGACTGACTGTCCGGGGAATACACCAAAATGTCATCCAAATAAATGACAACAAAATGGCCTATCAGGGCAGAAAACACAACATTGATAAAGTTCTGGAAAATAGCGGGGGCATTAGTTAACCCAAAGGGCATAACCAGGTTTTCAAAAAGTCCCTCAGATGTGAGGAACACAGTTTTACACTCGTCCCCTTCCCGAACCCTTATCAGGTTGTAGGCCCCCCGGAGATCTAATTTGGAGAACCACTGGGCCCCAGATAACTGGTTACATAGGTCTGGGATGAGGGGAAATGGATAAGTGTTCCTAACCGTTATCTTGTTAAGTTCCCGAAAGTCGAGGTACGGCCGCAAACCACTATCTTTCTCCTTCACAAAGAAGAATCCTGCTGCCACGGGTGACACAGAAGGCCTGATATGCCCTTTGTGGAGACTCTCAGCTATGTACTCCTTCATGGCTTGGCGCTCAGGCCCGGACAAATTGAACAATCGAGCCTTAGGTAACTTGGCCCCGGGTAATAACTCAATGGCACAATCGTAGGGTCTATGTGGTGGCAGCGCCTCAGCCTCACTTTCAGAAAACATGTCTTCGAAATCCTTCAGGTACTCCGGAATACCTTCCAGACCGACAGACGACACAGATACGGTTTTAACAGAGTTAACAAAAGGCCCCAGGTTACAACACTTATCTTTACATCGCCATTGAGTGATCTCCCCTGTCAACCAATCAATGGTAGGATTATGGCGTTGTAGCCAAGGCATCCCCAGTACCAGTCCTGCAGCCAAGTTATCTAACACAAGACAAGTTAATTTTTCCACATGAGTGGAACCCACTTTCAGAGAAAAAAGTTCAGACCTGAAACAGATACCGTCCCGGGTAAGAGAGAACACTTAATTGCCACAAGTTTAACAGGATCCTGAAGCCTGACTGTCCCTATCTTATTAAGAGTCATAATCCGGGCATCAATCAGGTTAACAGCAGAGCCACAGTCAACAAAGGCGGTAGTCTGAACAGGACCATCACCAAGTTCCAGTTCCACCCGAAGCACAATTTTTGCAAGTGAGGAAAAACGTACCTGAAGGTCTGGGTAGCCTCTGTTGTGAGTTCATTTTCCCCTTCACCATTGAGGTCTGATGAACTCCCTCTTCTGGTGAAGTAAAGTAGTGAGGCTGATTACCAAGCACCTGAGCAGGATGATGATGACTGGGTGACTGGAATTGCTGACTGGATATAAGGCAGCCGACGCCCTTCTGCCTTGCTGGTGATCTCTCTGAGGGATTCTAGGAGACCAGTCTGATTCCTGCTCCTCAAAAGCTAAGTTTTCTGCTCTGCTTTTTGCATTTGTGTTTTGGTTTTGTTTTGCCTTGTTTTTCTGGATTTCTGCCATTCCCTACTGGGGTGAGCTGAATTCCTTTTTGCTCTGTCTTCAGAAAATACCTGAGTACTGATATAGTCTTTCTGAAGCCTAGCGTCTTCAGGGCTTTTTTCCCTATCAGTCTGTTGGCTCTTGTTTTGATAGGGTTTTGGCGGATTGCAGACAGCAGCTTGTCTATCCTTTCCTATTTAGTTAGCTTGGGCCCCATCATTTGCTCAGCCTATCTTTCTATCTGTGTGAGTGTTTTTTCATCTTGCTTCACCGTCATTATATGTTGGGGGCTGCCTATTGCTTTGGGGTCTGCTCTGGGGCAGTTTAGATTTCCCTTTCTGTCTTTAGGCTATTTAGTTCTCCGGCTGTGATCGAGGGGTCTAGGGCACCGTAGGAACCCCCCAAGGCTACTGCTAGTTGTTGTTGATAGGTTCAGGGTCTGCAATCCGATAGCTGCCAACTTCTCTGGTTTTCTGGACTTAGCTAGTATTTCTGTTTTTGCCTCCTACGGTGACTCATTCATAACAGAATCACCAGCCATACCGCAGATCCTAGGGTACTCAATAGCAGGAAAGAATTGTAAAAAAAAAAAAAAAAAAAAGTGTGTATATTCTTTCCTCTATATCTCTGAGGCCGTAGGGGGAATTTTTTTTTCTCTCAATGGAGATAAAGCAATTGTCTGATCGTGTGGAGCAACTCGCTGCGGAAGTGCGGGGAATTTCCGCCTACCTTGCTCATTCACATGCTGCTGAACCAAAGATCCCTACTCCTGATGTGTTTTTTGGGGATCGGTCTAAATTTTTGAATTTCAAAAATAATTGTAAATTATTTTTTGCCTTGAAGCCTAACTCGTCAGGGAGCTCCGCGCAGCAGGTTAAAATTGTCATCTCTTTGCTGCGTGGCGATCCCCAGGATTGGGCGTTTTCTTTGAAACCAGATGATCCTATTCTGACTAATGTGAACGCATTTTTTCAAGCCTTGGGGTTGTTGTATGACGAACCTAATGCTATTGATCAGGCTGAAAAGACCCTGTTGGCATTGAGCCAGGGTCGAGATTCTGCAGAATTGTACTGTCAAAAATTCCGAAAGTGGGCGGTCCTTACTACCTGGAATGATAATGCCTTGGCAGCTCTCTTTCGGAAGGGTTTGTCAGAAGCCGTAAAAGATACTATGGTGGGATTTCCTTTTCCCTCTGGTCTTGACGATTCTATGTCATTAGCTATTCAGGTTGATCGGCGTTTACGTGAACGCAGGACTGAACGAGAGGTGTTGCCACCTGTTGAACAAGTGTCTGAACCTATGCAATGTGATAGAGTTTTAACCAGGGAGCAATGTCAGGAGTTCAGAAGGCGTAATAAGCTGTGTTTTTTTTGTGGAGATGCCTCGCATATTATTTCTGTCTGTCCTAAACGAGAGAAACGTTTTGCACACACGTTTTCTGTGGGTGGTGTTCAACCTAAGTTTCTTCTGGCAATTACTCTGATCTGCTCCCTGTCCACATTTTCCGCCAAGGCTTTTGTGAATTCGGGAGCAGCCCTAAACTTAATGGACTTGGATTTTGCTAAACGTTGTGGATTTCCGATGACACCTCTGCGGACGCCTATCCCGTTGAGGGGGATTGATGCTACTCCTTTGGCGAAAAATAAACCTCAGTTTTGGACCCAGGTGGTAATGTGGGTCGCCCCAGACCATCAAGAAAATTGTAGATTTTTGGTGTTGCATAATTTGCATGATACCATTGTTCAGGGGTTTCCCTGGTTGCAAATTCATAATCCAGTTTTGGATTGGAAATCTGTCTGTGGTGAGTTGGGGTTGTCGGTGTGCCCTTAGTGAATCTCCGTTTTTTTCCACCTCTCCTCAGTCGCATGATGTTCCTGACTATTTGGCGGACTTTTATGATGTATTTAGTGAGAATGAGTCTGCGCCTTTGCCTCCTCATAGGAGTTATGACTGTGCAATTGAATTGAGCCCGGGGTGTAAATTTCCCAAGGGTCAGCTCTTCAATTTATCTGTACCTGAGCACGAGGCTATGCGATCCTATATTAAGGAGGCGTTGGAGAAGGGTCATATTAGACCATCCTCTTCACCTTTAGGTGCCAGTTTTTTTTTTGTGGCCTAAAAGGATGGTTCATTAAGGCCTTGTATTGATTATCGTGCCCTCAACAAAATTACTATTAAATATCAGTATCCGTTACCCCTGATTTCGGATCTATTCTCCAGAGTTAAAGGTGCTTGCTGGTTTACCAAGCTTGACCTCAGGGGGGCGTATAATCTTATCCGCATTAAGCATGTGGATGAATGGAAGACGCCGTTTAATACTCCGGAGGGACATTTTGAGTACCTGGTGATGCCTTTTGGGCTCACTAATGCCCCTTATGTCTTCCAGTGCTTCATGAATGACATTTTCCGAGACTTTGTGGATAAATTTTTGATTATCTAGCTGGATGATATTTTGATCTTCTCCAAGGATTGGGATCCTCATGTGGAACATGTTCGGACTGTGTTCTGGATCTTGAGGGAGAATTCCCTGTATGTCAAGAGATCGAAATGCCTTTTTGGGGTACAGAGGATTTCATTTTTGGGATTTATTTTGTCTCCGTTAACTATTGAAATGGACCCGGCCAAGGTACAGGCCATTTATGATTGGGTTCAGCCCACTTCTTTGAAGGCCCTCCAGAAGTTTTTGGGTTTTGCTAATTTTTATCGGAAATTTATAGCAAAATTTTCTAGTATTGCCAAGCCATTGACTGATCTGACTAAGAAGGGTGCTGAACTGCTGATGTGTTGAATTGGTCTCCGGAGGCTGTTTCTTCCTTTTAGGAGCTGAAGCGAAGATTCACTTCTGCCCCGGATTTGCGGCAACCTGTAGTCTCACTCCCGTTCCAGGTACAGGTGGACGCTTCTGAGATTGGTGCAGGAGCTGTTTTGTCCCAAAAGGATCCTGTAACATCTAAAATGAATCCCTGTGCTTTCTTTTCCCGAAAGTTCTCTCCATCTGAACGTAACTATGAAGTGGGGAATCGGGAACTGTTAGCCATGAAATGGGTATTTGAGGAGTGGAGACATTGGTTGGAGGGAGCTAAACATCAAGTCGTGGTCCTCACTGACCAAAAGAATTTGATTTACCTGGAGTCGGCCAAGCGCTTGAACCCTAGACAGGCTAGGTGGGCCTTGTTTTTTACACGTTTTGATTTTGTGGTCTCTTTTCTTCCTGGCACTAAGAATGTCAAGGCTGATGCTCTCTCTAGGAGCTTCTTTGCTGATTCTCCTGTGGTGACCAAGCCTGCTACCATCTTAGGCGAAGGGGTAGTTCTTTCTGCCATCTCGCCCGATTTGAGACGTGCTCTGGAAGAGTTCCAGGAGGACAAACCTGAGCGTTGTCCCAGTGGAAAGTTGTATGTTCCTGACCAGTGGAAGAAGAGAGTGATGTCTGAAGTTCATTGCTCTGCATTGGCTGGTCATCCAGGTATTTTTGGTACTAGAGATCTGGTGAGTCGGTTTTTTTGGTGGCGCGCCTTGTCTCGTGATGTCAGGAATTTTGTGCAGTCCTGTGGGACTTGCTCCCGGTCTAAACCTTGTTCTCGCTCTAGTGGGTTGTTGATGCCTTTGCCGGTCCCCAGGAGGCCATGGACCCATATTTCAATGGATTTCATCTCTGATATGCCTGTCTCTCAGAGAATGACTGTTATTTGGGTGATTTGTGATAGGTTCTCTAAGATGGTTCATCTTGTACCACTCCCTAAGTTGCCATCTTCCTCTGAGTTGGTGCCCCTGTTTTTGCAACAGGTGGTTCGCTTGCACAGGATTCCTGAGAACATTGTATCTGACAGAGGAGTTCAGTTTGTGTCTAGATTTTGGAGGACTTTCTGTTCCAAGCTGGGAATTCAGTTGTCCTTCTCCTCTGCGTTTCACTCTCAGTCCAATGGGCAGACGGAGAGAACAAACCAGACCTTGGAGTCGTACTTGAGATGTTTTATTTCCGCTGATCAGGATGATTGGGTTTCATTTTTGCCCTTGGCCGAATTTGCTTTAAATAATAGAGCTAGTTCTGCCACTTTGATGTCACCTATTTTTTGTAACTTTGGGTTTCATCCTCGATTTTCTTCAGAACAGGTGGAGCCTTCGGCCTGCCCAGGTGTTGACACTGTGGTGGAGAGAATGCACCAAATCTGGGACCAAGTGGTGGATAAGTTATCTCTCTACCAGGAAAAGGCCCAGCGGTTTTCCAACCGACATAGGACCATTGGTCCCCAGTTTAAGGTTGGTGATATGGTTTGGTTATCATCAAAAAATATCGCTATGAAGGTGGCTTCTCCTAAGTTTAAGCCTAGATTTATTGGACCTTACAAGATTTTGGAGATTATTAATCCGGTCTCTTTTCGTTTGGCTCTTTCTGTCACATTTAAAATCCATAATGTGTTTCATAAGTCCTTGTTGAAGAGGTTTGTTGAACCAGTTGTTCCTGGGGTGGCACCTCCAGACCCTGTATTGGTTGAAGGTAACATGGAATATGAGGTAGAGAAGATACTGGATTCCCATCTGGCTAGACGGAGACTCCAGTATTTGGTTATGTGGAAGGGTTATGGTCAGGAGGATAATTCCTGGGTCTCTGCCTCTGATATTCATGCCAAAAGATTGGTGCGTGCCTTTCATCGGGCTCGCCCTGATCGCCCTGGTGGCGTGGATGAGGGTTCGGTGACCCCTCCTCAAGGGGGAGGTACTGTTGTGAGTTCATTTTCCCCTTCACCATTGAGGTCTGATGAACTCCCTCTTCTGGTGAAGGAAGGTAGTGAGGCTGATTACCAAGCACCTAAGCAGGATGATGATGACTGGGTGACTGGAATTGCTGACTGGATATAAGGCAGCCGACACCCTTCTGCCTTGCTGGTGATCTCTCTGAGGGATTCTAGGAGACCAGTCTGATTCCTGCTCCTCAAAAGCTAAGTTTTCTGCTCTGCTTTTTGCATTTGTGTTTTGGTTTTGTTTTGCCTTGTTTTTCTGGATTTCTGCCATTCCCTGCTGGGGTGAGCTGAATTCCTTTTTGCTCTGTCTTCAGAAAATACCTGAGTACTGATATAGTCTTTTTGAAGCCTAGCATCTTCAGGGCTTTTTTCCCTATCAGTCTATTGGCTCTTGTTTTGATAGGGTTTTGGCGGATTGCAGACAGCAGCTTTTCTATCCTTTCCTATTTAGTTAGCTTGGGCCCCATCATTTGCTCAGCCTATCTTTCTATCTGTGTGAGTGTTTTTTCATCTTGCTTCACCGTCATTATATGTTGGGGGCTGCCTATTGCTTTGGGGTCTGCTCTGGGGCAGTTTAGATTTCCCTTTCTGTCTTTAGGCTATTTAGTTCTCCGGCTGTGATCGAGGGGTCTAGGGCACCATAGGAACCCCCCACGGCTACTGCTAGTTGTTGTTGATAGGTTCAGGGGTCTGCAATCCGATAGCTGCCAACTTCTCTGGTTTTCTGGACTTAGCTAGTATTTCTGTTTTTGCCTCCTACGGTGACTCATTCATAACAAGCCTCCTCGAATACTACCCAAACCTAGTCGTTTCCCGCCACCTTGGAGGATGACGGACAGGAGGGGCAGTCATTCTTCCAATGTCCAGATTACCCACAATAGAAGCACAACTGCTTCTCCTGGCGGCGTCTTCTTTCCTTCTCATCACAGGTGACAGCGCTCACCTCCATAGCCACCGGAGGAGTCCGGATCTCAACTCCACTGTAGAATAATGATGTTTCAAGTTGTATAACACCTCTTGCCCGCAGTCTGCGATCCATGCGAACCGCTTGGGTCATGGCATCCTCCAGGGAGTCAGGTGGAGGATGGAGTGCCAGGGCATCCTTCAGGCATTCACACAGGCCTCTATGGAACAGCCACCGAAGGGTGGCATCACTCCAAGAAACCTCAGCTGCCCAACGCCTAAATTCTGAACAGAACCACTCGGCCGAGTGCTTCCCCTGACAGACATTCATCACCTTGTCCTCAGCCAAATGCACTCTATCTGGCTCATCGTAAATAAGCCCTAAGGCCTCAAAAATCGCATCCACAGTCATTCTCTCCGGGGCAGAAGAGGAAAGAGAAAATGCCCAGACTTGTGGGGACCCCCAGAGGAGCGGGGTCTCAAGGAGAAAAAGAGCTTACAGCCCTCTTTAAACGCTCTAAATTCATTTTTGTCACCAGCAAACGTATCAGGTAACTTAACCGGATTCGGGTGGGACTAAAATGACATTTCTATTCCCCACCTGCTGAAAGCCTGCAGAAAGCACCCCCTGAACCGAGTCTGCAACCTGCCGTTGGGACTGGGCCAGAGCTTGGTGTTCCAAACTTAGCTTCTGCAGTGACTGAGTCAAGCATTTCACCTGCTCAGATAAGGCATGCATTGGGTCCATGCTGCAGAAATGAGGAGAGGAAAAAAAAGTTCACGGTCAGTTATATTGTCAGGATCCTGTCAGCGCCGGTGTGCAGCCTCCGCTGAGCAGGGACTCACCCGGGGTCAGGTACAGCTGGAAAGTACAGATACACAGGACCTGAGGACGCTGAAGTTTAGCAAGCAGTCACAGGACCTATGGTCATGTGACTGCAAGGGGGTGGGGCTTAGCGTCCTGCTTTCAGAAATGGCAGGACACTATACAGAAATACTCAGAGTCAGGCAAAATGGAGGTCATACACAGAGATATCAGCAAAGTACCAGGGATGAGCCAGAACGGATAGTCAGGGCCATGCAGAAGTCAAAACCAAACAGACATAGAAGGTACCAAGCAGAATCCAAAGCAATATCCAGATAACAGACCGAGTCGTACACAGAGAATCAAGCAACCAGAACACAGCACAAACACACTCAGGGGTCACCACACAATGCCAAGGGTGAAAGTATAACTGACAGGGATTGGAGTATCTCAGGGCAATAAAAAGCTCTGCCTGAACCAAAGAGAGGCCACAATAATTAACCCCAGGTGTGCAGGTCAAAGCCTGCACTGAGCTCAAGACATTAACCCCTGACGTGCAGGTCAAAACCTGCACTGGGATCATGACACCTCCCTATGTTTACTAGCCAGCAAAGGCTATGCAGATGGCTGCGGGCTGATATTAATAGCCTAGGAAGTGGCCATGAATATTGGCCCCCTCCCAGGCTAAGAACATCAGCCCTCAGCCACCCCAGAAATGGCGCATCAATTAGTTATACCAATTCTGGTACTTAGCCTCATATCTTCCCACTTGCGCTGGTACACTGATAAGTGGGATAACAGTTATGGGGTTCATGTCAGCGATTTTATGGCTGCTGACATCAAGCCCAGGGGTTAGTAATGGAGAGGCGTCTATAAGACACCCCCATTTGCAACCCCATAGTTAAATTTAATAAAGAAACAGACAGAGTAAAGACCTTTAACTGAAATAAACACAGAGTCCTTTATTTGAAATAAAAACTTTTCAACCTTCTTTTACTGTTTTATTCCACAAAAATACAAAGCAAAGTTACTGTTAGGGTTTGAGTATCGCACTAAATGTAAATTATGACAAGGTGCGATCACAACCCGGGGTCCACCGTGCGGTCATGCAGAAACCGCAGCTAGAGATCAATGGCGGAGCATAGCCAGTAAGCACGATAAACACACCGAGTTAAACGTCACTCAGTGTGAAGCGCTTGACTCTGTTACTCCATAGAGCAGTACGAAAACAGAGCACTCTAAGCTATGCCCTGTTCGCCATCACAGGAGGATAGTGGAATTGATGCTAGTGGGGTCCCTATAACGCTCCCCCCACTATACTGGTGATTGAACCTGCTCTGATACACAGTGGCATTTGAGCGCTGTGCCTGAGGACGCCCAGAGCAGATGCTAAGTTCAAGCCGGAGTTCTCACCCTACACTGCCTGTCTAGAAACACACTCGTAGTGCTATTAACAGCACACGTGCATACAGGGTGGTAACTGTCCCACCTACACACACAGCAAATACGCATGATCTTAACGCACCGATGGGCGCCCCAAAGATCCTTTTACTGTGCCAATCAGACAGGGCCTTGCTCGCGAGCTCTCCTCAGGTCATCATTGACCTGGTCCTCCCATGTAGTTCTGGGCTGATTACTGACTGGGCTGATTTTGTTTCTCACAGTTGAAGTGTACCTACGATAAAAACTACAGATCTCTCCATTATTTGAAGGTGGGAAAACTTGCAAAATCGACAGTTTTACACATACTTATTTTCCCCACTATAGGTCCCTGAGCTATCTAATAAATCAGACAGCACATAAACAGCTCTGGAGTCACTCACCCTGCTTCTATCACTGTCCTCTGGTTATATCACCTTTTACAGTAAGAAGCTACGGCTGGTAAGGACAGAAGCAGAGTGATCATCTTGGTCATTTCTCCTACAGCATCTATCAGTCCCATGGAATCAGGACATTTTTAGAGGGCGGCGATGAGATAAACTGTGGTAAGTGACTGTAGCATCGCCACCTGATAATGTCCTGCACCAGGAGGGGTGATAGACGGTCGAGAGAAGTGAGTTCAATCCCAGCCTCCCGATGACAGCTTGTTTGAGACTCCTCTCAAACAAAAGTCACAGGATGAGAAATAAAACACATTTCAATATTAGGTACCCAGGGAAAAGTGTAAGGTATTTTGTAATAAAGCAAATTTCAAAAGTACTTAGCGTGTAAAAATTTATATTTTTAAAGGATATTTAAGGTATTGGACCACCCCTTTAAATAACAGGTAATATCATCCACATACATTATTTGTTTCTCTGAATGACCATGTGTGTGGGGCAGTTAAGGCCCCGTCACACATAACGACTCACCAGTGATCCCGACAACGATATCAACGTGTCAGGATCGCTGGTGAGTCGCTACATGATCGCTGGTGAGCTGTCAAACAAACAGCTTCACCAGCGATCAGCACAGCGACGCCGAGAGCGCGGCGTTGCCTGTGTTCGTTAGTTACCAGCGCACTGATGCAGGGAGCTGGTAACTAACGTACACATCGGGTATCTAAGGGACGCACGTCCCTTGGATACCCGTTGTGTACGTTAGCTATCAGCTGATCGTTGGTCTCTCGCCTGTCACACGCAGCGATGCGTGCTGGCCAGCGGGAGACCAGCGACCAAAGAAAAGTCCAGGGCTTTCCTACAGCGATCAGCGATACCGGCAGGGGGGCCGGTCGCTGATCACTGTCACACACAGCGATCTTGCTGGTGAGATCGCTGTTGTGTCACAAAACTTGTGTGACGGGGCCCTTACTGATAGCTATCATTGCCTAATGAGCATTTAGATGACAGCTATCTTTACTGTATGAGCAACTTTAGGCCTCATTTAGATAGAACACATAACCATTATAATGTATGAGGTTGTTCACATGTCCATTTTTTTTGTGAACCGAGTGTCTGCAAAAACAAAGAAAAAGAGACATGTCCATTTGTGATCCAAATCATGGAGGTAACTTGCCCATTAAAATGAATGGTGCGTCATCTGAGTGCTGTCTGGTTTTTACAGGTAGGAGAAGCTTGGAATTTTTTTCACATACAAGAAAAACGGATGTCACACTGTTGGTAAAATTGGGCCAAAAATGAATGAAAGTCGATCCCAATACATTGATGAGAAATGTCTGTGTTGTTTTCTTCTTAGACAAAAAAGATACTGATGTCTTATTGTGGCTGTAGAGCATAAACTCCGAATACAGCCCTACTATAATTCTGTGCTATAGTGGTCAATCTGAAGACACCTACAGTGGAAACCAGAAGTTGACATACACTATATAAAAAGACACATATGCATCTGACATAAAATCAGAATAAACCTTTCCCATTTTAGGTCGATTAGGATTACCATAATTATTAATATTTGCCAAAAGCCAGAATATTTATCACCTGTCCTAATATATGTGAATCTAATGAAAATGTAGAGTCCCTGTGGATGGAGATAAGGGGAAGGGGAAAAATAATAAATTCTTGATAGGGGTTTGTTATAAATCTCCAAAAATAATAGAAGCAACAGAGAATATCCTCATCAAGCAAATAGATGAAGCTGCGACTCAAGGAGAAGTCATTATTATGGGGGACTTTAACTACCCCAAAATACATTGGGGAACCAAAACCTGCAGTTCCAGCAAAGGTAATAGGTTATGAGAGACAATTACCTTTCACAACTGGTTCAGGACCCAACAAGAAGGGGGGCACTGCTAGACCTAATATTAACCAACAGGCCAGACCACATATCAAATATAAGGGTTGGGGGTCACTTCGGTAATAGAGATCATAAAATATTAAGTTTTCATGTATCGTTTAATAACATGTGTAGAGGAGGGGTTACAAGGGCACTAAACTTCAGGAAAGCAAATTTCCAATGGTTGAGAGATGATCTTAGTGCAATAAACTGGGACGATATTCTGAGACATAAAAATACACAAAGAAAATGAGAGACGTTTATTAGCATCCTGAATAGGACTTGTACACAGTATAAACCCTATGGGAATTAACATGTTAGAAATAGGAGGAAACCATTATGGCTAAGTAGAGCTGTAAGGGGTGCAAAAAGTGACAAAAATAAAGCATTTAGAGAATTAAAGCAAGTAGGTAGTGATGAGGCATTAAATAAATTCAGAAGATTAAATAAATTATGTAAAAAGCAAATCAAGGAAGCAAAGATTGAGACAGAGAGACTCATTGCCAAAGAAAGTAAAATAATCCTAAAATATTCTTTAACTACATAAATAGTAAGAAACTAAAAAATGATAGTGTTGGTCCCCTTAAAAATAGTCTGGCTGAAATGGTGGATGAGGAAAAAGCCAATATGCTAAATGACTTTTTTTCAACAGTATTTACACAAGAAAATCCCATGATGGACAATGTTATCACTGATCATGATCAGTGATAACAAAAATTCTCAATTAAATGTCATCTGCTTAACCCAGCAGGAAGTACGGCGGCGTCTTAAAATCACTAGAGTTGACAAATCCCCGGGCCCGGATGGGATACACCCGCGAGTACTGCAGGAATTAAGTACAGTCATAGATAGACCATTATTTTTAATCTTTAAAGATTCCATAATAACAGGATCTGTACCACAGGACTGGCGTATAGCAAATCTGGTGCCAAGATTCAAAAAAGGGACAAAAACTGAACGTGTAAATTATAGGCCAGTGAGCTTAACCTCTACTGTGGGTAAAATCCTGGAAGGTTTTCTAAGAGATGCTATACTGGAGCATCTGAAGAAGAATAACCTCATGACCCAATATCAACATGGGTTTACAAGGGACCGTTCCTGTCAAATTAATCTAATAAGATTCTATGAAGAGGTAAGTTCCGGACTGGACCAAGGAACCACAGTGGACATGGTGTATATGGATTTTTCAAAGGCTTTCAATACGGTGCCACACAAAAGGTTGATACATAAAATGAGAACAATGGGGAAAGGCGAAAATATGTGTAAGTGGGTTAAGAACTGGCTCAGAGATAGGAAACAAAGGGTGGTTATTAATGGAGCACACTCGGACTGGGTCACAGTAAACAGTGGGGTACCACAGGGGTCGGTGTTAGGCCCGCTTCTTTTTAACATATTTATTAATGACCTTGTAGGAGGCATAGAGAGTAGAATTTCAATATTTGCAGACGACACTAAACTCTGTAGGGTAATAAATACAGAAGAGGACAATTTTATATTACAGGAGGATTTAAGTAAACTAGAAGCTTGGGCTGATAAATGGCAAATGTGCTTTAATGGGGATAAATGTAAGGTCATGCACTTGGGTAGAACGAACAAGATGTATAATTATGTGCTTAATTGTAAAACACTGGGCAAAACTGTAACTGAAAAAGACCTGGGTGTATGGGTGGACGACAAACTCACATTTAGTGGGCAGTGTCAGGAAGCTGCTGCAAAGGCAAATGAAATACTGGGATGCATTAAAAGAGGCATAGATGCTCATGAGGAGAACATAATTTTACCTCTCTACAAGTCACTAGTGCGACCACACTTAGGCTGTGTGCACACGATGCAGATTTGCAGTGGATCCGCAGCGGATTTTACCGCGCAGAAACGTTGCATATCCGCATTGTGATGTACAGTAGCCTTAAAATAAAAAAAAAAAAACGCTGTGCAGACGCTGCGGATTTTTCCGCGCGGTTTTCCTGCGGTACAAAATCCGCAGCATGTTACTTCTTTTGTGCCGTTTTCCACCTCCCCTGTGTCCAAATCCGCAGGGGAGAATCCGCAGTGGAAAACCGCAAGAAAACCGCAGGAAAAATTGAAGAAATCCGCAGGAAAAATGCAGGTCATTTGACCTGCGGATTTCTTCCATTCTGCGTGGAAAAATCTGCAGGGCTATAAAGACCGTCTGCACTCAGCCTTGGAATCCTGTGTACGTCTGGTCTCCAGTGTATAAGAAAGACATAGCTTAACAGGAGTGGGTGCAGAGAAGAGCGACTAAGGTTACTAGAGCACTGGGGGGTCTGCAATACCAAGACAGATTATAACACTTATAACACTAGTTTGGAAAAACGAAGGCTTAGGGGTGATCTTATTACAATGTATAAATATATGAGGGGACAGTACAAAGACCTTTCTAATGATCTTTTCACTCTTAGACCTGAGACGGGGACAAGGGGGCATCCTCTACGTCTGGAGGAATGAAGGATTAATCATAATCACAGACGCAGATTCTTTACTGTAAGAGCAGTGAGGCTATGGAACTCTCTGCCGTTTGATATTGTAATGAGTGATTCACTACTAATATTTAAAAAGGGCCTGAATGCCTTTCTTGAAAAGTATAATATTACAGGTTATATATACTAGATTCTTTGATAAGCCGTTGATCCAGGGAACTAGTCTGATTGCAGTAGGTGGAGTCAGGAAAGAATTTTTTTTCCCCAATGTGGAGCTTTGCGTTGCCACATGGGATTTTTTTGCCTTCTTCTGGATCAAAATGTTAGGCTATGGTTTGAACTAGATGGACTTAAAGTCTTCCTTTAACCTTAAAAACTATGTAATTATGAGAGAGAATGTTTTAATGCATTTTTATTACTTACTGCAAAGTCAAAAGTTTACATACACTAAGATTACTATGCCTTTAAACAATTCTGGACTGCTGATAAGATGATGTGTTTGGAAGCTTCTGACAGGCTTTTTGGCAACATCTGAGTTAATTAGAGACACACCTGTGAATGTATTTTAATGCACACCTGAAACACACTGCTTCTGTATGTAGCACCATGGGAAAGTCTAAAGAAATCAGCCAAGATATCAGGAATAGAAATGTGGACTTGCACAAATCTGGCTCATCCTTGGGTACAATTTCAAGAAGGTGTCTCATTCATCTGTACGATGTACAATACAAAATAATATTGTGGTACCATGTTAGCCAGAAAAATAGATGTAAATACATACGTCCCCCAAAAAAAATTGAGAAAAGTATTCAAGGAGTGATACCTTTATTGGCTAACCAGAGAAATTATATTTGCAAGCTTCCAAGGCTTAGAAGGCCCCTTCATCAGGCATATACTGAGAAGAGATGCCAACATTTATATAGGAATTATACAAGGAAAAGAGAGATGCTTGCTAGAGATAGGCCAAGGAAATCAAATTAAGGTTTTGTTATACATGTAGATGAAGTGGAAGCATTCTATTAGACATCTGAAGATCTTCTTGTAGAGGTGTGAACTGGAAGTGTTCTGTCAGACATCAGGAAACCTTCTTGTGGAGGTGTGAACTGTGTCCATGTAATGAGTCATGAATCCAGGTGTCAAATTCAGTCCTATTGTTAGAGATTGAAACATATGTATAAATTTGAACTCCCATATTTTTCTTTCTTTGTCACTATTGAAATGACCTTTCAAAATTAGGACTTTTAGATCTGCCATACTGTGTCCAGGTCTAGAGAAGTGTATTCCTACAGGTGTGTCCAGCTCATTTTTTACCGTATGTCTATGCAGATTCATCCTTGTTTGAAGTTTTTGTTTAGTTTCTCCTATGCATGTCCCTGCATTACACCTTGTACATTGTATCATGTACATGACATTGGAGGATGTACATGAAAAATATTCCATGATCTTATAGTTTTTTTTTTTGTTGGGTATGGGGACTTTATCTGTTGGTGATATGTGGGTGCAGGCTTTGCATTTCTTAGGCTAAGTGCACACGTAGCAGAAAATTTCTGCTTAAAAACCTGACTCCCTTCCCAGAAACCACGTGGTTTTTTCTGCGCGTTTTCCGAGCAGTTTTTGCGCAGAAAACGCGCGGTTTTTATGCGTTTTTTTTCTGCGAGTTTTCAAAACGTATAGAACTAGCCAGAAACACGGAAAAATCTGCGAAATTAATGAGCATGCTGCGTTTTTTACCGCGATGCGTTTTTTTCGCGGTAAAAAACGCATCAATATGCACAAAAAGTGCAAAATGCATGGAAATGAATTGGAGGGTTATTTTTAGTGGTTTTGTTGTAAAAACCGCTAAAATTACCACTAAAAAAATGCTGTGTGTGAACACAGCATTACTGTTACAGGGGACTGTGCCCGTCTCTGATGGTGATGCGAGGGCACTTCTGACAATGATATTCTTTAGGTTGGGAGGCTGTTTGTAGGCGAGCAGTGGCAGTTCTGGGAATATTGCTTTCAGTCTGTGGTCTCTGTGGAATATGGGTTGGAGGTCAGCGCCAATGGGTTGTAAGTGACCACAAGGGGCACCCTGTTGTTATCCTCCTTCTGTTTGTAATCCAGGAGGCTGCTTCTTGGGATCCTTGTAGCTCTGTTCATCAATTACAAGCGGATGATATCCTTGTTGTAGGAATGTTTTCCTAAGTGATAGTAGTTGTAGTTTTCTATCCTCGTTGTCTGAACAGATCTGTATGTACCTTAGAGCTTGACTGTAGATTACTGATTTTTTTGTATTTCTCGGATGAAAGCTGCTCCATCCGTATAGTCATTTGTACGGTATTGTCTTTGATGTATATGGTCATGTCTAGAAAATGGATTTGGGATTTTGAAAAGTTGAGGGTGAGCTTGATGGTTGAGTGGAACTTGTTGAAGTTTTTATGGAAGGTAAGCAGGTCCTCCTTTGAGCCTTTCCAGATTATTAGTAGGTCATCAATGTAGCGGAAGTATGCTAGAGGTTTTTGGGGACATAAGTATTTACATCTATCGTTCATCTGTACAAACAATTATACACAAGTACAAAAAAGATGGCAATGTTCAGTCATCATACCGCTCAGGGAGGAGACAGATTCTGTGTTTCAGAGATGAACGTGCTTTTGTCTAACATGTGCATATCAACCCAAGGACAAAAGCAAAAGACTTTGTGAAGATGATGGCGGAAGCTGGAAGATAGTCAATATCCACAGTGAAACAAGGACTGTATCAACATGGGCTGAAAGACCACTCTGCCAGTAAGAAGCCATTTCTCTTAAAGAAACATAAAAAATCCAGATTAATGTGTGCAATTGCACACAGGAACAAAGACCTTAATTTTTAGACACATGTCCTGTGGTCTGATGAAACTAAAATGGAACTTTTTGGGCATAATGACCATTGATGCGTTTGCAGAAAAATGGAGAAGCTTGGAAGCCTAAGAACATCATCCCAACTGTGAAACACAGGAGTGGCAGCATTATGTTGTGGGGTTATTTTGCTGCAGGAGGGACTGGTGCACTTCACAAAATAGATGGCATCATGAGAATCTCTCTCAGGCAAAACTAACAGGTCAAGGAAATTCTTAGCCTCTCTTGCTGACAACTATATCTTCCAAAAGGTAGGGGAGAAAACAAGGGGAACTGCTACCTTGGATCTAATCCTTATAAACAGGGAGGAAATGGTTGAGGAGGTAAAAGTGGCTGGGACCCTAGGAGGTAGCGACCATGCTATTTTAGAATTTTGGATAACTAGAAGAGGAAGACCTGTGAAGACTCAGACGTCAAGGTTAGATTTCAGAAAGGCAGATTTTAAGGGATTCAGAAAAAGAATTGGAGGGATCCAATGGCTGGATATCCTTAAAGACAAAAATGTCCAGGAAGGATGGGAAATCTTGAAAAATGAAATTCTCAAAGCACAATTGTTAACAATTCCGAAAAGAGGGAAGAATAGGAAGCATTTAAGGAAGCCAGGATGGATGAACACAGAACTTAAGCACATGCTAAAAAGGAAGAAAAAAATGTTTATAAAATGGAAAGAGGGAGGCATATCTAAAGAAGAATATAATGCTGTCTGCAGAACCTGCAGGGCACAAATCAGATTATTAAAGCTGACAATGAATTGAGGCTTGCAAGAGATGTCAATAGCAATAATAAAGGATTTTGGGGATATGTCAAAAGTAAAAGAAAAGTCAAAGATGCTATAGGATTTTTACAGGATGAAAATGATGAAATGGTAAGACAGGATGTTGAGAAGGCCGAACTTTTAAATTCCTATTTTGCATATGTTTTCTCTCTTAAAGGAAATGTATCATCAACTGTTCTTCACTGTCCTATTAAGGGAATAGAAGAATCCAGGAAATCTATAAACAGAAAGATAGTGAGGATACACTTAGCTAACCTAAATGAATTCAAGTCTCCAGGTCCAGATGAATTACACCCCAGAGTACTGAAGGAGATAGCAGAAGAAATTTTTGAACCCCTCTCCATAATCTTTGAAAATTCTTGGAGAACAGGAGAAGTCCCAGAAGACTGGAGAAGAGCAAATGTTGTTCCTATCTTCAAAAAGGGGAAGAAGGTGGACCCAGGCAACTATAGGCCGGTGAGTCTGACTTCTATACCAGGAAAGATCTTTGAACAAATTAACAACATGTATGTCAGCACCTGGATAAGAATGAAGTGATTAAACAGAGTCAGCATGAGTTTGTAACTAATAAGTCATGTCAGACTAACTTAATTTCCTTCTATGATGGAATCACTGATTGGGTGGATCAAGGAAATGCTGTAGATATAGTATATCTTGACTTCAGCAAAGCATTTGACAAAGTATCTCATACAATCCTTATTGAAAAAATGAGTAAGTATGGAATGGACAAGGCAACTGTTAGGTGGATTAATAACTGGCTTAGTGATCGGACCCAAAGAGTGGTCGTAAATGGCTGCACATCCAGTTGGAAGAATGTCTCAAGTGGGGTACCACAGGGCTCTGTCCTTGGCCCTGTATTGTTCAACATCTTTATCAACGATTTAGATGAAGGAATTGAGGGTAAACTGATTAAATTTGCTGATGACACAAAGCTAGGAGGGATAGCTAATACTAGAGAAGAGAGAGAGAGGATTCAAAAAGATATAAATAAACTGGAGAAGTGGGCAGCAACTAACAGTATGGTTTTTAACAGGGAAAAATGCAAAGTACTACATCTGGGCAATAAAAATGAAAAAAGCATATACAGAATGGGAGGAATAGGCCTAAGCAGCAGCACATGTGAAAAAGATTTGGGTATACTAATAGATCACAGACTGAATATGAGTCAACAGTGTGATGCAGCAGCAAAAAAGGCAAATGCAATTCTAGGATGTATTAACAGAAGCATACAGTCTAGATCACGTGAAGTCATTATTTCCCTCTACTCCTCTTTGGTCAGACCTCATCTGGAATACTGTGTCCAGTTTTGGGCACCACATTTTAAAAAAGACATCAACAAACTGGAGCAAGTTCAGAAAAGAGCAACCAGAATAGTGACCGGTCTGCAAACCCTGTCTTATGAGGAAAGGTTGCAGGATTTGGGATTGTTTAGTTTGCAAAAGAGAAGACTGAGAGGAGACTTAATAGCTGTCTACAAATATCTAAAGGGCTGTCACATTGTAGAAGGATCAACTTTATTCTCATTTGCACAAGGAAAGACTAGAAGCAATGGGATGAAACTCAATCAATCAATCAATCAAATTTATTATCGCCAAGTACATATTACATATATACAAGGAATTCTTTGCGGCAAAGAGGCAACATAATATATAACAACAGATACAACAAGTAACATCTAACAAGACAGATACAGTATATAGTCTACACATGACGATTTAATTGTTGAACAGAGAGTGGATAGAAGCTGTTCATATGGCGGTTGGTGCTGCATTTGGGGACTCTGAAGCGACGTCCTGAAGGGAGTAGTTGGAATGAGGAGTGTCCCGGGTGAGAGGGATCGGATGAAATTGTCAATGCGTGGGATCGAATACTGTTATCATAAAGATCCTGGATTTTAGGCAGGGGGAACCTATAATTCTCTCTGCTGTTCTGAAAGTCCTTTGTAAGCGGAGTTTGTCATGCGCAGTGGCTCCCCCATACCAGACTATCAGAGAGGAACAAATCACAGATCTGATGAGAGAAACCATATCTTTTCAGCTGACGCAGGAAGAACATCCTCTGTTGTGCTTTTCTTATAATAACATCCACATTTTTCCCCCATTTAAGATCATGAGAGATGATAACACCAAGGAATTTGGTCTCTGTGACCCTAAGAACCACTTCGTCATGGATGTAGATTGGAAGTATCTCATGTTGATCTTTCCTAAAATCCACAACCATCTCAGCAGTTTTTTTTAGTGTTGAGTACAAGATTATTGGCTTTACACCAGTCACATATTCTTTTCACCTCACTCCGATACAAGTCTTCAGCATTTCCCCTGATGAGACCAATCAGTGTCATATCATCGGCAAATTTCAAGATTTTTACTGAGTCTGCAAGAGATGCAATCATTCGTATAGAGAGAAAACAGTAACGGGGACAAAACACACCCCTGAGGTGCCCCGATGTTTGTGACCAAGGTGTCCGAAGTGAATGGTCCAACTTTTACACTCTGTATCCTGGCTGTCAGGAAGTTATAAATCCACAAGCATAAGTTGAGAGGGACTCCAAGAGCTACCATTTTCTTATGAAGTAAATTCAGATCAATGGTATTGAACGCTGAGCTAAAGTCCATGAAAAGAATCCGGACATGTGAGTGCAGTTCATCTGTATGATCCAAAATATACTTCAGTGCCAGATTGACAGTGTCGTTTGCCGAACGATTCTCCTTATAGGCAAACTGAAGCGGGTCCCATAGCTTCTGCGTGAATTTTATCAGGTGGGACATCATAATTCTTTCGAAGACTTTCATAGCTACAGATGTGAGTGCTACTGGTCTATAGTCGTTCAACTCAGAGGATCCCACTTTCTTGGGGACAGGGATAATTGTGGAACTTTTCCAACACTGAGGTACAACGCACTCTTTCAGTGACACATTGTATATATTTGTCAGTATAGGGGCAAGCTGGGTAGCACATAATTTCAGACACATTGGAGATACACCATCAGGGCCAGGTGCCTTTTTGATCTTAAGTCCCTTCAGGATGCGTATCACCTCTGCCTCGGAGATCACTACTTGGGAGTTGCACAATAAATGATCTTTATATGAACAGACTGAGGAGCTTAGAGATGAATAGCCACTGTGTGTAGAGCTTGCCTCAAATCTGCAGTAGAATTCATTTAACTCTGCTGCCAGACTTCTGCTGGGGTTCACTATAGTGGGGTGGCTTTTATAATTGGTGACCTCTCTTAATCCTCTCCATGCAGATCTAGTATCTTTTGATGAGAACCTTTCCTCCAGAATCTTTGCATACTCGTGTTTGGCTAACTTGATCTCTTTAGATAGCGAGTTCCTAAGTTTCTTGAATTCAGTAATATCGCCTGCTTTATAAGCCTCCTCTTTTCTCTTACGGATCAACCTGACTTTATTTGTAAACCACGGCTTGTTGTTTCCCCGAAAGTGGACAGATTTGGATGGAATAAACGTGTCTTCACAAAAGCGGATATATGAGAACACTGCATCAACCCATTCATCCAGACCCGAGCATGTTTCCTGGAATACCTCCCAGTCCGTGCATTCAAAGCATGCTTGTAGTTGCAATTTTGCCTCCTCAGACCATGTCTTCTTTGTATAAACTGTAGGTTTGGATGTTTTCAACCTTTTCCTGTAGGCTGGAATTAAATGAATTAGACAATGTTCTGAAAAGCCCACTGCTGCTCTCCTCACTGCCCTGTAGGCCCCTTTTATGACTGTATAGCAGTGATCAAGCGTATTGTTCTCTCTCGTGAAGCAGTTTATATGTTGAGTAAATTTGGGGAGATCCAGGTTGAGTTTTCCTTTGTTAAAGTCCCCCATTACGATCACAAATGCTTCTGGAGATCCTTTCTCCCATTCTGATATTTTGCAAGCTAATTCACCAATAGCAGCTTTAACAGATGCTTGAGGGGAAATATATACTGCAACCAGAACCATAGATGAAAACTCTCTTGAGAGTAAAATGGTCTACAATTGAGTGCAAGGTACTCTATATCTCTATATCTTGAGAGCAACCTTTTCCCAGTATGTTAACATCACAGCACCAACTAGTGTTGATGTAGAGACATACCCCTCCCCCCCTTTGTTTACCTGAAGCTACACAATCACGGCCAGCTCTGTAGATAACAAAACCAGGTAGATCCAGACTGCAATCAGGGATGGTCTCATTCAACCAGGTCTCAGTAAAACAAAGAGCAGCTGAATTGGCCATATCAGATCTCATGTTACAAAGTAAGCTCAGATCCTCCATTTTGTTAGATAAGGAAAGGACATTAGCCAAGTGAGTGAAGGAAGAGCTGTTCTGAACCCTCTCCTCCGAAGGCATGCCAGGACGCCTCCTCTCCTGCCTCTCTTGCAGTACACCTCCACAGGTTTCACAGAAGTAATGGATTTTATGTACTCAATTGTTGAATTAGCAATCATGCTCCAAGAAGGGGAGTCCATGAGAAATTGCGGATGATTCCAGAATAATAAATCGTCCCTTGAAATCATAAGAGTAGGTTTACAGAGTGCAGTGGCCATGATTACACTCAGCTTGTAGCTATAAAGACTGAACAGTCACAGCTTAGCAGAGTTAAATGTACAACTTTCCATAAAGGGTGCTCCCAGCACTGCTGGGGGGGAGGGCATGGGTGCAACAAGACAGGGACATCAGGGGACATGCCAACAGTCAGTCCAAACCTGGCCAGCTCACCCCTTCAGCTCCACCTGGACCCCAAGATCTCCAGAACATCTCCAGCACCGCACACTCCACCAGTTTTCCTATCCCGGGATCATCTGCTTGCTGGAAATGGGTACAAGTTGTAGGAAAGTTGGCAGGCAGCCAGCAGCTTCACTCTCTCCCAGCTGGATCCAGGCACGGAGCTCCACGAGGACAGAAAGACACCGGTCCCAGCTGATCGCAGTCTCCACACTACTCCCAGCTCTGCCGAATCCTGTAGCTACGCAATGGTGAGTGAACCAAAGGGAGAATTAACAATTAAACGGGGAAAAAAACTAAAAAAACTCAGGAGCCTCATGCCAGAGCAGCCATCTCTCGGCGCTCCTCCTCCTCCTTAAACTGAATGGGAGGAGACACAGATTAGATATTAGAAAAAACTTTTTGACAGTTAGAGTGATCAATGAGTGGAACAAGCTGCCACGAGAAGTGCTGAGTTCTCCTTGAATGGAAGTCTTCAAACAGAGGCTGGACAGACATCTGACTGGGATGATTTAGCGAATCCTGCTTTGAGCAGGGGGTTGGACCAGATGGCCCAGGAGGTCCCTTCCAACTCTACGATTCTATGATTCTATGATTCTATGAGAAAAGACGATTATGTGGCAATACTGAAGCAATATCTCAAAGAAGCCAGCCAGGAAGTTAAAGCTTGGGTGGAAATGGGTCTTCTAAATGGACAATGACCTGAAGCATACTGTCAAAATGGTAACAAAGTGGCTTAAGGATAATAAAGTCAATGTTTTGGAGTGGCCATCACAAAGCCCTGATCTCAGTCCTATTGAAAATTTATGGGCAAAGCTGAAAAGGCCGGTGCGAGCAAGGCGACCTACAAGCCTGGATCAGTTACACGAGTTTTGTCAGGAGGAATGGGCTCAAATTCCGATCAACTATTGTGAGAAGCTTGTGGAAGGATATCCCAAACGTTTTACCCAAATCATTCAGTTTAAGGGCAATGGTATCAAATACTAATGAAATATATGTAAGCTGTTGACTTTGCAGTAAGTAATGAAAATGCCTTAAAATATTATCTCCTTCTCATTATTCTGGCATTTGGCAAATATTAATAATTATGGTAATCCTAATTGACCTAAAACAGAAAAAAGGTTTATTCTGATTTCATGTCAGATATTGAGAAAAACATGCACTTGTGTCTTTTTATATAGTGTATGTAAACTTCTGGTTTCAACTGTATCTATAAAAAGTGCACAGGTAAAGATCCCCAAATACATGAGACAAAAATTGTCCGTCAAACGGTGATTTATTGATTGGTAATGTCACGCCGTTTCTGTTTGTATTTGGTTGTCGGCGTGACAATGCATGTTTTTTGCTTTAACCCCTTACTCCTTTCCCCCTAATTGAGCTGGGATACTGCTGGCTTTTACCTGTGTGGAGCCTGCTCGGTTCCCTGCTCTGCTGCGTAGCTGCACATGTGGTGTTGGGTCTTTGCTCTGCTGCTTGACTATTCGCATGTGCGATCCTTGGTTACCTCTGTGGAAGCTGTCCGCGGGTTGTGAGGTCATTTGCAGCTGGTGCATGACTTTCCACGTGTGTCTTGGCTGGCAGGTTCTCTAGGCTGCAGTTCCTGCACTTGTAGGGAAGGTGACCTGATGGACGGACTGACTGTTCAGGTTTCAAAGGGGTTTGCACTTGTCAGGCAGGACGTCAGTTATGACAGAAGGGAAAACAGCAAAACAGCTAGGAAAGTGTAGGTGACGTGTAGTACCTGGAATTGACATTAGAGGGCAGGGAGGAGTGTGAGCATAGGACTTGACATCAGCTTAGGGCTAAGAAACCGTTGGTCATGGGGGGCAGAGTTACAGGGAACCGGGAAAGCTATAAATTTGACAGGAGGGATCCAGAAGATTCCAGTCCCCAGGGGGAGCTCAAGTGACGAGAAGACCTTGACAGTTGGTGCACTGTGAGGAAAACCTAACTAGGGGACTGAGGAGAAAGGAAGTCAAGGGGGGTGGTCCTGACACAAAGTACCGCAGTATAGACGAGGCTCCGGGTGTAGGACACTGTATTTGGAACAACGTATGACCAGTAAAATTACTGTTGGTGTACAGGCCTACGGCAGCCACAGTGACGGAGCTGTCAGAGCGTCACAGAGTGAAAAGGGACGGTACGGATATATACGTCCCTGTTGAAAGAACGCTGTCTCAATCTGTTCTGTAACCGGAGAGCTGTGAAGAGAATTGCGGTGTGTTGTGGGACCATCAGGCGGACGGTGAAAGAAAGAATAAACTTGGACCTGTTGCACCCGCAACGTGCCTCCATCTTGTGTCTGTATGTCACTGCGCGGTATACAGAGGGACCCCCCCAGTCCGGCCCACGACCCTACACACTGACTGTGCTGTAATGGTTTCTGTGTGTGCTTAGGGCATGCGCAGCCACACCTTCCCTGCTTTTATCAGGGTTAGTGTGTGTACTTGAAATGCTGTCCCCAGCCAATTGCTGAGGGGCAGCTCCTTTATAAAGTTACCCTGCCCTATGGGTGGGGCCAGAGCTACTCACAACTCACAAGGCTCCTTGACTTTGCTATGTGTGTCTCGTGTCTGTGGACCTCGTCTGTCTCGGTTATGGTATCAAATTCCCTGCCTTGATTCCTGCTTTGTCCTGTTCCCTCGCCCTGCCCCGGAGGCGGTATATCCGAGCCTGAATCCATGCTCCTGTTCCTGTCCTGTACCTGACCCTGTCTAAATTCGCCCTGGCCTAGAAGCGGTGTATCCAGGCTTGAATCCCTGATCCTGTACCTATCCTGTTCCCTCGCCCTGCCCCAGAGGCGGTATATCCGGGCCTGAATCCTTGATCCTGTACCTGACCCTATCTAAATTCGCCCTGCCCTGGAGGCGGTGTATCCAGACTTGAATCCTTGATCCTGTACCTGTCCTGTACCGGACCATGTCTGAACTGTCTGCTGTGTTGTGTTCCTGGAATCCCTCTTTGTTTGGAGCCCCGCACCCTGTGACTCTGAGACTCTTGTAACCGGTGTTCCTGCTGAGCATCTACTATGCTGTGCTCTGACTACCATGCGGTGCTAGCTCCATGCAGGCCCAGCAATCCTGCGGTTTTAGCACCATCACGCTTGAGTTCATTCCTAGGTCCGATGCCTGGAGCCTGACGACCGCAGTCTGGAACCTGATGACCGCTGCCTGGAGCCTGGAGCTGGATGACTGCAGTGGTGCCTGTTGGATGTCTGGAGCCAAACGACTCCTGTCTGATGACTGCTGGTGACTCTGATGTCCTGTGGGTGACCCTGATGTCCTGCCTGCGTCTGGATGACCTCGTGTATCCTGATGTCCTGATGACATTGTGTATCCTGATGACCTCATGTGTCCTGATGACCTCGTGAGTTCTGATGTCCTGATGACCTCGTGTGTCCTGATGACCTCATGTGTCCTGGTTTTGTCTATGTACTGTGACTTTACTTTAAGTAAACTTTACTTTATTTATACCTGAAGTTGTGCGGTGTCATCAAGTACTACGTATCCTTGTCCACATGCTCAGTTGCCACAGAATCCCGGTCGCTGCCCTTCCCTAGAACGGGTAGGCCCGGGTCCCCCTCAGTGGTATAAAGGGTCCATATTGCGTCCCCGGGGATGCCCGCCCCCTCGCCGTTGGCGTGGAGGCACCAGTTGGGCCGCGTCTGCGGCTGCAGTCGTGACAGGTAAAAGAAAACATCTTAGACTACATCAGCCAGTGCTTATACAGGCCCTCAAAAATTAAATGTGCCGGATCGGTCTCTTGAACTATAACAACCGTTTGTCAGTAGCCATTTGTTTGAAATGAGCAATAACTTGTTTCACCGAAGAAGTCAACCATCTTTTGTTATAGTCAAAATCAGCTGTTTCAGTCTACTTTTTTTCTGATGTGCATGGGGCCTTAAAAGGGTTGTTCACTACTGGATAACCCCTTCTTTATTGCTAAAGTTCCAAGATAGAATAAAAAATGTATTACTTTCGAATACTTAGTGGACCTTGATTGGCTGCTGTGGTGAAGCAATGTCATGTGACCACCAGGCATGATATCACCAATATTTCTGGAGTGACTCTAGTCCAGGAGGTAAGTATGCGCTTATCTATTTTATTAAGGGCACTTAAAAAGTAACAAAGGGGTTATCCAGTAGTGGAAAATTCCTTTATGTCCATTTTCAGAGAGGAAGAGGACACTTGAAATCTAGTGCCAACCTATTGGATGTAGCAACCCAAAACGTCAATATCGTCCCTTTAACAAGCCTTGCCATATGACTTAGAATAAGAAGTCAAATGTTTCTCCATATGGAGAGTGAAAAGCCAAGCCTGGCATTTCAGAGTGAGGAGAGTTATAAGCCATGCAAGTGCCTCTCCATAAGGAGAAACATTTCCCCTTACACCCCAATCCAGAGCCTCTCACCTAGCCAAATCAGATTTCATACCTTGCACTGATGAGGGGCAAGACCCTAAAACACACTGTGTCTGCAAATTAAGATTCTAGTTTCTTTTAACACTTGAAATTTTTTGAGATATGAAATAACTTATTGTTACAGAAGAAGTCCTTATTTATGAAAATGTTGAGATTTCAAGCTATCACAATTATATCCTTATAGGTGAGGCATAATACAGCATAGTCTGTTCTGCAATGCTCTGCAAATAGACAGGCATATGATTATGTTTCAAAGGGAAAAGTGAAAGTAATTTGAGCATAAAGCCAGACCTCTTCAATTTCTAAGAGCAGAGCAAAACATGGATAGGAAAAAGCATAATGTCTATGCAACATGGGATTTTCGGTGGATTATTTTTCAGAACAACACTTGGACTGGATTAACTTGTATGTGGATTATAATTTGATTAGGAGATATTATGAAGATCTGAAGGTCTACAAAAGGTAATTATTAAGGTCCATTTCTTTCTTTTCTGAAGGTCATCCATTGTTCTGGCAGTTTGTATGTTTAGTTGGTGAAATGAAAATCTACCAAAAATTTATGGGATAAAAAATAGTAAAGTTGGATATTAAAGTGGTAAACATCAGGATAAATCCTGCAGAGTACAAAATCCAGCCTGGAGGACGGAGACAGTGACTACACCCAATAAAATAGTTTATATTTGATCATAATTCCCAGTGTATATTTCATTTTATCTCAGTTTGGGGATAAATTACAAAGATAATTATGGAAAAGTAAGTAATTTCGTAATAAGAATAACAAAAGTTTCAGATTTCTCTAGTTGGTTTCACTTTCTATTTTCCTTTCTATATTATTCCTTTTTTTGCTCGTTCTTGCAAAATGACGATGATTTTTGTTTCATATGTTTGCTCAATAATATGAAGAGAAAAAAACATTTATTGCTATAAATCCTTGAAATGATGCTGGATTTTATAATCAGTGATGGTGATGATGACAATGGTGACTGAAACCATGATGTTGATAAATCCTTTTTGCTCTTTAATGAAATTGATCTGGTTAATAAGGAAATATAAAGTGTTTGGCTTAATTGCATTGATAAGCTTGCCTTACAGGAGGATATTTATTGCTTATAACAGATTAAAAGATCGCATATTGACATTGCTCGACCTTCTTCTTAGACAGCCTTAGATGGGGAAAACAAAGACCATACTCAGTAAAGAGCACTGAAAAATAAAACCGTGAGATTATTGCTTTCATGATGAAACATTTGTTTGAATTAAATCTCATGTGCTTTTTAAAAAAAAAAAAAAAAAAAGAAAAAAAGACCAATGAACAGATTAAAGGGAATCTGTCACCTCATTTTAGCCCTATCAGCTGCCGGCACCGCCATCAGGGGCTTATCTACAGCATTCTGTAATGCTGTAGATAAGCCCCCCCCCCCCCCGATGTAACCTGAAAGAGAAGAAAAACGAGTTAGATTATACTCACCGGGGGGGGCGGTCCGGGTCCGATGGGTGTCGCGGTCCGTGTCCGGCGCCTCCCATCTTCTAGCGATGACGTCCTTCTTACTTCTGCCACGGCTCCTGCGCAGAATAATCTAATTCACCGCACACTCAAATGGATTTCATGCAAGAAAGCATCCATTTTATTATAAACGAAATATGGGAGCCAAACAAGAATATATAGTGAAGCGATATAAATATAAATAGACGTTTCGGCTCTGCCAGAGCCTTTTTCACTTTATCGCTGTGAATAAAAGAAAAATAAATAAACAACAGACCAAAAAATCAATAAAAGAGAGAAAAAAATAGAAAAATCAGCATCAACAAATTATAACAACTGTCCTGGTGTATAACAGTGATAAATACATACATATATATATACTGTATATACATATATACACATATTGCAATAATACAGCCTAGCGAGCTAGCACCATTTTGAGAATGAGAGAAAAAGGGATTACCTTAGCTCAGAGTCGGATAAGGTGCAGAAGGAAGAGTAGAACTCCCTCAAGAGAATGCCCAAGAAGGGTGGATGAAAGGAATAGTCAGAATTATAATTAGCTTATATGTGCTATATGTACCATGGTTATATATATATTTCTATCCCATATAGAGAAAGGAGTAATGGGTTATTATAATGTTGCAGCGCTATGTTGGGCTATATATTGTATTATTGTTCAAAACTAGACATATAAGAGAATTGCCATAGTCATGTGTGTACATGTAGTCAAAATAGCGCTGGTAGGTGAACTAAATACAGCTCATAGTATATATATTAATATGCATAGGAGCAATGCTTCCATGCAATATAGTGCTGCCTAATAGGATAACTGCCCAAAGTCTACCCGGTAGAGCGCTATTGTGTATATTAGCTAATGTCATGTATATGTGGAGCAGTCCTCTACCAGTCTAGCGTTGCTTAACAAGGTAGCCGCCCACAGAATGCAAAGTACCTGATGCTGTATATTGTAGAGCGGCGCTCCCGCACCTGGCTGTAATGGCGGTATACATCTGTTCCTAGCATTGGGCGATTTTTATATGTGCGCCAGTGGCAGTGTCCGGCCGGAAGTGAGGTGTCCGGACTGGAAGTGACGTCGCGCTAGTGTTATGTGCAGGCTAGCGCTCTGTCTCTACTGCGCAGGCTCAGGGACTTAGTTGTTAAACTGTGTGAGTGTGTATATTACAAACAGGGCAGCATCTCCCTGGATTGAATAAGTATGTAGGTTGTCAAAAACCAAGGTAGCGGCATGGTTGTAGGACTGTCAAGGCTCATGTGGGACAGATAGATATACAGGGCAACCTATAGATAAGAGTATGTATATATAGAAAAACCTATAGAACATGAACGGAATAGTTATTGGCACATATATCATGATGAATCAATAATTTGGTTTATTAAGGATATACTAGGCTAAACATATAGAAGAGTCCAGGGGGCGGAGCAAACTCACCTAAGGTGATAGAGTGTTAGCGAGTCTGTAAATCAGCAGAAAACAGGTTATTAATGTTCATATAAACCAATCTATCTCTCTATTAAGCCCTTTAGGGGCTAGGGTATCCAGTTTATATATCCAAAATGTTTCCCTTTCCCTCAGGAGTTTAACATGATCACCACCCCTTCTAGGATGGGGTACATGTTCAATTACTTGGTACTTCAGCTGTGCAACCCAGTGTCGGAATTTAGTAAAGTGTTCTGGTAAGGGTAGCCAGTTCTTCTTACATCTGATTGTAGACTTGTGGCTAGCAATGCGATCCTTGATGTGTTGGGTTGTTTCCCCTACATAGAGGAGACTGCAAGGGCATTTAACTAAGTATACTACAAAGTTGGAGTCACATGTAAAGTAGCCACATATTGGGAAAGATTTGCCTATCCTTGGATGAGTAATATTATCTGATCTAATTACATTTGAGCAAGCTGCACAATTTAAGCAGGGGAATGTACCCTGACGTCAGGTAGCGAGTAACCTTTGAGTGGTAGTAGGTAGCTTACTACCTATGTCAGCTCTCACTATTTTGTCACGAATATTAGTGGGTCGTTTCGTGCATATCAGTACCGGAGCTTCAAAAGAACTAATATCAGGATAGGCCTTAGAGAGGAGAGGCCAATGTTTTTTGATGATAGAATAGACCTTAGGCATCAGCGGGTGAAAGGTATGGACGAATGGAACCCTTTCTCTAGGGTGCGTAGCGGGTGGAGGAGATGGAGGGGCTAAGACTCGCTTCTTTTCGTCCTCGAGTAGTCTCAACGGGTATTGTCTCTCCTTAAATTTATTGGCCATTGTATCCAGTCTCTCTTTTAAGGTGTCATGATCCGATAAAATACGTGCCACTCTATTGAATTGTGAGCGTGGCAAGCTATTCCTGGTAGCCCTAGGGTGACAACTTGAATAATGCAAAAGGCTATTGCTATCTGTTGGTTTGCAGTACAGATCTGTAGAAAGATTGCCCTCACTGTCTTGTAATACTCTTGTATCAAGGAAGGGAACTGATTCCGTACTAGAGTGTAACGTGAACTGTAACTCAGGAAAAATAGAGTTAAGGTATAGGTGAAAGTCGTGTAGAGAGGAGATCGTCCCTGTCCAGATAAAGAAGATATCATCGATATATCGATGGCAACCTAGAGCAAATTGTAGGAATAGATCATTAGAAAAAACGTGGTTGATCTCAAAGTAATTCATATATGCATTTGCATAAGCTGGCGCTATATTTGCGCCCATCGCGGTGCCACACTTCTGTATATAGTAATTGTCCTCATATACAAAGTAATTCCCATGTAGCACTAAGTTGAGAAGATCCAAACAAAACTGGATGGAATCTGTGGACAGGTCCGAAGAGCTCAGTAAGAATTTCGCAGCTTTAATCCCTTTGTCATTGGTAATCGAGGTGTATAAGCTGTTAACATCCAAGGTGGTGAGGATGTTACCTGGGGGTATTTTGCCTAACCGCTGAATAACGTTCAGGAAATGTCCTGTATCAAGGAGAAAAGATCTCGTCTGTTTGACCAAAGGTGTAAAGATTTTCTCAAGGAAAACAGATAGTGGAGACAAAACAGAATCCGTGGATGCAACAATTGGTCTGCCCGGTGGATTGTGTAGTGATTTATGTACTTTCGGCAGAATATAAAAAACAGGTGTAATTGGATGAGGGTTGACTAAAAAGCTCCCTGTTTTTTGATCAATTGTAAGGCGGTCTAGATACGTTTTGACAAGGTTATTCATCTTATAGGTAATAGTAGATACATGGTCCCTGGGGATCATCCCATATGTGTTAGTATCTGATAGTTGTCTGTTGACTTCCATATTGTAATCAATATAATTCATGACCACTATAGCACCGCCTTTATCTGCCGGCTTTATTATAATATTCTTATTGTTGTGAATAGAAATAAGAGCCTTTTTCTCAGCTGGTGATAGATTTGAGTGAGTGGGAAAAAGACCAAGTTGTGCTTGATGAGAAAGCATTTTGACCTCACGGTCTACTAGCGAAATGAACATCTCTGTAGCATGATATGTACATGGAGGACAAAACTTACTTGGACTACGGAGACCAAGCAAGGAAACCGACAATTCAGGAACAGGCATATCACATGACATCGCAGTCCCCCCACCCATAGGGTAGGGGGACAGACCAAGCGCAGGCATATTTTATCAGCCCTGTTGAAAAAAAGTCATTAAGAAAAAGTCACAGATACATTTTTCCTATTACAACCAATGTAGTAGTACTCCTGCATAAGGAACTAAAATTTGGTAAGGGTTCTGCCACCTAAGAAGCTCAACTGGCTTTCTATATTCTCTGACTATTTCATTCTATTGAATATTCATTAGTATTTGAGGGTAGAGATGAGAGCAAAGTATTCTCTCTCAATATCTATTGTTTCATGTTCAGGCAGATCATTGGATGGAAATTCCAGAAATGCAGCAGCAAATCATGGTTATACAGCTGAAACCAGAAGTTTCCATACACTATATAAAAAAGACACATATGCATATTTTTCTCAATATCTGACATGAAATCAGAATAACTCTTTCCTCTTTTAGGTCAATTAGGATTACTACAATTATTAATATTTGCCAAATGCCAGAATAATGAGAGAGAGAGAATGTTTTAAAGCATTTTATTGCTTACTACAAAGTAAAAAACTTACATACACTAAGATTACTATGTCTTTAAACAATTCTGGACTGCCCGTATGATGATGTCATGTGTTTGAAAGCATCTGAGGTTTTTTGGCAACACCTGAGTTAATTAGAGACATACCTGTGGTTGTATTTTAATGCACACCTGAAACACACTGCATCTTTATGTAGCATCATGGGAAAGTCTAAAGAAATCAGCCAAGATATCAGGAAGAGAACTGTGTACTTGAACAAGTCTGGTTTATCCTTTGGTACAATTTCAAAATATCTGAAGGTACCTTGTTCATCTGTACAAACAATTATACGCAAGTACAAACAAATTGGGAATTGGGAATGTGCAGCCATCATATTGCTCAGGAATGAGATGGGTTCTGTGTCCCAGAGATGAGGGCACTTTGGTCCGACATGTGCATATCAACCCAAGGATAACAGCAAAAGACCTTGTGAAGATGATGGCTGATAAGATTGTGTCAATATCCACAGTGAAACGAGTACTGTATCAACATGGGCTGAAAGGCCGCTCAGCTAGGAAGAACCATTACTCCAAATTAATGTTTGCAAATGCACACAGGAACAAAGATCTTAATTTTTGGAGATGCCATGTGGTCTGATGAAACTAAAATTGAACCTTTTGGGCATAATGACCATCGTTATCTTTGGAGGAAAAAGGTAGATGCTTGGAAACCTAAGAACACCATCCCAACTGTGAAACATGGGGGTGGCAGCATCATGTTGTGGGGTTTTGCTGCAGGAGGGACTGGTGTACTTCACAAAATAGATGCTATCACGAGAAAAGACGATTATGTGGCAATAATGAAGCAACATCTCAAGACATCAGCCAGGAAGTTAAAGCTTGGGTGGAAATGGGTCTTCCAAATGGACAATGACCTGAAGCATACTGCCAAAATGGTAACAAAAGTTACTTAAGGATAACAAAGTCAATGTTTTGGAGTGGCCATCACAAAGCCCTGATCTCAATTGTATTGAAAATTTATGGGCAAAGCTGAAAAGGCCGGTGCGAGCAAGGCGACCTACAAACCTGGATCAGTTACACCAGTTGTATCAGGAGGAATGGGTCCAAATTCCGACCAGCTATTGTGAGAAGCTTGTGGAAGGATATCCCACACATTTTACCCAAGTGATTTAATTTAAGGACAATGGTACCAAATACTAATGAAATGTCTGTAAACTTTTTACTTTGCAGTAAGTAATAAAAATGCCTTAAAACATTCTCTCTCATTATTCTGGCATTTGGCAAATATTAATAATTATGGTAATCCTAATTGACCTAAAACAGGAAAAGTTAATTCTGATTTCATGTCACATATTGAGAAAAACATGCATATGTGTCTTTTTATATAGCGTATGTAAACTTCTGGTTTCAACTATGCCAGTCAAGCGCTTCAGCATTTTATAATATATTTAGTCCATTTATTGCTAATAACCTCATATTATTGAATGCAAAAAGTAAACCGAAGTCACTTAGAATATGAAGTTTCCGTGAGTTTCTTAAGGGGATAATGTATATGATGATTAAACAATGGCATGACTGCATATGTCCTTCTACAACATTAATAATACTTGTTTTGTAATAATCTGATGTACCATCTCTGAGAAATCAAGTTTTAAAGCCGCATGTAGAATAGTCTAGAAATGCATTGGAGACACATCAAAGTGTATTGGCACCAGGGCCGGGACAAAGTGTAGGCTTATGCCTGTTAGGCATTGGGTTCCTGTCGCTGCACAGCAGGAATCCCGAGTGTTGCATCCAGTAGTCTCCCATTCCTCTTCGGCCACAGAAGAGCCTGCTCAGCGGACTCGTCGATCCCGGCGCTCTGCTCAAACCAGCTCTGTGGGTTTGGTTGCTGTTGCTACTGCTACCTCTGGTCCAGCTATAGCAGTGCATGCTGGTCAGCAGCGAGCTACTCCAGGGACTAAGTCCTCCTTTTGGTCCACTGAGCATGCCCGTGGGACGATCTCTGATTGGAGATCGGAGGTCACATGCTCAGGTCCTTCTCCAGTTCGGATTGGACCATCAGAAAGGTCAGGAAGGTCCCAGAAGGACGCGGCTATAAAAGGTTCGCATGGCCACTAGGCCATGCGCTAGAATAGACTGTATTATCAGACTATGAGGAGTGAGTGTTGTAAGCATGTATGAATGTGTCTGGTGAATGACTCATTAAGAAACCCCTACCCTTGGTATGCATGTGTTGTGCAGCCTAGCCTGTTAACGCCCAGGCTTAGATGTAGGTAGGACAGAGTCTGAGACAGGCATCAGTGTCCACCGGTGGCTCTGCATGCCACGGTGCACGTGCTCGACACTTCATAGTAAGCGTCTATAGTGGTGTCCGGAGGTGCGATGCCGCACACTCAGAAGGTCTAGAGGGACTCTGACCCCGTGTCCTTGGGGCAGAGTTCTGTGACCGCTTTCTGTGCGCTCCGTGGCCAGGCTCTCTGAGCTAAACAGGCCCCGGCATTTATGTTCTGCGGTAGCGCGGCTCTGTGAGTTAACAGAGTTCGCTTCTGTTCACACTGGGTGACGACAACCCACGTGTGACCTTTTGTACACCGCTTTATACTTCCGCCATTACTAAGCAGCAGTTTACCACCCCTGCACGGTGGAACC
This sequence comes from Dendrobates tinctorius, assembly GCF_039654945.1. NCBI lineage: Eukaryota > Metazoa > Chordata > Amphibia > Anura > Dendrobatidae > Dendrobates > Dendrobates tinctorius. Next base: position 20,638,641 of record NW_027361669.1, read on the forward strand.
CGGGCTGTGAACGCACCTTACTATTATTTTATTATTAGGTGCGTTCCGCCAGCCCTAACAATACCTAGGGCATTACCTCCTGCCTCTCCGATGGGATGCACTTTGGAAAAAAAACTCTGACACTTCTGAATGCCTGTGACCTCTGGCCACAAGCATTCAGCACAGTGACGGCTGTGGTGCGGGCACTCACACCTCTCACCCCCTTTTCTGTATGGGCATTGTCCGTCATTCACTTGTTGTACTCAATAGTATTTGCACATTTGCACAGCACTGGACAGGGAGCCTGGATTAGGTGAATATAAGCTTTTTTCATTTTCTTATTTTACTTTGACAATAAATGGGGACTACCACAAGTGGGTTGCTGACTATGGGGATCTTGAGGGGCTGTATGTGCGGACATTATGAAGGACTGTCTGTGGGGACAATATGGGTAGCTGGCTGTGTGGAAATTGAGGAGGTGAATATGGGAACATTGAGGGGCTGGATGTGGGGACATTATGATGGGCTGAATGTGTTGATACTATAAGGGGCTGGGTGTCGGGACATTATGAGGGGCTGACTGTGGGGACAGAAGAGGGGCTTTCTGTGGCGACATTATAAGGGGCTGGAAGTAGGGATATTATGACGGGCTGGCTGTGTGGACATTACGACAGACTATATGGACATTACAAGGGGCTTGCTGTGTGGCATTACCAGAGCAGCTGACTGTGGTAACATTACAAAGGGTGCTGTGGGGACATCATGCATATGGGAGATTGTGGGGGACATTATACTGTATATAAAGGGCTGTGGTGGATATCATACTATATATGAGTGGCTGTGGTGGTGGCCATACTATATTATTGGAGGCTATGATGAACTTCATACTTGACAACTTGCTGTGGTGGACATTATATTATATATTGGGGGACTATTGTGGATATACTGTATGGGCAGATCTGGTGTGCATCATTTCGTATAGGGGGACATTGTGAGAAATGTGATACAGTTTGGACAGGACAACATGTTGGGCAATATGAGGGCATAGTGTGAATAAAGGACATGAAATGGACATGGAGAAGTGGCAGCGTGAAATGTGGGCACAATTTGGAGAGATGTTAGCCTGGCAGGAACAGTGTGGAGCTGTTGAGAATGTAATGGAAAACAGTGCAAAGGAGACAGCTCTGGTATAGGCTGTGGTTTTTAACAGTGGACGGTGTAGCAGTTTTAGCTGATAATGGCTGACAATGTGGTGGTTATAGCTAGTAAAGGCAGACAGTGTGGTGTATGTAGCTCATTAAGTCCGACAGTATGGAGGTCATATACCATAGGACGTTCATTTAGGGCATAGTATAGACAAATATTGTTATGCACAGGGTATTTTAATAACACTTTTATTTTTAAGGGCACCGTGTGAAGATGTGCTGCAGAAAATCTGACAAGATGAAAGTCTGCAGATAAGAACTATGGAAGTAAAAAGTCATCATGGCATCTGGACAAGATGGAGACGAAAAAAAAAGAAATTACTAAGTCAGAGAAGAAATCACCTGTAGGGTGCCTGGATTTACATGTTCATACTGACTACGTAATCTCATCAGTACTGTAGTTCTTGTATGGTCTGCAGTCTGATAATAACTGATGATAACAACTCTCAGCATCTCCTTACTATTGTCAAAAGCATACTGGGAGATGTGGGTTCATGATATACAAATGTATATGGGCCTGACTTAGTATATGGACCTGATGTAGTCTTGTTCTAATGGTGGTTTTGGTGATGTATTCATGTACTGATGGTAGTTCTGGTGATGTATTCATGTACTGATTATGGTTCTGGTGATGCATTAATGTACTAATTGTGGTTCTAGTGATGCATTTACCTTCTGATGGTGGTTCTGGTGCCATATTCATGTTCTAATGAGGGTTCTACTGACCTATTTATTTACTGATGATAGTTTTGGTGCTCTATTTATGTACGATTGATGGTTCTATTTATGTACTGATGATGATTTTGGTTTTGTATTCATGTACTGATGATGTTTCTGGTGATGAATAAATTACCACAACAGCCATCACTACATGAATATGTCAAAAACATCACCATCCCTACATGAATACTTCACCAGAACCATTATCCGCTTAGGAATATGACACCAGAACTATCATCAGTTTTGTTACAAACTGTATTTGTCGCTTGACGGGCGTAAAAGCCATCAGACATATCTCTTTATCTATAATAGGTTCTGTTTAGTTTCCATTAGGATATCCCTAAATGCTGAACACCTTAATTGAAACCAAACGGCCTCCATTATATTAAAGCTATATTAGTTTACATGACCGTCCTTAGGTCTGACATTTAAAATATAAAATGCCAGGGATGAACATCACTATTTGTCCGTTGTATTGTATAAATGGTATGCAAACAATGAATGATTCTATATATCACTTTAAAAACAGACCCCATGTCTAGCCTCACCCATAAACTACATCACTTTTTTTTACTGCTGCCAGTATTTTGGGGAGAAAAAAGTAACAGTTCTAGTGTAAGTGGTTGTCAGAGTGGGAGGAGGGTGAATTTAGGAGACCTGTTACCTTCAGCCCATTCCTTTACTTGTTGGCTGAGGGTTTCATCTGGGGGAGGAGTGCACCATTGGCTTAATCTACCTAGGACCACAAAATACCTTGTCTGGGCCTGGATTAACACTCTGGGGGGAGTGCATACTCAGTTTCATTAGCATAAGGCTACGAAGATCTTTTTCTAGGATGATGCATTAGATTACTGCAAGACAAATATTTTTTTTTTTATTGAGGAACAAAGACCAATTCAGCCATACCACTAGTAGTATTCTGCAGGCCCGGACTGGGACTAAAATTCAGCCCTGGCATTTGAAGTCATATGGTGACTATATAATATCTTTGTACACTTATAGGTTACAAGAAGTGAGAGGAGATTAACAAGACTATAAAACATGTAGTCACAGCTGTGCCCAGTATTTCAGCTCAGTCCTATTTATTGCTTTTAGGTACAGTACTCCTCCCAAAGCTCTGTCCCCTTTTGTACGCACGGTGACAGAATTCCTGGCAGAACTGCTATCCATTGGGCAACCAGACCCCCTGGTAACAACCGCCCTTATCATACCTCCCAACTATTGAAGATGGGAAAGAGGGAGAAAGACAGCGGTGCGCGCAGCTCGTCGCTGCAAATTTTAGGCCACGCCCCGGCCACATCCATTTCGCAACTAGTCACACCCATGTCCATGCCCAACCGCACCCATTTAGCACTGCTGATCACACTGACTGGTACTGAGGGCACAGTGGCTGGCACTAAGGAAGAGAGAAAACAGAGAGAGAGCGAAAAATGAAAACAGAGAGAGAAAGAAAGGAGAGCGAGAGAGAAAGAAAGAACAGAGAGAGAAAGAAAGAGGGGGAGAAAGAACAGAGAGAGACAGAGAAAGAACAGAGAGAGAAAGAAAGAAGTAAAGAAAAGAAAGAACAGAGAGAAATAAAGAGAGGAAAAAAAAAGAAAGAAAGAGGGGAAAGAAAGAACAGAGAGAGAGAGAAAGAAAAAAAGATTAGAGAGAGAAAGAAAGAACAGAGAGAGAGAAAGAAAATGACGGAAAGACAGAAGAGAGAATGAGAAAGAAAAGAACAGAGAAAGAAAGAAAAAGAGAGAAAGAAATAAAGAAATAAAGAAAGATTCTATAAAGATACTATAGCAGCCCGGCTCCCATTGTAGTACCCACCTGAGCCTCCAGATGCAGGACATATCATGATCCGCTCACATGGCCAGCATCCCCGATTCCAAGGCGATCCTGCTGTCTGCGCTGTCGGAGGAGGACATGGTACTGGAACTGAAGCATTCCTAGTTCCGTCACAATCTCCTCATGAAATTATCTCATTTCCGGTCAGCTTCCAGCACATCACTTCCGGTGAAACGTCACGTGCGAGTTTTAAAATGCTCCTCGGGGCTCTGCCGTGTACTCCTGTGTCCGTGGGAAAAGCCCGCTTTGTATGCTTCGTACACACTTGGCTCCGCTCCATACATCCCATACACACGGCTCCGCTCTGTATACCCCATACACACGCGGCTCCGCTCTGTACACCCCGTACATGCGCGGCTCCTCTCCGTACGCCCCGTACACACACGGCTCCACTCCGTACATCTCGTACACACACGGCTCCTCTCCGTACACCTCGTACACACGCGGCTCCTCTCCGTACACCTCGTACACACACGGCTCCGCTCCGTACACCTCGTACACCTCGTACACACACGGCTCCTCTCCGTACACCTCGTACACGCGGCTTCTTTCTGTACACCTCATACACACACGGCTCCTCTCCATACAACTCGTACACGTGGCTCCGCTCCGTACACCTCGTACACACGCGGCTCCGCTCCGTAAACCTCGTACACATCCAGCTCCGCTCCGCACAACTCGTACACACGCGGCTCCTCTCCATACACCTCGTACACACACGGCTCTGCTCCGTACACCTCGTACACACACGGCTCCGCTCCGTACACCTCGTACACACATGGCTCCGCTCCGTACACCTCATACACACACAGCTCTGCGACATCTACCCTGTAAACCCCTCCTGACCCCACACATACTTACCTCATCCAGCACCATGACAACCAGCACAGCAGAGTGTTGCAGACACCAAGAGGCAGGGCTGTGCGCACAGGACCTGTGATGAGGTCACATGAGGGGTGGAGTCAGGGGGGTCACATGATCAGGGATCTGGACAAAGGCTCCTGATCATGTGACCCCCTGATTCCTCCCATCCTGTGACCTCATCACTGGTCCTGTGTACAGAGAAGAGAGCAGGCAAGCGATGCTGTGAGTGGCTGCGGGGGGGGATCTCAAGCTAGGGCGAGGATGGGGTGCGTGGCTGCTTATCTCCCTGCAGTGCACGCAGAGGGCCGGCGGCAGGAACAACAGCCAGGCCAGTGGCCGCATCAGCTGGCAAGCGGCCAGATGAGCGGGCGCTGCCGCCCGCGGCCCACATGACGGCGGCCCAGCGGGAAAATGCCCGGTTGGGCATATTACCAATCCGGGCCTGGTATTCTGTTATGTATAGATCAGGTCTGAAAAAGCGTGGATGATTGGAAAGAGCCTGGTAGCCTGTTTCAATTGGAATGCTGGCTTGTCCTAACGCACCCTCTCATAAAGAAATCATGATTGAACAAGTGTGTACAATCTATTCTTCACATGCATACCCTTTTATGTACATTTTATGCTGCTCAAGAATGAAAAGAGATGGAGAGTTCCGCAGAGGAGACTGTGTCTCATGAAATGAGAATAAAACGCTGGTGTCAGAATTGTTTTATTAATTGCATAGTATTGCAAATTAAGGGTTCCTCTCTCCACACACCACGCTGTGACCGGGTATTTGTATCTCCGCATCCACTTACAGGCTTTTTTGCTGCCTTCTTCTTTTACCCCTACATGGCTTTTACCATATGCTATAGTCCTTATATTTAAACTTATAGCTCAACTGACCCCATTGTTTAGGGTCTTACATTTGCTCTATTGGGGTTCTCTCAGTGCATCTTTAGCCACTGGACTTGAATATTTTGTCTCTTTTGGGGGTAATTTACTTCACTTAGGCTATTGGCTGATTGTCATTTGTTCAATGTTGCGTCATTTTTGATACGTCTGGTATACACAGTGGAGATAGCTGCAAGGTACCTAACAGGTCCTTCAGGTGTTATGGTTTATACATGTGGTCTGTACCTTGTTTGTGTGATACAGTGTAATCATGCTTTAATAAAATGTATTGTTTCAAATATTTGAAATGTATTCATGGTGATCCTGGCCATTATTTGTACACTCTTCTTTTTTCTTGAGTATTAACATAGCAAATTAAGGGCCTTCCAAAACCATTAAGCATACTTATATGGGGAAACACTCTAATTATGTTATTGGTCAGTAAACTCTATAAAAGACTGTTCAGTCTCCCTTCTCCATACACGTCCCCTGAGAAAGAAGCAATGAAACGTGCGTTGGGGTGGAGGGAAATGTTGCCAGTGCCCGCAACATTATATTGGACCTCAATGGGATCTTCACCTGTATAGGTAATTCAAAATATATACTAATCCATCTATGTATACTATATTCCAATAATTAGCACTATGGGTATATAAGTATGCTTAATGGTTTTGGAAGGCATCTACGTAGATTTATTATTGTTAAATTTTTGCCTTTATATGGCCATAGGTGAAATTAATTCTTAATTTGGCCCCTTTTGCCTTATTATTTTTTCAATATTTGCAAGGCAAGGCATCTTGTGCATGATTTATTTCAAACACGATCGCAGTGTACAGGGGGTTTAGTGAAGCATCGGAAGGGAGGGGCTCCCTCCATGCTTGGCTGAGACCCCCGCAGCAGCGCAATGTGCAGCGCTGCTGCGGGGGCCTCCTTCCCTGCAGGTCCCCGGATCCAATATGGCGGCGGGGACCTTCGGGGGCCTGCAGGGAGCTGGCTTCCTCACTGCCTGCAAAGCGCAGGCATGACGAAGCCTTCTGCACTGCCTGTGACAGATCGCTCATCTGTCACAGTGATCTGTGATGTGACAGATCAGCGATCTGTCACATGACAGTTATGTCCCCCCTGAGACAATGTAATAAAGTTAAAAAAAAAAAAAAAGTGTAAAATTAATTTATAAAAAATCGCTAAATAAATTAAAAAAAAAATATTCCCTAATAAATTCATTTTTTGGAAATAATAAAAAAAAACATTAAAAGTACACATATTTAGTATCGCCGCATCCGTATCGACCCGCCCTATGAAACTGTCCCATTAGTTAACCCCTGTAGCGAACCCCTTAAAAAATAAAAATAAAAAAACAAGCAAAAAATAATTCTTTACTATCATACCGCCGAACAAAAAGTGCAATAACGCGTGATCAAAAAGACGGATATAAATATCCATGGTACCTCTGAAAACATCATCTTGTCCTGCAAAAATAGAGCTGCCACACAGCATCATCAGTGAAAAAGTAAAAAAGTTATAGCTCGCAGAATAAAGCGATGCAAAAATAATAATTTTTTATATAAAATTGTTTTTATTGCATAAAAGCGCCAAAACATAAAAAAAGACATAAATGAGGTATCGCTGTAGCCATACCGACCTGAAGAATAAAACCGCTTTATCAATTTTACCGCATGCGGAACGGTGTAAACGCACCCCCCAAAAGAAATTCTTGAAATGCTGGTTTTTGTTCATTCTCCGTTCCAAAAATCAGAATAAAAAGCGATCAAAAAATGTCACGTGCCCAAAAATGATACCAATGAAAACATCAACTCGTCCCGCAAAAAATAAGACCTCACGTGACTCGGTGGGTCAAAATACGGAAAAGTTATAGCTCTGAAAATGTGGTGATGCAAAAACTATTTTTGCAATAAAAAGCGTCTTTTAGCGTGTGACAGCTGCCAAACATAAAAACCGCCATAAATAGTAAATCAAACCCCCCTTTATCACCCATTACTGTTAGGGATAGGGATAGGGCTGAGATTACGTTTAGGGGTTTATTGGGGTTAGGGTTGGAGTTAGAATTGGGGGAATTTCAACTGTTTGGGCACATCAGGTGCTCTCCAGCATGGGTCTGATCTCAATTCCAGCCAATTTGGCGTTGAAAAAGTCAAATGGTGCTCCTTCCCTTCCAAGCTCTGCTATGCGCCCAAACAGTGTTTTACCCCCACATATGGGGTATCGGCGTACTCAGAACAAATTGCAAAACAACTTTTGGGGTCCAATTTCTCCTGTTACCCTTAGGAAAATAAAAAATTGGGGGCAAAAATATCATTTTTGTGGAAAAAGAATATGATTTTTTTATTTTCACGTTATAAACTTCTGTGAAGCACTTGGGGGTTCAAAGTGCTCACCACATATCTAGGTAAGTTCCCTGGGGGGTCTAGTTTCCAAAACAGGGTCACTTGTAGGGAGTTTCAACAGTTTAGGCACATCAGGGGCTTTCCAAACGTGACATGGCGTCCGATCTCAATTCCAGCCATAAAAGTCAAATGGCGCTGCTTCCCTTCCGAGCTCTGCCATGCACCGAAATAGTGGTTTACCCCCACATATGGGGTATCAGCATACTCAGGACAAATTGCACAAAAACATTTGGGTCCTGTTACCCTTGGAAAAATAAAAATTGAGGGTGAAAAGATCATTTTTGTGGAAAAAATATGATTTTTTAATTGTACGGCTGTACGTTATAAACTTCTGTGAAGCCCTTGGGGTTTAAAGTTCTCACCACACATCAAGATAAGTTCCTTGGGGGGTCTAGTTTCCAAAATGGTGTCATTTATGGGGGTTTTCCACTGTTTTGGCACATCAGGGGCTCTCCAAACATGACATGGCATCCGATCTGAATTCCAGCCTTAAAAGTCAAATGGCGCTGCTTCTCTTCCAAACTCTGCCATGCACCCAAATAGTCATTTACATCCACATATGGGGTATCAGCGTACTCAGGACAAATTGCACAATAACTTTTAGGGTCCTGTTACCCTTAGGAAAATCAAAATTGGGGGTGAAAAGATCATTTTTGTGGAAAAAAATATGATTTTTTAATTGTGCAGCTGTACGTTATAAACTTCTGTGAAGCCCTTGTGGGTTCAAAGTTCTCACCACATATCTAGATAAGTTCCTTGGGGGGTCTAGTTTTCAAAATGGGGTCACTTGTGGCGTTTCCACTGTTTAGGTACATTAGGGACCCCCCAAACGTGACATGGCGTCCGATCTGAATTCCAGCCAATTTTGCATTGAAAAAGTCAAACGGCGCTCCTTCCCTTCTCAGCTCTGCCATGCGTCGAAACAGTGGTTCCCCCCACATATCAGGTATCAACGTACTCAGGAAAAATTGCACAATAACTTTTGCAGTCCAATTTCTCCTGTTACCCTTGGTAAAATAAAAAAATTGGACCTGAATGAATTTTTTTGTGCAAAAAAGTTAAATGTTAATTTTTTTTTTTGAACATTCAAAAAATTCCTGTGAAGCACCGGAAGGGTTAATAAACTTCTTGAATGTGGTTTTGAGCACCTTGAGGGGTGCAGTTTTTTAGAATGATGTCACTTTTGGGTATTTTCTATATATAGACCCCTCAAAGGGACTTCAAATGTGATGTGGTCCGAAAAAATAAAATGGTGTTGCAAAAATGAGAAATCACTGGTCAAATTTTAACCCTTATAACTTCCTAACAAAAAAAATTTTGGTTCCAAAATTGTGCTGATGTAAAGTAAACATGTGGGAAAAGTTACTTATTAAGTTTTTGTGTGCCATATCTCTGTGATTTAAGGGCATAAAAATTCAAAGTTGGAAAATTGCAAAAATTATCTAAATTTTTGTCAAATTTACGTTTTTTTCACAAATAAACGCAAGTTATTTGAATGAAATTTTACCACTAACATGAAGTACAATATGTCATGAGAAAACAATGTCAGAATCAGTGGGATCCATGGAAGAGTTTCAGAGTTATTACCTCATAAAGGGACAGTGGTCAGAATTGTAAAAATTGGCCCGGTCATGAACGTGCAAACCAGCCTTGGGGGTAAAGGGGTTAATAAAAAGAAATATTTTTTAAATGAACACAGTTGCCTAAGTGTTTTTTTCATGTGTGTTGTGGATTATATTAACTTTTCTAGTTCATGCTGGTTGATTTATTGATCTTTAGTGAACCACAATTTGTCTTGGACAGAATTATTAGGCATCTTTTTATCCTCAGGAAATCGGGTTAATAAACCAGCACTATCCAGCACTCTATAAGTGGAACCCACGGGGTCACACACCCAGTTCAACCACCAACACTATAGTGCCTGACATTATTCTGAAGAAAATTTGAAAAGCACTCCCATCAGAGTTTTTAGCCCCATAGTATATTGAAATCATAATATTATATTACACTGTGTAAATTGCTCATTTTGCCCTCTTCCACTCCTGATCCAGCTGTTCCCTCCTCACCTCTGCCAGTGAAATTTGCAGTGACTAATGACTCACACAGGGAAAATTTACCTTCTTTTTCTACATAGAGATTAGAAGGATTCATCTAGTCAGTTTTTAATCACATAAAGTCAAAGGTCATAGATCTAATGTAAAACAAAAGTAGAAGGGCAAAATGAGCAATTGTAAGTACACAAAGCTATACAATATCATGACTGCAATATATTTAGAAGATACAAATTTTGATGGTAGTACTTTGGGAGAGTATTTTGGCCAAAATACCCATATATAAAACTGACATCAAGTTTACCACCCTGCATTTTTGCTGGAATAGCCGCACAGTCAACAGGAGACATTTTATCCTTTTCAAACAGTTTAACTTTACCGAGCATTCCAAGTTCAATTGTTGTTACAGCATGATACATTGTCAACGTTGCGTTAATTTCAGGCTGAGCTATCCCTCTCCTCACTGGCTTCTCAGGCCCATTGGATACTCCAGCTCCTAGCTTTCATGAATCCTGTCCCAACTTCCGTACGTGGTTTCCCATCTGGCTTCCCCTTGTGGGAATAGAATAAAGCAAGCTCCTCCTTGCCTAATTTGGGCTGTAGGACCCGGCAACCCTGGAAGCTCTACTGAAGCTTACCACTGCCGTTCTCATGCTGCCCACACCATCTGCAATCAACTGTACTTTCCAGCCCTCTGACCTTGAACTTCTGCTCTTTATACTTTTATCTAATATCCTCATCTAACTCTAAGCAGGAAGTGTTACCCCTTTTAACTAACTCTGCCCCTCCCACATCGGGGTGGTTCCTGAACATGTTTACCGCTCCTATAATGTACCCATCTACTTCCTTTATCTATGGTGCCCACCCTTGCACTGTTCCCTGTCCTATCATATCTAGAACTAAACCCTTATGTGGCCATGTGAGAATGAAATACTAAATGGGTGTGGTTAGGGGTGTGGTAAAGGGTAGGGGCTAAAATTTTGCCACGCCTGATCTGTCCCTCTTTTTTTTCTTGTAAATGTGTCAGGTATGTATTAGGTAATGTTCATTTAAAAGTTATAAAAGACGGTTTTTTGTGTGAATTTTTTTACAAAATTCAGTTTTAGTGTAAATTTGAAATTTTGTACTTTGCACTTTTGCACGTCCTAGTATCACTTTTTGTCTAATAAATATCTATTGCTTCATATAATCATTCAAAAAGTGCAATCCGACAGTTGTTTTTTTGTGATTTTCCAGGTCATAAACACCAAATATGTCTAGGTTCTTTTTTATTTAAGTAATGAAAAATAATTCCAAAGATTGTTTAGAAAAAAAAAGTTGCAGAAGACCTCTGGTTGTCATGCCGACCCATCGGTGACCGGCGATCATGTGACAGGGGTCACCAATGGGCGGATTTCCGGCGCGATTGCCAGAATCACATGTTAAATGCTGCTGTCAGAGTTTGACAGCGGCATTTAACGGGTTAATAGCAGCGGGTGGATCGCGATTCAAAGCAGCTGACATGTGTCGGGAAAGATGTGGGCTCTGGTGCTGGTTATCTCATGTCGGGTTTTGTATTGATTTTACAGAAGCCGGCAATTGATTCAGCGGCTATTCTACTATGTAGAACTCTATGAACTATAAATATATATATATATATATATACAGTATATGTCTCAATGACATGTATATATATATATATATATATATATATATATATATATATGTATTTTATATGTCTATATCTATTCTTTCCATTCTTTATTAAACATGTCAGTGTGATTTTACTGTATCGCAAAATGAATTGCCGGCTTTTGTTAAAGGACACCGGTGCCTATTTCTCGCAAGTCACACGTCTGGTCCGTGTGTAATCCGATTTTTTCTCGCACCCATAGACTTGCATTGGTGAGTCAGGGCCGAGAATCGGTGACAATCGCAGCATGCTGTGATTTTCTCAGCCTGATTAAGACGGGCGAGAAAAAATCGGATGATGGGAGCTACCCCATAGATTAACATTGGGACGAGTGCAATGCGATTTTTTATCGCATTGCACTTGTCCGTTTTTCTCGCTAGTGTGACTCCAGCCTAAAAGCATGGAATATTCATGTGTATGGACAAAATCAGGATAGGCAACTAACAGTCGAATATGCTGTATGTTCAGCCAACAGCTAGCTAAGATGCATGGACACTGATCTTTTAACCCCTTAGTGATGAAGCCAATTTTGACCATCCTGGCCTGGCCAAATTTTTTAAATCTGAGCAATGTCACTTTATGTGATAAATAATAATTCTGGAACACTTCAATGTATCCCAGTGATTCTGAGGTTGCTTTCTCATGACATACTGTACTTCATGATAGTGGTAAAATTTGTTTGATACGACTTGAGTTTATTTGTGAAAATATCTGCAATTTGGCAAAAATGTTGCATTTTTCAAACTTTTAATTCTTATGCCCTTAAACCAGAGAGTTATATCACACAAAATAGTTAATAAATAACATTTCCCACATGTCTACTTTACATTTGTATCATTTTTTATAACACATTTTTGTTAGGAAATTAGAAGGGTTAAAAGTTTATCAGCAATATATCATTTTTTCAACAAAAAAAATCACATTTGAAGTGATTGAGGGCCCTATATGACAGAAAATACCCAAAAGTGTCACTATTCTAAAAATTGCACCCCTCAAAATCCTCAAAACCACATTCAAGAAGTTTATTAACCCTCCAAATGCTCCACAGGAACTAAAGCAATGTGCAAGGAAAACAATGAGCATACTGTATTACTTTTTTTCACAAAAAATTTATTTTAGCCATATTTTTTTTATTTTCACAGGGGTAAATGGACCCAAACATTTGTTGTACAATTTCTCCTGAGTACGCCCATACCCCATATGTGGGGGAAAACTATTGTTTGGTCGTACAGCAGAGCTCAGAAGGGAAGGAGCACCGTTTTACTTTATGAACGCAAAAATGGGTGGAATCGAGAGCGGACGCCATGTTGTGTTTGGATTACCTTGATATGCTTAAACAGTGGAAACCCCCCAAAAGTGAACCCATTTTGGAAATTAGACCCCTCAGGGAATGTATCTAGATGTGTGGTGGGCATCTTGAACCCCCAGTTGCTTCACAGAAGTTTATAATGTAGAGCCGTAACAATAAGAAAATCACATTTTTCCCACAAAAATGTACTTTTAGCCCAAATCTTTTTATTTTTCATAAGAATAACAGGAGAAAGTGGACTCCAAAATTTTTGGGCAAATTTCTCCTGTGTATGCCTAACTCCATATGTGGGGGGAAAACTATTGTTTTGGCGCACTGCAGGGCTCGGAAATGAAGGAGCACCGTTTGACTTTTTGAACGCAAAAATGACAGGAATTGAGAGCGGACGCCATGTCGCATTTGGATAGCTCTTGATGTGCCTAAATCGTGGAAACTACCCGCAAGTGTCCCTATTTTGGAAACTAATGTGTCATGAAAAATATTCAGGATTGAGAATCCTCAGTAGTTGATACCTTTTAATGGCTAACTGAAAAGATGGTAATACATTGCAAGCTTTCGAGACTACTCAGGTCTCTTCATCAGGCTAGACTAATACAAAATCTGAAGTCCTGAATATTTTTCTATCCACTGGCTAACACGGTACAAAGATATACATCTTTCCTGTATCATAATGTGTCATGAGCACCTTGAACCCCCAGGTGCATAACAGAAGTTTATAACGCAGAGCCGTGAAAATAGAAAGTCACATTTTTTCCACAAAAATGTACTTCTAGCTCCAAATTTTTTATTTTCAAAAGAGTGGAGAAAATAGACCTGAAAATTTGTTGTGTAATTTCTCCTCAGTATGCCTACACCCCATATGTGGGGGAAAACTATTGTTTGGGCACAGGACAGGGCTCGGAAAATGAGGAGTGACATTTTGGAAAGCAGACTTTGAAGGAATGATCTGCGGGCATTATGTTGTGTGGAGAGCCCCTCATGTGCCTAAACAGTAAAAACCCCCACAAGTGATCCCATTTTGAAAACAACATGCCTCAAGTATTTTATTCAGGAGTATAGTGAGCATTTTGAACCCACAGGTACTACACTGAAGTTGATAACATTAGGTTGTCATTTGGAAAACTTTCATTTTTTTCACAAAAATGTCGTTTTAGACCCAAATTTGTAATTTTCACAATGAATAATAGGTGAAAATGGACCCCGTAATTTGTTGCACAATTTCTCCTGAATACAATTATACTCCATATGTGGTCAAAAACTTCTGTTTGGGCACATGACATGGCTACGAAATGAAAGAGCGCTATTGGTCTGGATTAAAATGTGAATGCCATGTCATTTTTAGAGAGCCCCGGACATGCAAAAACAGCAGAAACCCCCCAAAAGTTACCCCATTTTGGAAAGTAGACCCCTCAAGTAATTCATCTGGGGGTGTGCTGACCATGTTTAACCTACAGATGATTCACAAAAACTTTATATTTAGATGTGAGAACAAAAAATAATATTTTTTCCAATAAAATACTGTTTTAGTTCCAAATTTATAATTTACACAAGAGTTAATGGGAGAATTTGGACCCAACAATTTTTTATGCAATTTCTCCCAAATGTGGGAGTACCCCACATGCATTTGTACACTACTGTTTGAGCACATGGTGGAGATCGGATAGGAAGGAGCACTACTTGGCTTTTAGAATAGGTATACATATTAGTCCAAACGACAACATTTGCAACACAGGTTACATAAAGATATTAGCCAAACTCAGAAAAACGAGAAACAAGGAGTGTGTAGAATAATAAGCAAAATTTTCTTAATACAATTAAAACTGATTAAAAAGAATGCCTTGTGTCAGACAAAAAAGACGCAGCAAGGATTGACAATACAATCAAGGTGATATACTGAATTATATTTAACAAAATAGTTAAGTTAATCCCATGCACAATAACTGCTTAAACCAAATAGGGAATACCTTACTAAAAGGGATTTTTTACTGTATTGTAGAGAGAAATACTTATAATAGTGCTAGATGAAGTGCCTTTCACTCTATACAGTTAAAAGTGCATGTAAAAAAGATGCTATCTGGTAAAGATTAGGCTACAGTATAATATTTAGGTACAAGTATATTTGTATCTATGTTACTACAAACGAGAACCAACTGGTCAAAATTGACATAAAGTGCCCCTGTGCATATAGATTATGATGTTGCTGAAGTTCTCAGACCAATGTTGGAAATAAATAAGGCAGACTCCACATCATACCAACAAACTGTTACCACAGCTGGTCAGAAGTGGGATCTCCAGGAGTTGACCCTCTGGACCGTGGCATCGAGGGGCCCAGGGCGAGCTGCCAGGTGGAGCCGACCCCTATACAGGGATCGTTAGGAGCTGGCCCAGGGGTTTGGGTACCACAATAGCCGATACCGAGAGGGGTGGCTCAGGACGGACTGGAGTAGGAGTGCAGGACTGAAGCATAGACAACAGGATGGAACAAGATCACGGGAGGCAGGACTGGAGTAGGACTGTAGGACTGGAGCGTGGATAGCTGGATGGAGCAGGAACACAGGAGGCAGGACTGGAGTAGAACTGTAGGACTGAAGTGTGGATAGCAGGATGGAGCAGGAACACCGGAGGCAGGACTGGAGCAGGACTGAAGGACGGGAGCGTGGATGGCCGGACGGAGCAGAAACACAGGAGGGAGGACTGGAGTATAGATAGCTGGGCCCATGGAGCACCAGACTGCGGGGATACTGCAGGGACCACGGATGGCAGGACTGCGAGGCTACTGCAAGGAATCACTGAAGACAGGACTGCGAGACTGCAGAGAGCACATGAGGAAGCGGGGCCCAGTGTGCTAGCAAACACAACGATCAGGCGCCTCCCTCAGGGGGAAATGGCCTGATATGGCCCTGTCTGGTCTGCGATTGGTCAGTAGGTGCTTCCGGGTCAGGGCATTGCCGGAGCACAAGTAACAGTAGGGAAGCGCGGCAGCGGCCTATGGCGCATGCGCAGTGCCTGCAGAGACCCCGTTGGCCGCGAGCCTGTCAGAAGAGACCACCGTGGCTGTCGGGCAGCGGGGGGCTGCGGCGTGGGAGCAGAGGCCGGGTGAGTATGCAGAGGCGGCGTGACAAAAACATTGTATGTTCCAAATAGACTATCAGTATGGATTAGAACCACATTGAAAAAAGTGCAAGTGCATTTGTTTTACCTGAATTGCTAGCCACGCATTTCACCTATTTTTCTTCTGGGGAAGTGAAGATTAGGCAAAATGCGCATTGGGGGTCTGCTGCGGTGGTATCCATCTTTTGTGGTTGCCCACACTTGTGTGCTAAAAAGACACCTAAAGTGATGTGGCGCAAGCCAGTCCAAAATCCAAAGTGACTCCATATGCCTCATAAGTGAGTTGTTCTGCCTGGAGTTTTGTCTGAATTGGGATTTTGGGCAATTTACACGGAAACCCAGATGTAAGCATTCAGCGGAGAGTGCAGGATAAATGTGTGCCGAGCCTTATTACAATTTTTAGGAGGTAGAATAAGTAAATAGACAGCTGTACACGAACCGTTCTTTTTTATTGCATAGTTTGCTTATAGCTGGGCCTCACAGGCCATCGTACCATGGTAACCATCGTTACCCGTGATTCTCAACATGGGAGTCTGATAGTTATTAGAGGGTGTTTTGAGAACCCTTTGCAACCACTTAAATATCGCTGTCTCGATTAACAGCGGTATTTAAGGGGTTAATCGGTCCCAATCTGCCGCAAAACCAGCTAGGTCCAATACAACAGAGTATCAGGTGTCATGCACAGCTGACACTCGCAAGATTTGCTTCCTTTTGGCGGTGTTATTCCCTTATTTACGATTTATGCTCTAAAATGGCGATGAGGAAATAAGGCCCCTTAATCCCTTTACTCCTGAGGGTGGTTTGCACATTAATGACTAGGCCAATTTTTACAATTCTGACCACTGTCACTTTATGAGGTAATAACTCTGGAAAGCTTCAACAGATCCAGGTGATTTCGAGATTGTTTTTTCGAGACATAGTGTAGGGAAGGTGACCTGACGGATGGACGGACTTGTCAGAATAGAGAAAGGAAGGTTTGCACAGTTTAGACAGGTGTCAGTTATTACAGTGGGGAAACTGAGAGGAAAGTGTAGTGGACGTGCAGTACCTTGGGTTGACCATTAGAGGGCAGGGAGTAGTGTGAGCATAGGACTTGAAATCAGCTTAGGGCTTAAGAAACCGTTGGTCATGGGAACCGGGAAAGATATGGTTAGAGGGAACCGGGAAAGATATAAATTTGACAAGAGGGTTCCAGAAAGTTCCAGTCCCCAGGGGGAGCTCAAGTGACGAGGAGACTGTGACAGTTGTGGCACTGTGAGGAAAACCCAACCAGGGGGACTGAGGAGAGAGAAAGTCAGGGGGGTGGTCCTGACACGAAGTACCGCAGTATAGACGAGGCTCCGGGTGTAGGACACTGTGTTTGGAACGACGTGTGACAGTAACATTACTGTTGGTGCACAGTACATGCCTACGGCAGCCACAGTGACGGAGCTGTCAGAAGCGTCACAGAGTGAAGAACGGGACGGTACGTATATATACGTCCCTGGAGAAAGCACGGTGTCCCCTTGTGTATTGTAACCGGAGTGCTGTGAAGAGAGTGCGGTGTACTGTGAGGCCGTCTGGCGGACGGCGAGAGAGAATAAACTTGGACCTGTTGCACCTGAAACTTGCCTCCAGCTTGTGCCTGTACGTCACTGCGCGGTAAACAGAGGGACCACCCCCTAGCCCGGCCCACGACCCTACAATATCATACTTCATGATAGTGGTAAAATTTCTTTGGCATGACTTGCATTTAGTTGAGAAAAAAACGGAAATTTGGCAAAAATTTTGAACATTTTGCAATTTTCCAACTTTGAATTTTCATGCCCTAAAACCACAGAGATATGTCAGACAAAATACTTAATAAATAACATTTGTCACATGTCTACTTTACATCAGCACAATTTTGGATCCAATTTTTTTGTTAGGAAGTTATAAGGGTTAAAAGTTGACCAGCGATTTTTCATTTTTCCAACAAAATTTACAAAATATTTTTAAGGGACCGCATCACATTTGAAGTCACTTTGAGGGGCATATATGAAAGAAGATACCAAAAAGTGACATCATTTCAAAAACTGCACCCCTGAAAGTGCTCAAAACCACATTCAAGAAGTTTATTACGCCTTCAGGTGCTTCACATGAATTTTTTTTTTTAAATTAAAGTTTAACTTTTTTCACAAAAAATTGAATTCAGGTCAATTTTTTTTTATTTTGACAAGGGTAAGAGGAAAAAATGGACCCCAAAATTTGTTGTGTAACTTTTCCTGAGCATGCCGATATCCCATAGGAGGGAGAAAACCACTGACTTTTTGAACTCAAAATTTGCTGGAACAATTGGCAGATGCCATGTTGCATTTGGAGATGTGCCTAAACAATTGAAATCCCCCACAAGTGACACCATTTGGAAACCTGACCCCTCAGGGAACTGATCTAGATGTGTAGTGAGCACATTGAACCCTCAGTTGCGTAACAGAAGTTTATAACGCTGAGACTTAAAAATAAAAAAAATCAAAATGTCATCACAAATATGTTTTTTGCACAAAATATTGCATTTTCATAATGGTAACAGGAGAATTTGCACCATATAATTTGTTTGATATACATATTCTATAGTGGTATGGTGCCACATTGATAGGAAGTGAAGAGGCAAAAATATACGGTAATTAAAATAATATTTTATTGATCTACAAATATTAAAATTAGAAATGCAATTAAAAAGTACAGAGCAAAAAAGCAGCCTCCAAAAAGAGGTGGGGATAGGCACCAGCTAGAAGGATGACATGATGGCAGTAGTGTGCACAAAATGTGAAAATAAGGAATGAAATGGAGAACAATTAATGGAAAAATTAATGAAGCAAACACCCTGAAGCAAGCTGAATCTGAAGCAGAAAGCGGCTTCAGAGCCTGTTTGATGCAATGGAAAGCACAAGTGTGCATAGGGGTAACACAGCCCCTTAATTCCAATACATTACAAGTTAACTAGAGGCAAACAAGTCAATATTAATACTTGAAAGGAAGTGAAGGGGTGCATACAGGGTGATAAATAATCAAGTCAAATTGCCACATTAGGAAAGCTGCCTAAATAATTTTCAAAGAAACACTTGCTTCTAATGGGTATCAAAAGAAGGGAATCATAATGAATGTAAATCCTACTTACAATAAAGCTGACACACAAGACTTGGCAGTAGAAAGGCTGTACACTGTGGGATCTGCTGGTGATAATCCCCTCGCTCAAAGAGCGCCGTTTGGTATTGTTGCTTCTTCCGGGGCATGACACTGCCAAAAGACGGACACCGCCAGATCACAGGTCACACGGTATCCACAGTGCCTCCATCTGCCTCATTAAAGGAAATCTTCCTCCAGAGGTTCTGTCTGAATCACGTATTTCAGAGATTTACATGGAAACCCTGATGTAAGTGTTCAGCGCAGAGTGCAAGATAAATGTGCGCTGAGCCTTACTGCAATCTTTGGGAGGCAGAATGAAAAAATCAACAGCAGGTGAAGAATTGGTTTTATTTATTTTCTACGCTGTTCCTCATGTGGTATAAGGCAACTTTATTCTTCAGGTCGGTGCGATTACAGCGATACCAGATTTATAGCAGGTTTTTATGTTTGGATGCTGTCACACACTAAAAGTCGCTTTTTATTGCAAACAATAGTTATTACATCACCACATATTGAGAGCTATAATTTTTACATATTTTGGCCCACAAAGATATGTGAGGTCTTATTTTTTGCGGGACGAGTTGACGTTTTTATTGGTACTATTTTCGGGCACAAGAAATTTTTTGATCGCTTTCTATTCCAATTTTTGTGAGGCAGAATGAGCAAAAACCAGCAATTCAGGATTTTTTTTTGTGGTGGGGTTTATACCTTTCCGCGTGTGGTAAAATTGATAAGACTCTTTGGGTCATAGTAACATAGTAATTAAGGTTGAAGGAAGACTTTAAGTCCATTTAGTTCAACCCATATCCTATCCTAACCTGCCCTAACATGTTGATCCAGAGGAAGGCAAAAAAACCCATGTGGCAAACAGTAAGCTTCACATTGGGGAAAAAAATTCCTTCCCGACTCCACATACGGCAATCAGACAAGCTCCCTGGATCAACACAATATCAAGGAAACTAGTGTATATAACCTATAATATTATACTTTTCAAGAAAAGCATCCAGTCCCTTCTTAAATTTTAGTAGGGAATCACTCATTACAACATCATATGGCAGAGAGTTCCATAGTCTCACTGCTCTTACAGTAAAGAATCCGCGTCTGTGAGTATGCTTAAACCTTCTTTCCTCCAGACGTAGAGGATGCCCCCTTGTCCCTGTCTCAGGTTTAAGAGTAAAAAGATCATTAGAAAGGTCTTTGTACTGTCCCCGCATATATTTATACATTGTAATAAGATCACCCCTAAGCCTTCGTTTTTCCAAGCAAAATAACCCCAATAATAATAATAACCTGTCTTGGTATTGGAGACCCCCCCAGTTCCCTAATAACCTTGGACGCGCTTCTCTGCACCCGCTCCAGTTCAGCTATGTCTTTCTTATACATCGGAGACCAGAACTGTACACAGTATTCTAAGTGTGGTTGGACTAGTGACTTGTATAGAGGTAAAATTATGTTCTCTTCATGAGCATCTATGCCTCTTTTAATGCATCCCATTATTTTATTTGCCTTTGCAGCAGCTGCCTGACACTGGCCACTAAATGTGAGTTTGTTGTCCACCCATACACCCAGGTCTTTTTCAGTGACAGTTTTGCCCAGTGTTTTACAATTAAGCACATAATTATTCATTTTGTTTGTTCTACCCAAGTACATGACCTTACAATTATCCCCATTAAAGCTCATTTGCTATTTATCAGCCCAAGCTTCTAGTTTACATAAATCCTCGTGTAATATAAAATTGTCCTCCTCTGTATTGATTACCCTGCAGAGTTTAGTGTAACCTGCAAATATTGGAATTCTACTCTCTATGCCCCCTACAAGGTCATTAATAAATATGTTAAAAAGAAGCGGGCCCAATACTGACCCCTGTGGTACCCCACTGCTAACCGTGACCCAGTCCGAGTGTGCTCCATTAATAACCACCCTTTGTTTCCTATCCCTGAGCCAGCTCTTAACTCACTTACACATATTTTCCCTTATCCCCATTGTTCTCATTTTATGTATTAATCTTTTGTGTGGCACCGTATCAAAAGCTTTTGAAAAGTCCATGTACACCACGTCCACTGCGTTTCTTTGATCCAGTCTGACAGGAACGGTCCCTTGTAAACCCATGTTGATATTGGGTCACGAGGTTCTTCTTCTTCAGATTTTTGTTATTCTTTTTTGTTATTCTTATTGATTTTTGTTCTTCTTTCAGAGAATTTTTGTTATCACTGATCATGTTATCCGTCATGAGATTTTTTTGTGTAAATAGTGTTGAAAAAAGTCATTTAGCATATTGGCTTTTTCCTCATCCTCATCCACCATTTCACCCAGATTATTTTTAAGGGGGCCAACACCATCATTTTTTAGTTTCTTACTATTTATGTAGTTAAAGAATATTTTGGGATTATTTTTACTTTCTCTGTCAGTGCAATTACAACGATACCCTATTTATATTTTTTTTATGCTTTGGCACTTTTACACAATAAAAACTATTTGATAGACAAAATAATTATTTTTGCATCGCTGTATTCTGAGAGCTATAACTTTTTTACTTTTTTGCTGATGGAGCTTTATAGCAGCTTGTTTTTTGCGGGACAAGATGACGTTTTCAGTGGTGCCATGTTTATATCCGTCTTTTGATTGTGTTTTATTCCACTTTTTGTTCAGCGGTATGATGATTTTCTATTTAATTTTTATGGTGTTCATTAAAGGGGTTAACTAGTGGGACAGCTTTATAGGTCGGGTTATTGTGGACGTGGCAATACCAAATATGTGTACTTTTATTGTTTATATTTCTTTTCATTCAAATATTTATTTATAGACACAATATCTTTTCTTTTTTTATTATTATGTTTGAGTTTTTAAAAAAATATTTTTACAATTATTTAAACTTTTTTTTACTTTTTTTGAAACATTTTTACTTGATCCCACTATGGGACTATCATTGTTTGCAGGCTGATCACTTCAGCAACAGCATCCCCATGCTGTAGAAACTGTCAGCTCTGCATTGACAGAGAAACTTGTCATGCAAGTTAACCCCTTTAGTGGACAATGTAAAAAAAAACCTTGGAAAACTATGATATGCACTTGACGCGTTGCAAACACTGGATGTTTGGGCCCCCCATCCAAGTGAATAGTGTCCTGGTTTGGGTTTGTGTACTGTTCTGGTACCCGAACCAAACTTTTTTTTTAACCTTTTTCTTTCCGCCACACCCGAACATCTAGGGGTTTGCCCATCACTAATTAAAGGTTAAATAACATTTCCCATATGTCTACTTTATATGTGCTTCATTTTTCATCGCCATTTTACTTTGCTAAAATGTTAAAGGGGTTAAATGTATAGCAGCAATTCCTCATTTCTTAAACAAATTTACAAAACCTGTTTCTTTAGGGACCTATTTTTTAAATATTTTTAAAAACTTTTTTTAAATTTTGGCATTCTTCAATAGTCTCCATGGGAGACTAGAAGCTGCCATAACCCAATCAGCTCTGCTACATACAGGCGATGATCAGATCACCTGTATGTAGCAGAATACCTCCCTTACTATGAGCGCAGACCACTGAGCAGCGCTCCCAGCAAGCCGCCATTGACAACCATAGAGGTCTCCAGGAGACCTCTGGTTGTCACATCAACCCATCGGTGACCCACAATCACGTGACGGGGCTCACAGATATGCGCATTTCTGGCCCGATGGCCCGAAGCGTGCGTTAAATGCCGCGGTCAGAGTTTGACAGCTGTTTTGGGCACATGTCAGCTGTTGAAAACAGCTGACACATGCTAGGAAAGATCTGGGCTCAACGCAGGAGCCCACATCAAAGGGGGAGACACGAAATGCACAGTACTAGTATGGCGCATGTCGCAAAGGGGTCAATGATGAATAAGTGGTGCCCCTGAGGGTTCAGTCGCCACAGAGGTATTGCACCTCCTCCTGAGGTGTGGTACCCCACTATTCAGGTAAGGTGGAGACACCTGACCACGCTCCAACACCTGCATCCCACACAACACAGTAGTGCAGCAAAGCACCTTTGGTGGCTCCATGCTTGGAGCACAAAGCGTGCTGGGAGGCGGGTGGAGTTTAGTTGCACTAAAAGAGTGGGAAGAGGATAGGATTTAGGCAGTTAGTCACAGGGGTCTGACGAGGTCAGTCTGTGAAAGGAGATCCCTGAGTGGGATGGATGAAGGAAGTGCTGCAGCCGACCTCAGTGATCTGGGTTCGCTGGCACAGGAAAGAGACATTGAGAGAAAGCCTGACTCTCCATAAGAAAGAAAGGATTAGTACGGAACATGAGGAGAAGAAGAGAACCAAAGACCAGGGTTAGAGGAGAACCCTTCCCAAGTTCTAAGCGCAAGGCCGGGGGCCGGTCCCCGAGGTTGTATTGATACTAATGGTCCTGCAGCAGACACCGGAGGAATAGAAGTAGTGACCACTTTATTCCCACACCAGACTTGGGGGCACAACAGCAACGTGTGTGAGCCTGGACTAGGTAGAAGGAGTCCCCAAAGTAGGCTACAGGTGTCTGCCGTACAAGTAGAGTTCATAGGAACATCTGACAGGAGGAACTCCAGTGTAACTCAGTACTGTGAGTACTTCACTCAAAGGCGCTAAGAGGGAGATGTTCAGAAAAGGCACATATGTTGGCGGAGTGTTGGAAAGGAGTACTTCATCTTGCCTGGAAGTTGGCTGAGCTCCTGACCCGGAGGACACGGCACG